>NC_081533.1:34325011-34660011 GCF_030273125.1 Centropristis striata
ACAGTTGGTTTTGTGATATAAAGTCTCTTTATATGCAGATGATATCTCGCTTTATATCAACAACTTTTTCCCTTAATTTCGAGAGAAAGAAATAGAAGAAGTTTTATTCCCTTTTGGAGCAAGTTTTGAATTTCCTTCTTCTCTTTCAGTCTGAGAAACAAAAAAATTCTAAAGCAGAGCTCAAGGAGATGATTTTATGTTTAACTAAACTTTACTTTATTTTATTTATATTTTTTTTATACAAACATGCAGCCTAAAGTGCCTCAAATAAAAAAATGAAACAATTAAGATAGAATAAATTAACATAATATAAATAACATTTTGCAAGACTGACTTGCAACAATGAAACAATCAAATCTGGAAAATTAAGAAATAAAAGTAATTAAAATAAAATAACGTAAAAAATGCATAAATACATTTTTGCAAGATTTAAAATAAAATAAAATAACTAAAAAACTTTTCAAAAACTCAACAAATAAAAGTGAGTAAAATCAAATTATTGTAAAAAGCAATGATAAATTGGAATAAATAATAATTATAAGAATATAAAAAATATAATCTAAGGCTATGACATCACTCTAAATTAAAATCCAGGGAGGTCTTTAATTATTATTATTATTTTTTAAACATTTACCATTTAAATCATATTTAAATACAATCAGCAATGTCACCATTGTCACTTTATCTGCTTTGATCTGAGAATTAAAGTAGTTCTGCACAGTTGTTTTTGTGATATAAAGTGTCTTTATATGCAGATGATATCTCACTTTATATCAAAACTCTTTCCCTTAATTTCGAGAGAAAGAAATAGAAGAAGTTTTATTCCCATTTGGGGCAAATCTTGAAACAAAAACTAAAAATTCTAAAGCAGAGCTCAAGGAGATGATTTTATGTTTAACTAAACTTTACTTTATTTAATTTATATTTTTTTTATACAAACACGCAGCCTAAAGTGCCTCAAATAAAAAAAAAATATCTGCTTTGATCTGAGAATTGAAGTAGTTCTGCACAGTTGTTTTTGTGATATAAAGTGTCTTTATATGCAGATGATATCTCGCTTTATATCAAGAACTCTTTCCCTCACAAAGAGTCGATAGAAACAGGTGTGTTAGCTCTTTTTGAGTGTCGGGGTTAATCGATCTGCTGAAGACCAGAGAAGTACCAGAGAAAAGACTGTTTCTGTTTCTCACAGTTGTTTCTCAGGAGGTTTGAGTTGAACTCTCTCTGTGGTTTGAGTAGGAGGTCTTTGTCAGGAAGTAGAGTTTCCTTTTCAACAGAACTAACACTCTCTTCTCTCTCTGAGTGTGTGTGTGTGTGTGGGTGATGTGTGTGTGTCTGCGTGGGTCACTTTCGTAGCTGTTTTTTTTTTTTTAGATGTGTGTGTGTGTGTGTGTGTACAAAGACAGACATCTTCCTGTTGAAGCCAAACATCTGCAAACTGAGTGTCATCATGTGATTTTCTACCAAAATAAAAGCCTCTGACTGTCTGCAACGTCCCTTGTTGCTGCCATGAGGAGCGACTGACTCTGAACTCTTCTGGTGGTTTGTGGTGAACCAAACGTCCCATTAACAGCTTTTCATGTTTGTGGAGGCAAACCGAGGAGTTCCTTCCTCCACAGAAGGATCCACAAGATTTACATTGCTTCTGAACTTGGGAAAGCACATTTACTCAAGAACTACAGAGTAAGGAAAGGAAATATTTCACTTTTTTATTCTTTTGTCTATTAATTGTAGTTATTTTTCAGATTATTTTCCTACAAAAACATTTAATGTATGATTGTTCTCGTCAGGTAATTTTAGACAAGAACTGAGTCCTTAAAATGTTATTTTCTTACAAACATACACTACTGGTCAAAAGTTTTACAACACCCCAATTTTTCCAGTTTTTTATTGAAATTCAAGCAGTTCAAGTCAAATGAACAGCTTGAAAGGGTCCAAAGGTAAGTGGTGAACTGCCAGAGGTAAATAAAAAAAGGTAAGCTGAACCAAAACTGAAAAATAATGTACATTTCAGAATTATACAAGTAGGCCTTTTTCAGGGAACAAGAAATGGGTTAACAACTTAACTCTATGGAGTCTTGGGCTATTTTGTCCATTTCTGAATTCTTTTCATGTCTTTGTAAGTCATTTTGTGTCTTTTTTTGGTCATTTTGTGTCTTTTTTTAGTCATTTTGTGTCTTTTGGTGTCTTTTTTTGTCATTTTGTGTCTTTTTTTAGTCCTTTAGTCCAACATAAAATGTGATTTTGAATCTTTTTTTTACTTTCAAAACACTATCATGCTCAATAAAGAATTTTAAATGTTGCAAATGTGCATTAATTTCAGAGTACACTGAGACATTAAACTGCATCATTTTCAATTAAATTCTGGAAAAGTTGGTGTGTTCTAAAACTTTTGACCAGTAGTGTATGTATCATATATTTTATGGGAAACGGCAAGCTACCTACAAATATTGCCCATAATACATTGTTTTCTACAGTATAATACATTTTTAATGGAAAACAGTATGTTACTGTCACAATTTGGCTGTTTTCTTACAGCAATTTGTTACAGTGTACCGTCCAAGCCTAACTGGGGGTTTCCACCGGGCGCGTTACAGCAGCAGCAGCCGGTCGTATACACGCGAGATCACGCGATAATCCTGACCATACGGGAGACCACAAGATCCCATGATAAACTCTAAACTCTATTTATACAGTCTATGGATAAACTGTGTGTATAAAGTAAACAACAACAACAACAACAACCAACAGCTCACTTTGCTTCTCTGACGTGAAAGATCTGTTGATCTGACCATCTATCCTTATAAAAACAATATGTTATGTCATAAATGATTGTATGATGTTCCACTTCAACAATCAGTCTCTTGTCGGCCGTGTCGCCGAACCTCTGAGACCCTTTGATTGATTGATTGATTGATTGATTGATTGATTGATTGATTGATTGATTGATTGATTGCTGATCTGGTGCCTCGGTCATAACATAATGTTGATGTGAAGTAGTTTTAGGCTGCATGAACTGCGTATTGTGTTTTATTTTGAAAGGGGCGGAAGTGTTTTACGCTGATTCTGAGTCGGACTTCCTGTCTGGTAATCTGCTCTGTTGAGATTCACGCGATTTGGCGTCTAGCGGAGAAATAGAAGTCCTGCCTTAAGCCTGATTTCCACCGGGTGCGTTACTGCAGCGCCACATCAGCGTCGCGTACGCCGTTGCAAATAGGTAACACTCTAATCAATGAGAGCGTTTCCACCGGGTGCGCTGCGTAACGTTACAGCAGCGTCTCTACGCGAGCATTAGGTAGGACTTCTATTTCTCCGCGAGACGCTGCCAAACCGCGTGAATCTCAACAGAGCAGATCACCAGACAGGAAGTCTGACTCAGAATCAGCGTAAAACACTTCCGCCCCTTTCAAAATAAAACACAATACGCCGTTCATGCAGCCTAAAACTACTTCACATCAACATTATGTTATGACCGGGGCACCAGATCAGCAATCAATCAATCAATCAATCAATCAATCAATCAATCAATCAATCAATCAATCAATCAATCAATCAATCAAAGGGTCCCAGAGGATCAGCGACACGGAAGACAAGAGACTGATTGTTGAAGTGGAACATCATACAATCATTTATGACATAACATATTGTTTTTATAAGGATAGATGGTCAGATCAGATCTTTCACCTCAGAGAAGCAAAGTGAGCTGTTGGTTGTTGTTGTTGTTGTTTACTTTATACACACAGTTTATCCATAGACTGTATAAATAGAGTTTAGAGTTTATCACGGGATCTTTCGGTCTCCCGTATGGTCAGGATTATCGCGTGATCTCGTGATCTCGCGTGAATACGGCCGGCTCGCTAAACTGACGTGCTGCTGCTGTAACGCGCCCGGTGGAAACCCCCAGTAATGCTCACATAGAGACGCTGCTGTAAAGTTACGCAGCGCGCCCGGTGGAAACGCTCTCATTGATTAGAGTGTTACCTATTTGCAACGCTGACGCGACGCTGCAGTAACGTGCCCGGTGGAAATCAGGCTTAAATGTGACGTGAGGAAGTTTCCAAAGAGACACGAACACCGGTCTCCTGTGTTTGTTTGTGCAGTCGCAGGTCCTTAAGGGCGTCTAATGCAAGGAAATACCAAATGACAACCAGAGCTGGCCCGCCGGTATTATACAGCGCAAATAATACTACAAATCCCAGAATGCTCTGCTGGTGTTCTGGCTTGAACACAGTAGATCAGTGTGGAGCAAACTGAGCAACAATTAAAGTTGTCTTTATGCACTTTTTCTTGCTAGTCCAAGGCTTGAATGGCTGCACATTCATTGAAGGATATTATTATTAGTCATTTGGTTTATTAGTGTTATTTTATTCTCACATTTATTTTTAGCCTGTGGAAAAAGATTACTGTTAAATTTAAATTTAAAGAAGGCCGCATATAAAATAAAGGGACACACGATTTTTATTTAAATTTTATTTAAGAAATGAATGCCATTGATGTGTTTGTTTGTTTTATTTGATATTCGATTTTGCATGTTTGCAATATTAAGTTATATCAAGCTTTGCTTGTTCCATTTCGTTTGAACTTGTTTAGGTCCATTTTTCCAATAAATATCAATGTTGGCCCGCGACTTTGTCCAAGTTTTACATTTTGGCCCACTGTGTATTTGAGTTTGACACCCCTGGTGTAAATAAACAGTTTGTTTCTTTTCGGACGCACTGAACATTAAGTGCTGCATCACTTCCTGAGAGCCTGCCAGCCAGCAAACAGACTGGACCGGAGTTTTGTTTTTTTCTTGGACCACAGATTTTCTTTTTGTATATCTCGTAAAAGAGCTTCTTGGTTTCTGTCCAAACCCTTTGATACTGTTCAAAGTATCAAAATAAAACATCAAAGCCTGAGTCCTGCCAGCCCTTTGTTTAGAATAAAACCCGCCATTGTATTTTGCTATGGATGACCCTGTCTGATGTACCTGTTCTGTGTGTATAATTATATGTTTGTGTTTTGTTTTTCACTGAAAAATCAATAAAAAGAAAGTTAAAATAAATAAATAAATAAATAAAACATCAAAATCATGGATAAACCGTTGAAGCATTGAGGAATAGAACGAAAACCATCAAAAAAACTAAACAAATCCAGCGTAAAATACATGAATGATGCTTTGGTCTCTATCCACCATCGTCTGTAATGAACGTTATCGTCTTCACCACATTACATGGTGACAAAGTGTCCAGTGTTTGTATTCTGCAGAGACAGTCTGTAATTCATATATATTCATCTAATATTGGTTTCATACTCTAGTTTCGGACATAATAAACAATCTCACATCATGTTTTAGCTACTAAACAGACAGTCTTTTTCTGCAAAGCGTTTTCATGAAGACCTCATCAGACTCTCTCTTCCTCCCTTTGTGCCCGTGACAGAAACAGAACTGAAACTTGACTTTAGCTGCCCAACGTTTCGATGTACTCTGCAGATCAGATCACAGGTGTCAGTGTGCAGACAGATGGAGCCTTCAGCCTCCATTTCCAGCTCCACCATCACATGCACAACATGACAGTTATATTAAACTAGCAGAAAGAACCACAACAACAACAACAACAACGCCTGTGAAACCATCGCTGGAGGACATTTGGGCTCCAGATTTGAGTTCAAATTCAGTGAAAATCAGAAACATTTCAAAAGTTTTGCGAAAGATGTTGAAAAAGTCGATCTGAACCAGATCAGCCTTCACTAACACTACCATAACCACTGTTTACTTTATGCTATTATATATTTCTCTTTTGATAAACATAAACTGCACATATGTTGACATTTCAGTGGACTCGGGTTCGTCTCTCGTGCATTGTGAAGGTTTTACACACATTTTCACCTTCAAGAGTAGATGATTTGGACTTTTCACACCCTGACGGAGCTGAAATTTCATGTGTCTCTTCAGTTTCTTCCTTCGTACTTTCTGTTCTGTGTGTTGTCTTTCTGAATGTGTTGGGGTTTTGTGGATTTCATGAGTTGTTCTTCTAGTTTTTGCTGCTTGTTTACAAAGTGCGTTTGTTAAATCCCCTTTACGAGAAAGTTAGTGTTCAATCTGCAGAAACTGTAGGTAAAGGTACTTACTGGAGTGAATCATATCGACCGTCTTTACGTCGCTACTTCTATCTCTTCTTCAGCTCTTCCTCCCTCCTCCTCCTCCTCCTCTTTTATCTCTTCTTCAGCTGCAGCTCTTCTTCCTCGGCTCGAGGTTCTGAGCCGAGCGTCGGTCTCTCTGATTTCAGTGGCGTCGACGGAGCTGATATGATGCCACACAGGTGGGAAACCTCGTACAAGCTGAGCGACCGAGGTGAAGTGAGAGAGCGAGAGAGAGAGCGAGAGAGAGAGAGAGAGAGAGAGAGAGAGAGAGAGAGAGAGAGAGAGGGGCAGGTGGGTGGAGGAAGTCAAGAAGGTGAAGAAGAAAAAAGACAAGAGATTAAACGAGTACATAGATGAAGAAGATAGATATTATTTAATGTTTTTGTCTGCTTTAGCAACACCGCAACAGTTTAACTTGAAAACAAATTTTTTACATGTAGAGTGTTTACAGAGAGAGAGAGAGAGAGAGAGAGAGAGAGAGAGAGAGAGAGAGAGATTTGGTGAGAGATAAAGACAAAGAGAGATAGAGAGGAAGTGAAAGAATGACGTGAGTGAAACCACAAAGCATCCGTCTCTCTGAATAACTCCAGGAAGAACACACTCAGAGAGAAAGCACCCAAAAACTCATAATGCAAAAAAATATCCACCCTGAATGGTTTTTACCAAATTTTGCACCAATTCATCGAGTAAATTTGACCTGCAGGTGGAGCCACAAGAAGAAATTAAGGGGTTTTTGAGTTAGTTTTTAGAGTGCGTTTTCTAGTTTTAGTTTAGTTTTTATTTTTTGAAAATGCTTAGTTTTAGTTTAGTTTTTATTAGTTTTAGTGTTAGTTTTAGTTTTTTTGTAATGGGGATTTTGTTGGGTGCCAGATTCAAAGAGTTCATAATAAATGTTTCCTTTATTTCCTTTGGTTTATCATCTCAGCCCCAATAAGGTTATTAACTCTTACAGTTCTGGGTGTTTTGAATTTTGGTTTTAATGTAAACATCCCAGTCTCAGTAAACATATTCACCATGTGTTGCATGTTCAAATAGAAACACTGAATTATGAATGAAAAAAGTTGACAAAAACCAAAACTAAGGACATTTTCACTATATTTTTAGTTAGTTTTGTAACCACAAAAAACAGTTTCAGTTAGTTATCGTTTTTTAAAAACTCTAGTTTTTATTTTTATTTCAGTTAACGAAAATGTTTTTTCAATTCTAGTTTTCGTTAACTATTATAACCTTGGGTGGCGCTAGAGGAAAAGTCAGAGGATCACTAAAGTTTTTGATATTCATGTTGTAAGAAAAACGAATGTTTGAACCAAATTTTGCACCAATACATCAAGTAAATGTTAAGATTTTCACAGAATAGGTGAAAGACTTGAGTTGTTGGTGGTGCTACAGGGAGTCTCATGCTGCTGTCTCCATTATTATAGCGCCAGATTCCATAGAAATCTATGTTGTAGTTCGTGCTGAATTCCTTTCAAAGTTTGCACCAATTCACCATGAAAATGTGGCGCCAGAAAGAAAAAAATTCCGGAGACCACCAAATTTGATAGGATTGGTCTTATCCAAGGCCCTCTGGGTACTAATGTGAAGTTTCATAGAAATCCATCCAAATTTTTTTTAGATATTTCACTTAAAACTGAAACTTTTAGCCAGAGAATCACCAAAGGTTTTATAATTCATCTTCTGGGAACCATGAACAATTGTTCCAAATTTTGTGTATGTTGAAACAATTACAGTATAACTGCAAAAAAAATTGTGCTGCTGTTGGTGCTATCAGAAAAACTTTAGGGGATCACCAAATTTGGTAGGATTCTTCCTCTGGGCACCATGAACACTTGTGCCAAATTTCATGGAAATCTATCTAGTTGAAATTTTACTAAAAAACAACAAAAAAGTTAACCTCATGGTGACGCTAGAGGAAAACACACAGGATCGCCAAAGTCATTATTGTTCATCTTCTGGGAACCATGAATGCTTGTACCAAATTTTGTGCCAATCCATCAAGTAAATGTTGAAATAATTACAGTATAACTGCCAAAAAAATTGTCCTGCTGTTGGTGCTATCAGAAAAACTTTAGGGGATCACCTAATTTGGTAGGATTCATCCTCTGGGCACCATGAACACTTGTGCCAAATTTAATGGAAATCTATCTAGTTGAAATTTTACTAAAAAACAACAAAAACCTCATGGTGACGCTAGAGGAAAACACACAGAATCACCAAAGTCGTTATTGTTCATCTTCTGGGAACCATGAATGATTGTTCCAAATTCTGTGCCAATCCATCAAGTAAATGTTGAAATAATTACAGTATAACTGCCAAATTGTCCTGCTGTTGGTGCCATAAGAAAAACTTTTGGGGATCACCAAATTTGGTAGGATTCATCCTCTGGGCACCATGAACACTTGTGCCAAATGTCATGGAAAACTATTCTGCAGTTGTTGAGATATTTCACTAATAACAATAAAAGTGAACCTCATAATGGCGCTAGAGGAAGTCAAAGGATCATCAAAGTTATTAAATTATATTATTATTTATATATTATTATTATATTAAATTAATCCTCTGGGAACCATGAAGGTTGATACCAAATTTTGCTCCAATCCATCACGTAAATGTTGAGATATTCACAGAATAAGTGAAAGATTTGAGTTGTTGGGGGTGCTACAGGAAGTCAACAGCTCACCAAAATGTTAAGATAACTCACAGGCCAATGGCAAAAATTTGACCTGCTGGTAGCGCCAAAGGAAAAGGAATCACCAAATTTGGTAGGATTCATCCTCTGGGCACCATGAACACTTGTGCCAAATATCATGGAAATCTATCCTGGTTGAAATTTTACTAAAAAACAATAAAAAAAAATTAACCTCATGGTGGCGCTAGAGGAAAACACACAGGATCACCAAAGTCATTATTGTTCATCTTCTGGGAACCATGAATGATTGTACCAAATTTTAGGCCAATCCATCAAATAAATATTCCATAAATGTCAAAAAATGTGAACCTCATGGTGGCGCTAGAGGAAAAGTCAGAAAATCATCCAAGTTTGATTTTAGGAAATTTGTTTTAACCTGGACAAAATACTGCTTATTTCACATAAAACTCCACTAAAAAATCTTTTAATTTAACGTTCTTTAGCTCACATTCAAACAGTCACACTTTAAATAATATTACAGCAGATATTTTCTCAATCGTTGATGTGCTGTGGTGAATTCAGCTTTAATTTAATCCACCAAAAAGTTTTTATTGCAATACCAGTGGGAATTCTTTCACAGTATTTTCTACCGAGGCCAGGGAGGGTTAACTGGTAGATCAATGAGGTTAAAACTGCATGAAATGACATCAAACTGGAGCATCTTTTTGAGTCGCGACCCCCAATTTAACATGCATGTTGTCCGCGACCCCCGCTCACTGAACAGAATCTCACACGCACAGTTCAGATCACCCAAAAAAGAAACAAAATGACCAAAAAAAGGAAACAAAATGACCAAAAAAGACTCAAAATGACCAAAAAAAGACACAAAATGAACAGAAAAGACACAAAATGACCAAGAAGACACTAAATGACCAAAAAAGACACAAAATGACCAACAAAAAAGACGCAAAATGACTTAAAAAAGACACAAAATGACCAAAAAAAGACGCAAAATGACCAAAAAAGACTCAAAATGACCAAAAAAAGACACAAAATGAACAGAAAAGGCACAAAATGACCAAGAAGACACTAAATGACCAAAAAAGGAAACAAAATGACCAAAAAAAGACACAAAATGACTTTAAAAAAGACACAAAATGACCAAAAAAAGACACTAAATGACCAAAAAAAGACACTAAATGACCAAGAAGACACTAAATGACCAAAAAAGGAAACAAAATTACAAAAAAAAGACACAAAATGACCAACAAAAAAGACACAAAATGACTTTAAAAAAGACACAAAATGACCCCCAAAAAAGACACAAAATGACTTAAAAAAGACACAAAATGACTTCAAAAAGACACAAAATGACTTCAAAAAGACACAAAATGACTTCAAAAAGACATGACATCAAACTGTAGCATCTTCACTTGTTAAAAACTGTTATAATGATTTGGGTGAAGAACAGAATTGCGAGATCACTTCCTTTTCTGTAGTTGTGTTTTTAATAATTATACCGCACATGCTCTCTACTTCCGCCCTTGGTGTTATCACAGATATATCTGATTAAATGTGAGAACACATGATCAAGAATGAAGGGGAAATACAGATTATTTAAAGGGGTTTGTGTGGAGATGAGTATGGCTGCTGCATGATTTAGAGTTGTAAGAAAGAAAACAAAAACAAAACGAATATTTTGTAGAAGTTTAGTGCAAAAGAAAACTCACGTATCCCGACAAAATCTATTGTATATTTCCAGATATTTAAATCCAGATAAAAGACAATAACAAAGATTGATGCTGTGAAAATGATAATGTTTGTTTTTTTTCTACCAAATCTCAGATGTCGTATTACCATTGAACACAGCACTTCTCAAAACAAGCCTTCCTCTTAGCTGCTACCACTAATTTGAATTATGAGACCGCCACAACTTCTAATAATACTACAGAGTTATAAGTTCGAGCAGAGCGGCCGCAGGGAGTTTCACGTCTTCATAATCTGATTTTGGTATTAAAGAACTGAAACCAGCTGCGGAAGGAGAGTAGATAAAACATGTGATGTTTGTTAGAGAGTTCAGTTGGTACGTTTTAAAAAGGCAGCTGTCGGAAAATATTTATCTTCAAAAAGTGTTCAGAGTTCCGTCACATGGAACCTTGTCAAGATAATCCATTAGCCAACTATTTTCCAAACATGTTCTCAGTTTATAAGAGTCCCTAAAAAAAGACGCAAAATGACAAAAAAAAGACACAAAATGACTAAAAAAACCCACAAAATGACCCAAAAAGACACAAATTGACCACAAAATGATCGAAAAAAGACACAAAATGACCCAAAAAGACAGAAAAAGCCCATAAAAGACACAAAATTACTTAAAAAAAGACACAAAATGACAACAAAAAAAGACACAAAATGACTTAAAAAAAGACACAAAATGACCAAAAAAAGACACAAAATGACAAAAAAAGACACAAAATGACAAAAAAAGACACAAAATGACAAAAAACGACACAAAATGACAAAAAAAAGACACAAAATGACCAAAAATGTTGTGTTCAAAATGATTTGCCGACAGAAAAGACATAAAATGACCAAGAAGACACTAAATGACCAAAAAAGGAAACAAAATGACCAAAAAAAAGGACGCAAAATGACAAAAAATGACACAAAATGACTTAAAAAAAGACACAAAATTACCAAAAAAAAGACACAAAATTACCAAAAAAAGACACAAAATGACTTAAAAAAAAGACACAAAATGACCAACAAAAAAGACACAAAATGACCAACAAAAAAGACACAAAATGACCAAAAAAAGACACAAAATGACAACAAAAAAAACACAAAATCACTCAAAAAATGACCAAAAATGTTGTGTTCAAAATGATTTGCCGACCCCCAGAAATCATCTCGCGACCCCAATTGGGGTCCCGACCCCAAGGTTGAGAACAGCTGCCTTTACAGGCTGGAAAACTGGAGCTTGGTCCTCATAAAGATAGAGAACCAACCACACACACACACACACACACACACACACACACTCATTCAACAGTTTCATTGTTTCATTCTTTTTTTTTCCATTCTGCTTTGTTGAGTCAAGTGATCTCACACACCGCTGACCTCTTCCTCTCTGACACACACACACACACACACACACACACACACACACACACACACACATACTTCCTCGTACAAAGTTCTCGCGGTGTGTGTGTGTGTGTGTGTGTGTGTGTGTGTGTGTGTCCGCCCCTTCATCTCGCTTCATTTCCTGAATCCCTCCTCTGGTTCTCAGCGACATGGGACACTAACGAGCTCTCACGGACTGATAAAACCCGGGAAATGACGAGAGAAGGTGAGAAAAACTCTGTTTTATTCATGAATTAAAGTTTTTTATTTCAATAAATTTAAAGTTTGTGTTGTTGCGCAAACTGTTGCGGCGACAAACCCGCGACCACGTCACACAGTTTGACCTCACAGCGACTCAAGTCTCTCATAACCTGCTTTAATTAACATTATCAGTATTATTTTAATGCAAAGTACAAGTTATATTAATACATTAATGCGCCTTTTATTGACTCAGGAGGAGAAATAAACAGCAGTGCATACCGTAAAAACATGATGTAACTCATACTGACATATTTAACAATGTATTATTGAATCCTCTGGTTATATTTGTGTGTATTAATGTGTTTTTGGTCATTTTTATTGAGCTGAAGCTGAACTTAAAGCACCTGTGAGCAGGTGTGTGTATACACGGCATGCTTTTCGCTTCCTTCTGCTGCATTCAAGTGCAGTCGGAAAACACAAACACCTCACGGTAAAAATGACAATTACTAGCTCAGATGCAGTGGTGGAAGAAGTATTCAAATCCCGTACTTAAGTAAAAGTACTAATAAAACACTGTGAAATTACTCCACTACAAGTAAAAGTCCTGCATTCAAAACTTACTGAAGTAAAAGTACAAAAGTATCAGCATCAAAATGTACTTAAAGTATCAAAAGTAAAAGTACTCGTTATGCCGAATGGACCCACTCAGATTGTTTTATATATTCTAAATACCTTATTACTTAATTTTTATTGATGATTTTATGTAAGCAGGGTTTTAATTTTGTAAAGATATGGCTCATTTAATTACTTAATATACTGTATATATAAAAGACACAAAATGACCAAAAAAAGACACAAAATGACTTAAAAAAAGACACAAAATGACTTAAAAAAAGACACAAAATGACCAAAAAAAGACACAAAACGACTTTAAAAAAAGACACAAAATGACTTTAAAAAAAAGACACAAAACGACCAAAAAAAGACACAAAATGACTTTAAAAAAAGACACAAAATGACTTAAAAAAAGACACAAAATGACTTAAAAAAATGACACAAAATGACAAAAAAAGATGCAAAATGACAAAAAAAAGTCTAATCACCTTAAATTGATCATATGTTTTATGTTGAATCTCGACCTGAAAAGTAACTAAAGCTGTCAGCTAAATGTAGTGGAGTAGAAGTATACATTTACAGAAAATTGAAACACTCAAGTAAAGTACAAGTACCTCAAAATTGTACTTAAGTACAGTACTTAAGTACATGTACTTAGTTACTTTCCACCATTGCTCATATATGTTATTTAAGTTGTAATACTACAGTGTACAAATACTCTGTTATAAGTAAAAGTCATGCATTAAAAATATTAAGTAACCGGAGCAATAAAAGTGTTTTAAATCAGAAATTATAAAGTAAAAGTACTGTTTAGTTATTTATATAATGTTCAAAAACATTACATTCATCATCATTTTTGTTGTGATCTTTACAATTTAACAAATATATATTTGATGTTGGTTGCAGTAAAGTAAAGTTCAGGCTATTACTATACCCTGCAGGCCATAGTCTACTATTATTAAAAAATATATATATATAAAATGTCTTGTTTTTTTAGTCTATTTTCCGTCTACTACAATTAAATCACGGCAAAGTCTGTTTATTTTTGTTACATTAAAAATCCCAAGTGTAACTACATAAATATTTACAACCAACTATACTAAAAGTACCCAAAATATTAATATTCATAATATTATTGTTATAATTAATAATGCATTGATGTGTTCATTGCTTTGATGTTGCAGCTGTTAAATCTGAAGCTCATTGTAATTACTTTATTAGATGAAAAGAGAACTTCGTTACATTTTAAAAACATTTTAAAAGTTGTTTGCTTGCCGTTTTGCTGACAGACCTGACAGTAAGTGTTAATTCAGACTTTTTACATATTGACAATATATTGTAGTTAATTCTGCATCAATTTATTGCAATATATTTATTGAAAATCACGGCAAAGTCAGTTTATTTTTGAAACACAAAATGACCAAAAAAAGACACAAAATTACCTAAAAAAGACACAAAATGACAAAAAAAGACACCAAAAGACACAAAATGACTAAAAAAAGACACAAAATGACCAAAAAAAGACACAAAATGACTAAAAAAAGACACAAAATGACCCAAAAAAGACACAAAATGACTCAAAAAAGACACCAAAAGACACAAAATGACTAAAAAAAGACACAAAATGACCAAAAAAAGACACCAAAAGACACAAAATGACTAAAAAAAGACACAAAATGACAAAAAAAGACACCAAAAGACACAAAATGACTAAAAAAAGACACAAAATGACCAAAAAAAGACACAAAATGACTAAAAAAAGACACAAAATGACCAAAAAAAGACACAAAATGACCAAAAAAAGACACCAAAAGACACAAAATGACTAAAAAAAGACACAAAATGACCAAAAAAAGACACAAAATGACCAAAAAAAGACACCAAAAGACAGAAAATGACTAAAAAAGACACAAAATGACCTAAAAAAGACACAAAATGACCAATAAAAGACATATTCATATTGTATAGTAACTTATCTCCGTCATCCAGACACATCTTGGCTGTAAAAGGTCTATATTTTGATTTATTAGCTTTTTATATTTTGTGTTAATGATCTGAATCTGCAAATTGGAGTTAAATGTAGCTACTATATATTTAAGGAGAAAAAAATACACTATAAGAGCAAAATATTGAATTACTTGAGTAAAATACCTCCTCAGATTTGTACAGAAAACAAGTAAAAACCTTTTTTTTTTAACTCCTGTTTGGACCTTTTCATAATAAAAGTCCATTCTTGCAGGATCATTTTGGGTTATACATGAATTTGTTTACGTTGCGGAATGCATCATCGTTTTAAAAAAAGGGGAACTTATTTTTATTACAAATATTAACCAGAAAAAAGTTGAAATTTGTAAATGAATATATTTGGGACATTATAGATTTTTTTTTTTTTTTTTACAGTATTGTTAAATTACTTGATGGTGTTGAATGTTAAATGACAGTGAATTCAGTGTAAAATCATTCACAAAATATCTTGTCAAATGTATGCAAATTTGTTTTCTGACAGTCGAACTTTAAATTTAATGGTGATTTGTTTTTGAAAAGAAATTGTAAAAAAAAAAAAAAAACGGTAAAAATTCTGGCACTTACCTTCATGTTAAATGAAAAAAACCAACTTTTTTTCACTGCAAAATTCCTGCAGAAACAGGTTACGATGCGATTAAAAAAAAAAATGCTTTTATTACAAACCGATTTGATATGAATCGATACGAGAACGATTCGATTTGATTTGATTCTACGGTTAATATTTTTGTAGATATTTTATTGTTTTATTTGTGTCACTCACAAGTTTTATATTTTATTTATCCTCTGATTCGCCATGGAGTTAGAAATCTGTTTTATTGTTGCTCTAAACAACAAAAAGACCACAAACATCTTTCTACATTTATAATAATGTTAAGAAAAATCATTCTAGAAGCTTTTTCCCTTTCATGATCTGTTATTTCCCCCAAAATTTTGCATCAAAGTGAATGGGACGGCCGACAAAAAATGAGCAAAAAATAACAATAATTGGAGATTTTTAAACGTCTACTTCTCCGGCATAATTTCACCTAGAGACTCCATTTAAACTTTAAACAGTAGACACAAGTCTTGTGTATTGGTGTATTAATCCACGTTTCGATAGGTCATATAGTTTTTTATCAATCCCTGTTCAATGACCATGATCATTTTTGGAGAAATTCTGAGATTATAATGGGTGTGTATTGCACGGAATGTTCGTGTCACAGTGTGTGACATCATCACCAGAGTGTAGAGGGAGAGAAAAAACTGTCAAAAAATAAATTTGAAAACTGCGCTCCAGGCTGCAAATTCCACTCTACAGAAATAATTTATACATAGAAACGTAGGAAAATTAGTCTTCTCCCTCACAATCCTCTGGTAAAGCTGTCAGAGTTATAGTTTGGGCGTAGGACGCACAGATGATCCACCAACACCACCAACAGCCTCATTGGCTCCCATGTTAAAAACGCAGGGAGATTTCTGAAAAAGGGAGAAGGAACAGTTTTTTTAGATCGCTCTAACAAAGCTATTTTTTCATTTTTCTTAAAAAAAACATATGTAGACGTTCAGGAAGAACTCAGGACGCTCCTCCAGATACACATGTTTCTCACACACACACACACACACACACACACACATTTTAAGCTCAAAATGTGTGTGTGTATAAATAAATACTTGTAAAGGAATGCTTGTTGTAGGTGTGCTCCTTGTATATTATATAGTATCATAACATTACTAGTATTAATTGTTTGAAATCTCTGAAGAGTCTCATCATAGTGTACACACACCGGCAGTAGCCCCCGTGGCCCTTTCAGAATTTCCCCAGAGGAAATTTACTAGTTATTATTATTATCCTTCATCATCTAACCTAATAAAATATTGGTTCAGCGGACACAATCATGTTCTGGGATATTAAATAATGAATTTATACAGATGCAAATAATAGGCTAATAAAATAATAATATAATATAAAGGCAATCCCGTGTCCCTGAGCAGGACACAGTTCACAGGATAAATACACAATGCAGGTTGTTATTTATGTGCAACTGTTTGTTAAACAGAGAAAACACTTAATTATTATTACTGCATGTCTACAGCTGTTAAAGCCGACTAAGAGCTGATTATTATTATTATTACCGCAGTCTGAACCAATCCACCAATGGGCTGAGGGCGAGGGGGCGGGGCCAGGATGAGTGCGGAGCTGCTATTGGAGGAGACGCTCATCAAGCGTTCGCAGCAGAAGAAGAGGACGTCGCCGCTCAACTACAAGGAGCGACTCTTCGTCCTCACCAGGAGCCGCCTCACCTACTACGACGGCCGAGCCGAGGTGAGGAACTTATTGTTGGTTTTCTCATTATGAAATAGAAGATTTAATTTTTTTTATTAAAAAAATATATATACACTACCGGTCAAAAGTTTTAGAACACCCCAATTTTTCCAGTTTTTTATTGAAATTCAAGCAGTTCAAGTCAAATGAACAGCTTGAAAGGGTCCAAAGGTAAGTGGTGAACTGCCAGAGGTAAATAAAAAAAGGTAAGGTTAACCAAAACTGGAAAATAATGTACATTTCAGAATTATACAAGTAGGCCTTTTTCAGGGAACAAGAAATGGGTTAACAACTTAACTCTATGGAGTCTTGGGCTATTTTGTCCATTTTTTAATTCTTTTCATGTCTTTCTAAGTCATTTTGTGTCTTTTTTTGGTCATTTTGTGTCTTTTTTTAGTCATTTTGTGTCTTTTTTAGTCATTTTGTGTCTTTTTTTGTCATTTTGTGCCTTTTTGTGTCTTTTTTTGGTCATTTTGTGTCTTTTTTTGTCATTTTGTGTCTTTTTTTGTCATTTTGTGTCTTTTGGTGTCATTTTGTGTCTTTTTGGTCATTTTGTGTCTTTTTTTGTCATTTTGTGCCTTTTTGTGTCTTTTTTTGGTCATTTTGTGTCTTTTTTTGTCATTTTGTGTCTTTTTTTTGTCATTTTGTGTCTTTTGGTGTCTTTTTTGGTCATTTTGTGACTTTTTTTAGTCATTTTGTGTCTTTTGGTGTCTTCTTTTGTCATTTTGTGTCTTTTTTAGTCATTTTGTCTCTTTTGGTGTCTTTTTTTGTCATTTTGTGTCTTTTTTTAGTCCTTTAGTCCAACATAAAATGTGATTTCGAATCTTTCTTTTACTTTCAAAACACTATCATGCTCAATAAAGAATTTTAAATGTTGCAAATGTGCATTAATTTCAGAGTACACTGAGACATTAAACTGCATAATTCGTTTACAAGATTTTAAAACCTTAAACCGGAAAACAGCTAAATAAAACCTGATTCAACAACATGAGATCAGTTTTTTTTCCATGTTTAGTAGCTGCCTTATATTAAAAAGAGCAAATATTGATAAAAATCTGCTCATTTCCGTCAACAGAAGAAGTTCAGGAGAGGCTGCATCGAGCTGAGACGCATCAGATGTGTGGAGATCGTGAAGACCGGAGGAGGAATCATCCCCTGCCAGAACAAATACCCCTTTCAGGTACAAACACACCACAAGTATTTATTGCAGAAAAAGTATACAAAGGTATGCAGAAAGAACTACAATGTGATGCCGATGTGTAACAAGTCCGCGAGCTAACGCTAGCTAACAGTTAAAGTTGTTTTAATCACACTAAACTGTAACTTACTGTTCTGAATAACTTCCTGTCGCTAAACGCATGCAGCTTTCAAAATAAGAGCGCAATGTGTTAACAAAATCTACCAACGAATTAACAAGAAGACTGTCAAAATAAGATGCCTTAAATAAAATATACAAGAACCCTTATTGTCCTTTAAAATAGTTCTTAAAATATGCAATCATTAAGATCAGTGTATATGATAGAATTTTGGCATTAGAATCACAAAATTTGGGCTTTGGAAATGGGAAAAAAATCCCAAAAATGACACAGTATAGGATAACAAAGATTCTATTATACAGTATCTCCTGAATGTGAAAAATGTTCTGTGAGGTGTTTGCTCTCATTTAGCTATCAAAGTGCAAAAGATTGATGCATTTTACTTTACAAGGAGATGTTTCTTTACCTGCTCTACAGTTTCGACTGAGACTCCAATCTTCCTAAGAAGCGTCATTACTACGTCCTTCAATTAGTTTCAATATGAACGTGGACTAAAAACCATTGTTTTATTTCATGGCCTTGGTGTCCTGGCTTTTGGACTTTTTGCCCTAAAAAAATTGACAACACCAAAGGCCAAGTGGCCTTGCCCCTAAAATTACCTACTTACTTACTTACTAAAATGACGAAATTCCAGGCCTGGCAGACACACACTTGCACTTTAGCATTTGTTAAATAGTTTACTGCTGCTGCTTTGTACCTGTTGTAGGAATCACAGACACGTTCCAGATTGTCTGGATGACTACCTCAACCTAAGCAGCATAAACCTAAATTAAACAAAATTTTCCTGTGATTAAATGTCAATAAATGGATCAAAATGATGCAGAAATAACTACAACATGATGCGTAAAAAGTCTGAAGTCATGTTTTTTAAGTTTTGTTTGCAAGATGACAAGAAAACACCTTTGAATATGCTTTTTTTCTGAATGGAGTTTGGCTCATGCGAATACTGTATTTGTGTCGCCCGGCATGGATTTGCACCTTTTCTTGTTTTTGCATTGACTTTGTATGTAATTGTGCGTCATCATTTCCCAACAATTGAAAGAAAACACAAAGCAAACACACACACACACACACACACACACACACACACTTTACTGCTGTGTCTGGATGACTGCTGCAACCAAAGCAGCATAAACCTAAATTAAACAAAATTTTCATGTGATTAAATGCCAATAAACGGATCAAAAGTATGCAGAAATAACTACAACATGATGCTGATGTGTAAAAAGCCTTCATGTTTTTTTAAAGATCTGTCTGCGAGATGACAAGCAGGCAACTTTTAAAATGCTTGTTTTCTGAGTGGAGTTTGGATCAATTTAAAGAATTAAAACGAGTGCAAGTAATTCATTCGCACTGCCATTCAAAGAAACACAAAGTCTTTTTAAACTGCACACACAAATGAATGCATTCCAGTATTTAACCCGTCTGTGGTCTTCTGTCCAGGTGGTGTACGACACAAACACTCTGTACGTCTTCGCTCCGAGTCACGACAGCAGGAGTCTCTGGGTCCAGAGCCTCAAAGAAGGTCAGTCTCTCTCTGTTATATAGATACTTGTTATAGGTAACGTGGTAGATAAGGTTGTAGTTTGAGCTGCTGTTTGAGTCTTCTGTACATCCAGTGATACATTACAAACAGGAGCTGCTAATGGATACTTTTGCATAATTTTTATGGAGAATATTCACATTAAGTTGAGACACCACAGGCAAAAACTTGTTTTTTTCATGCACTGGTCAATTTTTGAGGTTTTGGGCTATTTTTTGGTTTGCTTTCAGAATAGTGGAACGATCCAAAACAAACATTTTGGTGAATATTTTTCTATATTTTGAGGATTTCTCCTGAATTCACTAAAAGTTAGCGTTTTTTTATGACCATAGTCTAAACCTTCAAATAGTCATTCAGAATGTATGAAAACCTTTAAAGGCTGCCTCAAAATTTTACAATTTTTTCCCTCATATCAATCAACACTTTATTTTGGACACAGGGGCGGTCCATATAACAATAGAATAAAACACAGTGATAAAAAAGTAAAATAAAAAAAAATAAAAAAATAAAAAATAAAAAAATAAAATAAAAATCATAAATCTCAACTTCAGCTCCACTTACTGACCAGTTTTATTCCTCACTATATATGATATTTTTCATGCACTGGTCAATTTTTGAGGTTTTGGGCTATTTTTTGGTTTGCTTTCAGAATAGTGGAACGATCCAAAACAAACATTTTGGTGAATATTTTTCTATATTTTGAGGATTTCTCCTGAATTCACTAAAAGTTCACTAAAAGTAAAAAGCAGAGGAGCATGGTAAGGTGACAGCTCTCACTCGCTGGTTGTAGTTTGAGCTGCTGCAGAGATGTTGTTCACACCTTTAAACCACACATCTGAAACTGGCTTTCACACATGGGGCAACAGTTCCCAGCAGCCCCCACTGCTAAATAACATCCCACCATTAGTTTGTGATGTTCCACCTGCGACTCGGTGGTCAGAGCAGAGAAACCAGGTCATGTGAGCTGAGACTCAACATGCTTTACTCTCTTCACAGCACGTTTTAATGTTACAACAGAAATAATGAAGCCTAGTAAATGATTTCATAAAACTAGTGCTGTTCTGTAGTCATTTCATTTTACTTAATGTACAGTACAGGCCAAAAGTTTGGACACACCTTCTCATTCAATGCGTTTCCTTTATTTTCATGACTATTTACATTGTAGATTCATCAGAACTATGAATGAACACATGTGGAATTATGTACTTAACAAAAAAGTGTGAAATAACTGAAAACATGTCTTATATTCTAGTAAGCAAAGGGTGGTTACTTTGAGGAATCTAAAATACAAGACATGTTTTCAGTTATTTCACACTTTTTTTGTTAAGTACATAATTCCATAAGTGTTCATTCATAGTTTTGATGAATTTACAATGTAAATAGTCATGAAAATAAAGGAAACGCATTGAATGAGAAGGTGTGTCCAAACTTTTGGCCTGTACTGTATTTGATCAAATGTATTAAATATAAATGCGTCCTTGATTTTGAGGCAGTTGTTTAAGTAACTTTAATATAAAAATGTTTGAGATAGAATCTACTTATTTTGATCACATTAAATATAATCTTTATGTGTATGTAATTTATAAATCAGGAGAATTTTGAATGAATCCAACACAATAGAATTAGTCTGTTTTTAAATGACAGGTACTTCCTGTTTAGTTGTTATTAACTCAACTTGTAACGTAGTTAGATTTAATTAATAATATTGCCTGCAATCTGTTGCCTCAAATTTTATTGAGTAGCTTTTGTTTATCTTTTTTTACAGTGTACACATTTATGCAAAAATAACTATTTGTGTCCAAAATGTAATTAAACTTACAAATCCCATAGCACAATTTAGATTTATTATAACTTACACTTCCCAACAATGTATTTATCTCTGATGTCTATTACTAATGACCACAAATTAATCTGTTAGAAATCATAGAAAAATACTTTCTTTTTGAGAATAAACTAATTTTGAGAAAACGGCCTTTAGAGGTTTTTATACATTCTGAATGGAAATGAGTTTAAGAAGACAAAATACTGACTCTAATTTACAGCAACAACAATATAGAACATGTAAAACACATAATATTGTGCTGTAACATTTCGTGAATTTAGGAGAAATCTACAAAATATAGTAAAATATACGGTGAAATGTTTGTTTTGGATCTTTCCACTATTACCTGCATGACTATTCTATATAAGAAGACACATATATAGTCCAAAACTTGCATGTGGAGTCTCACCTTAAATGTTAGAAAATAGCCGAAGGTGATGTTTTTAACCCATTTAGGCCTAAAAAGCCTGGAAAAAATGCCTGCAAAACCTTTGGCCGATTTTAAAATAAGCTCCTAAAACCTGAAGTTTTGTTAGTAATTGTATCTGTCTTTTTTTGGTAATTCTGTGTCTTTTTTAATAATTTTGTGTCTTTTTTGTTAATTTTGTGTCTTTTTTTGTTAATTTTGTGTCTTTATTTGGTAATTCTGTGTCTTTTTTGGTAATTTTGTGTCTTTTTTTGGTAATTTTGTGTCTTTTTTTGGTAATTTTGTGTCTTTTTTGGGTAATTCTGTGGGTTTTTTTTTTTAATAATTTGTGTCTTTTTTTGGAAATTGTGTGTCCTTTTTGGTCATTTTATGTCTTTTTTTGGTGATGATTTCAAAGTTCTGGAAAAGTCTCATGTTGCATTGCAACACTCCCACATGTATTCTGATGCATTTAATTGTCCAAGAGGCTGAAAATAGGTGGAAAAAACTACAAATACTACAGAACGACATATCTGCTTTCCAGGCTTTAATGGGTTAAATGAGGTGTTTTGTCTAAAAACCAAGATATCCAGTTTAATATAGTGTAAAAAAAAGAGAGGAAAAGCATATTTGAGAGGCTGAAAACAGCATTTTCTGCCATTTTTGCATGAAAAATTATTATTACAGCGTTTAATAGATTATCAAAATAGTTGCCGATTATTTTTTGGGTGAGTCAACTTATCATTGCAGCTTCAGACTCTAGGTAAGATAATCTTTTGTTATGATAGCTGGTGTTTACATAAACACAAAGGAAGATTCTTTAAATGTCTCTGGCTGTTAAAGAGGAAAATGAGGAAATTATTACTTGGAAATGCAGCCAGTCATTCTCACGCTGAACCCTTTAACCGCAGCGTGTTTCTGTGTGCAGAGATCAAAGACAACCCCGTCATCGTCACCAAGTTCCACCCTCAGTTCTGGCAGGAAGGAGCCTGGCTCTGCTGTCGCCAGGCGGATAAACAGGCTCTGGGCTGTGAGGAGTACAACCTGTTTGGAGACAGTAAGAAAAGTCTGACTGTCACTCAGCTGCATGTAGGAGCTCAGAGGGTTTCTGCTGCAGGAAACACAAAGACAAGTCTGACAAGTTCTCTCAAGTGTCCTCGTGTTTCACTGGAATATACACTCACTTGTTCCCAGAACCAAATAAAATTATGGAAATAATTTCCACCTAAATAAAATTCTTTAATTTAGCGAGAAACCGTTTTGTTGAGTGAACAAAATGTAAATATGTTGGGTCAACATGATGTATTTGCGTTACTGTTATTAATTACCAGGGGTCAGTCCAACTAGATTTGTAAGGGTAATTGTAACATACGAACATCATTTTCTTGGGCCATTTAAACGTGTATGACATTATTAAGAGTTACTTTATTTAATAGGGTAGTTACAACTACTTTTTAAAATAGTGCAGTACATGAATTAATTGTGATGAGCCAACAAAACAAAGTTAGGTTGAAGTGGTTTAGCCTAAAAGATTACCTTTATCATATGAAAATGAACATAATAGGAATTATTCAGGAAATAAATATTTTTTAAAGAGTATTATATTCAGCAATTTAATTAGGTTGTTTTAACATAAAGTATTCTAGTGAATTTTAAAGTGTTGCATTTTATGCTAAAACTACATGTTTTAAAACTGTTCAACCACAAAACATCATTTTATTTAGTAGAAGCTACATGTTAGACTAAGGAGAAGGTAACAGACACCCAGTTTGCTTTTTTTGAGTGTAAAAAATCTCTATAAATCTCTATAAATCTCTATAAATCTCTATAAATCTCTAAGTCCTGCAGCTCTGTTGAATCAGCACAATTATGGCTAGAAGTGGGAACAACTCCAACATGTCTTTGTGCAGAATAACATAGTTAGAATGACAGAAATCAGTTGAATTTCTAAAAAAATATAAAATATAATGTTAAAATTTGAAAAAATGAAATGTATATACAAGCACTTTTCCAAGTGTCCACAAGTGGCATCTCAGCTCTGTGTAAACAGCCTCTCCTGTCCTCTCCTCTCTGCTCTGTGTAAACAGCCTCTCCTGTCCTCTCCTCTCAGCTCTGTGTAAACAGCCTCTCCTGTCCTCTCCTCTCAGCTCTGTGTAAACAGCCTCTCCTGTCCTCTCCTCTCTGCTCTGTGTAAACAGCCTCTCCTGTCCTCTCCTCTCTGCTCTGTGTAAACAGCCTCTCCTGTCCTCTCCTCTCTGCTCTGTGTAAACAGCCTCTCCTGTCCTCTCCTCTCTGCTCTGTGTAAACAGCCTCTCCTGTCCTCTCCTCTCTGCTCTGTGTAAACAGCCTCTCCTGTCCTCTCCTCTCAGCTCTGTGTAAACAGCCTCTCCTGTCCTCTCCTCTCAGCTCTGTGTAAACAGCCTCTCCTGTCCTCTCCTCTCTGCTCTGTGTAAACAGATTTTCAGTGAATAATTAGCAGACATGGCGCTCAAACTTTCTGCTTGGTTTTAAAGTTTCTGTTCCTCTTGTCTAGTTTCCAGAAAACCTTTACCCCCGATCCCTGGAGAGGAGCAGAAGGTAACACACACACACACACACACACACACACACACACACACACACACACACACACACACACACACACACAGACACAGACACACACACACACACACACACACACACATTCTTGTACTTCTATCTTTGTGAGGGCCCTCATTGTAACAGTGAATTCCCTAGGAAGTTGTAATAGTTTTGAATTTTTCATCAGTTTTAGTTTTCATTTTGTTGTGAATTTTTGTTTTCAAATCCAGTTAGTTTTAATGAGTTTTTAGAGTGAGTTTGCTAGTTTTAGTTTAGTTTTTATTAGTTGTAGTTTTTTGTAATGGGGTATTTGTTGGGTGGGAGATTAAAAGAGGTCACAGTAAATGTTGCCTTTATTTCCTTTGTCTGATCCATCTTCATTAGGTATGAAAAAAGTTGACAAAGATGAAAACGAAGGACATTTTCACTAAAATTTTAGTTAGTTTTGTAACCACACAATACAGTTTCAGTTAATTATCATTATCATGTAACCTTTAACCCTTAAAACAAAGTCAAAATCAAACAAAATCTAAAAAAAGCCTTTAAAGAAGTGAGGACCGGCCGAAATGTCCTCACTTTGCAAAAATGTCCTCACTCTGTTGGTTAAAAACGTGTTCCGGTCCTCACTATGTAGGAAGAACAAGAACACACACACAGACAGACACACACAGATCCACGAGACAGACACACAGATTTAACATTAACTATCGATCACAACACGTTGTTGCTCCTCCTCCTCCTCCTGCTGCAGCGGCGGCCTCCTCCTCCTCCTCCCGTCGCCAACGACGACGATGACGATGGTGACTGTGATGAAGACGACGAGGACGGCGAGGAGGTGGTGGTGGCGCTGTACGACTTCCCGGGCACGGAGCCGCACGACCTGAGCCTGGTGAAGGGAGGAGAGTACGTCATCCTGGACAGGTGTGACGTCAACTGGTACAAAGCTCGCAACAAGTACGGGTGAGTGGAGAACCAGAACCAGAACCAGAACCAGAAACAGAACCAGAACCAGAACCAGAACCAGAGCCGTCTGGAGCTTTAACACTGATTAAACTATAAGTGAATAGGCCAGACCTGTGTTTAGGATATTTTTTCATTTTATATTGAATTTAAAGTTTTCCTGTAAAAATAATAACAACAACAACAACAACAACCACATTAACCGGACAGCTTTTGTTATTTTTCAGGTCAAGATGATTCTGCATTTTTATTAATTACACCTCATAACAGTATATTAAGTAGTTAAATCAACCCTAATTGGACAACAAAAAAGCTGCGTACATAAATGCATCAATAATAATAATAATAATACAATATTATATAGAGAATATATAAAACAATCTGAGTGGGTCCATTCTACATAACAAGTACTTCTACTTTTGATACCAAAAATACCAACTTTTAAGGTGAAATTAAGCATTATTTGTGTGGTTACCACATAAATAATCAACATAACATAACTATTCAATCAATATCACTTTTAAATGTTCCAGTTGGTATTTTGCATATATATATATATATATATATATATATATATATATATATATATATATACATACATAAAAAAGACACTGAGCCTCCACTATATCCTTGCTCTGACTCTAGACTATAGATGCAGAAACTTAATTTCCTCATCTTTGATTGCCTACTTACAAAAAAACTAAGGGGAAATGGTCCAATGCCCAACGGCCGCCATTTTGATATGCAAATTAGAAGGTCAAAAACTAAAAATTTCGCTTGGGAACCATTTTTTTTTTTGGATTCAGCACCCTTGGAATAAGTAAAGTAGGCCGGTTCCTGACTTGTACCCATAAATGCTCCTCACTTTCACTTTTAGGACAATTCCGTCTAGACTAGTATTACACTGCAGCATGTTTTCTCTGAATGGTTGCTGTGTTATTCTGGAGCATTCCAACTACTGGATGAATGATTCACAGTGTGTTTTGGCTTCCTAACCTGCTTCCTTGTTTCTGTTTTTGTGGCTGACTGGCGCAGCGAGGAAGGCTACATCCCTAGTAATTATGTAACAGAGA
Organism: Centropristis striata; assembly: GCF_030273125.1. Lineage (NCBI taxonomy): Eukaryota > Metazoa > Chordata > Actinopteri > Perciformes > Serranidae > Centropristis > Centropristis striata. The sequence goes on from NC_081533.1 coordinate 34,351,733, forward strand.
AGACGTCCGAGAACCTGGTGCAGTTTCTGTGAGTTTGTGAATCATTTCTACTCTAACAGTTGATATAACGGTGAATTATTGGTTGAATCCAAAGACACAGACACTTTCTGCTGACTCATACTGCCAATAAGTTACACACACGTCATATTGATTTAAGTACAACTGTACCATATTTCTTCAAGACATGAATTTCGTTAATTTTATTACGTATTTTGCTCAAAAATCAGTTCAGCCAATTGATCATTTTGCACAGCAGATCTCCACCTTTCAAAGCTAAACTGGACTGGAGAACGTCCAATTACAGTTTTAAAAAATCAGGATAATGAGCTGTTTAATAACTGTTATTGTGATGTTTGTTCCAGCTGGTACAGTAAACACGTCAACAGGAACAAAGCGGAGGAGCTGCTGAGGAAAGAGGTGAGATTCTTTGTTTCCTCCCTCAATGTAAAACTATTCTTACTCTTTTATATTCTGTTTCTGTCTTTCTTTTATTCCTCTATGTCTCCCTCTACAAACTGTTCCTCTGGGATTTTAATCACGTCTTCTTACAGTGCAAAACAAAGCCGTTGATTAAGGAATATCAAGCTTGAAATGCTCGGGTGGCCTCAAGATTAAAGATTAGTCTATTTAAAATTACGCTTAAAATTCCACCAAACTTAACCCTCTATGGTACAGTGTTTCCCTCAGGCAACATCCCCATTTTTGGCCTGTCAAATTTCTACAATACATCTTTTTGAGTGATGGGATACTTTAAAAAAGAGGGAAGAGTAAAGGGAACCAATAGCAATGCTTTAATTTGTCACATGACCTCCAGGCGGCCATATTGAAACACTTCTTTGCAGACTTTTCCAAAGGAAACAGCTTTGCCATTTTGCGCCAAAATGACTCAAAACTTAATTTTCTGGTCCTTTTCCATCTGGAAAAAATATTCCTACTAATAGGTGAATAAACCTTCCTTTTTATATAGTTTCATACACTTAGACTGTTCAAGACATTCATTTCAATGGGTCGTTGGTTCAATGTTTCCTACAGGCAACATTCAGACAAGAAACTGTTTAATAAAGTTCCTTTTATAATGTTTTTAAATTTAAAATGTTTATGTATTGTACCCTGTTGAAGCTACTGAGTCTTTTACACATGTTTATTAACCCTTTGATGCACAACATGGTCTAAAGTGACCCGACAGAGTTTTTATGTTCTATATCTTTGCAATAAGTCATCATTCAGTATTCCAGGTTTTCCTCAATTAGTTTGTCATTACCCATATCCATTTTTTAGCAAAGTAGATTGTTAAGCTAACTTCTTGGCTAAGTATTTAGCTAAGTAGCCTGCTAAGCTAACTACTTAGCTAACTTCTTGGCGAAGTAGTTAGCTTAGCAAGCTACTTAGCCAAGTAGTTAGCTATGTAATAATACAAAAGCTTTTTTTCTTCATAAATTATGAGAAGCAAAATGAAAATAATGATCTGTTGTTATCAAAAACAAGATATTTAAAGAATATTTAGAATATTCAATCATAAAATAAGTTGATGTCAAAAGATAAAGCACAGAAACACACAGCAAGCAATAAATAACATGGGGAATGAATGCGAGTCATTTTTTACCCATGTTGTGCATCAAAGGGTTAAATATATATTGTATATATATTATAAATTATTTTATCTTTTAAAAATGTTCTTTTTCTCTTGTGCACCGTTATGGTACAATGTTGTCTACAGACAACAAACCCAAAAAACTTTTTAAAAGAAAAGAATTATAAAAAAAATCTTCAAATTATGTTTATTTAGTCTATTTTAAGACAAAAAAACACTCCAAACATTTTTTTCTTAACTCCATCATAATGCGTACCATAGAGGGTTAATCTCACATGCAAGATAATTCAGTGTGGTTTATGAGAGAAAATGACCACATATTTTTTCTTTGTCACGTCAGTAACAAAATATAAAATGTGATGTGCAGCTTGTGTTTCTGTGTCGTCCCTGCAGGACAAAGAAGGAGCATTCATCGTGAGGGACTCGAGCACCGCGGGGACCTACACCGTGTCTCTCTACGCCAAGTCTGCTGCAGGGTAAAGACCCCAACAATTCCTTCATATATTTCTCATGCCTTGCAGTTCCTGCTTTTAATTTTGTAGGTCATTCATACTTGAGACTAATATAGGACGTATGCACAGATTTTATCTTTTACTTCCTTTTGTACTATTTTTGTGCAGCAATGCAGCGTTAACATGCAGAATGTCGTAAGAAGTCTGCACAGTGACGAGTTCTGCAGCTCAGATCTTAATAAGACTGTTTATTTATATTCATGCAGCAGAGAAATCTAACTTTTTATCCCAAAGGCCTTATGATGGTACTGACCAAGTTTGAAGTCAATCGGGTGAAATCTGTAGGAGGAGTTCGTTAAAGTATGCAACCTGGAAATAGACAAAAACAGTAGGAAACGCCATTTTCAATCCAAGATGGCCGACTTCCTGTAAATTTTTGGGTATGGGTTCTTGAGACTTTTTGGTGCGTCTTGCCATGATACATATATGTACCAAATTTCGTGTCTCTACGACATTCCTGTGCGAGGGGCTGAATTTTCTTGACTTTCAAGGGGGCGCTGTTGAGTCATTTTGCCACGCCCATTCCCGGGACCACTAGAATACGTACATTTCAGCAGAGATTTATGTATATTCAAAAAATGGTGAGTTTTTGAATATGATAAAGCCCCTAAAAGGCAATTCATTTTGGAGAACGCAAAGAATAATAATAAACGGACCAATTACAATAGGGTCCTCGCACCGTTAGTGCTCGGTCCCTAATAAACAGGAAAAATACTGCAACACCATTTGCAAGAATGTGCAGTTCAGTATATTTAGTTTGTACTAAATTAGCTAAAACATGCAAAAGAAGCAGTCTGGGTCATAAAGATTCTTTCCACGTCCTCAAATCTGCCTTTTTTGCCACTGGAACGGAATTGAGTCAAATGAATCCAGAGGTGTTAGTCATAAAAGACTGAACAATTGTTGTTGTTGTTGTTGTTGTTGTTGTTGTGTGTTTGCAGGGAGGGAGGTGCAGCTATAAAACATTACCACATCAAGGAGACCCAAGGCTCGATTCCCCAGTTCTACCTGGCTGAGAAACACCTGTTCAGCTCCATCCCCGACCTCATCGAGTACCACAAACACAACGCAGCAGGTAAACAACACGCCATGTTGGCAGTAAACTTACCCCTAAATTCCACTGGTGCTTGTTGTAAACAAACAGAGATCGCTAAGTGAACACCTCCTGCAGCAGCAGCACATACACACTGTACTGCTACAGAGCTAACTGTTAGCCTTGTTAGCACATACACACTGTACTGCTGCAGAGCTAACTGTTAGCCTGTTAGCACATACACACTGTACTGCTACAGAGCTAACTGTTAGCCTGTCAGCACATACACACTGTACTGCTACAGAGCTAACTGTTAGCCTGTTAGCACATACACACTGTACTGCTACAGAGCTAACTGTTTGCCTGTTAGCACATACACACTGTACTGCTACAGAGCTAACTGTTAGCCTGTTAGCACATACACACTGTACTGCTACAGAGCTAACTGTTAGCCTGTTAGCACATACACACTGTACTGCTACAGAGCTAACTGTTTGCCTGTTAGCACATACACACTGTACTGCTACAGAGCTAACTGTTAGCCTGTTAGCACATACACACTGTACTGCTACAGAGCTAACTGTTTGCCTGTTAGCACATACACACTGTACTGCTACAGAGCTAACTGTTTGCCTGTTAGCACATACACACTGTACTGCTACAGAGCTAACTGTTAGCCTGTTAGCACATACACACTGTACTGCTACAGAGCTAACTGTTAGCCTGTTAGCACATACACACTGTACTGCTACAGAGCTAACTGTTAGCCTGTTAGCACATACACACTGTACTGCTACAGAGCTAACTGTTAGCCTGTTAGCACATACACACTGTACTGCTACAGAGCTAACTGTTTGCCTGTTAGCACATACACACTGTACTGCTACAGAGCTAACTGTTAGCCTGTTAGCACATACACACTGTACTGCTACAGAGCTAACTGTTTGCCTGTTAGCACATACACACTGTACTGCTACAGAGCTAACTGTTAGCCTGTTAGCACATACACACTGTACTGCTACAGAGCTAACTGTTAGCCTGTTAGCACATCCACACTGTACTGCTACAGAGCTAACTGTTTGCCTGTTAGCACATACACACTGTACTGCTACAGAGCTAACTGTTAGCCTGTTAGCACATACACACTGTACTGCTACAGAGCTAACTGTTAGCCTGTTAGCACATACACACTGTACTGCTACAGAGCTAACTGTAGCTAACTGCTGCTAACGAGGTCGGCCGGCTCGTTAACAAGAGGTTCTTGTTAACAAGCCGGCCGACCTCGTTAGCGCTCGTTGAGACGGAGTCACTGGATTTGTCTCCAGTCATTAATGAGGAGATATTGATTATCTTCCGGTTATATCACTTGATTACGCGTGAATTTGCGAGATCTCGTGCGTCCTCTGAACTCCGCTGTCTGGATCGGAGTCGCAACGCATCCAGTGGAATCCCGGTGTTAGTCGTGTAAATAAACAAGCAGCTGCAGTAAAGAGGCAAAAACTTGAACCAGAACTTTCAGTCCAAGCTGTGTGTCTGTGCCTCAGGTCTGGTTGCCAGGTTGAGGTATCCTGTAGGCAAACAGGACAAGTCTGCTCCGTCCACCGCCGGATTCAGCTACGGTGAGTCCGAACACTGATCAGTTCTTAAACTGTTCCACTCCTCTCTGTCAGCCTCTTACCTCCCTCCTCTGTCTTGTCCTCTGTCTCCAGAGAAGTGGGAGATCAACCCCAGCGAGCTGACCTTCATGAAGGAGCTGGGCAGCGGACAGTTCGGCCTGGTGAGACTCGGCAAGTGGCGGGCGCAGCACCGAGTCGCCATCAAGGCCATCAGAGAGGGAGCCATGTACGAGGAGGACTTCATAGAGGAGGCCAAAGTCATGATGTAAGGAGGAGGAGGAGGAGGAGAGAAGGTCGGGTTTATGGTGTACCGTGATTCAGACACATACCGAAATTTGATGAGTCCTTTTTTTTGCCTTTTCTACACCGTTCTACCAAGTTTCATAATAATCGGACCAGTAATCTTGTAATCAGTAATCCCGTTAAAGAGAAACAGACCAAAAAAAAGTATTCTCATTGGCAGATGATTTAAACAAGGAGATTTACAATAGAAAGGGGGAAAAAAGGAAAACACATACACTACCGGTCAAAAGTTTTAGAACACACCAACTTTTCCACAATTTAATTGAAAATGATGCAGTTTAATGTCTCAGTGTACTCTGAAATTAATGCACATTTGCAACATTTAAAATTCTTTATTAAGCATGATAGTGTTTTGAAAGTTAAAAAAAAAATTTAAAATCACATTTTATGTTGGACTAAAGGACTAAAAAAAGACACAAAATGACAAAAAAAAAGACAAAATGACAAAAAAAAAGACACAAAAGGACCAAAAAAAAAAGACACTAAATGACCAAAAAATGACACAATATGACAAAAAAGATACCTTAACACACAAAATGACAAAAAAAGACACAAAATGACTAAAAAAAGACGCAAAATGACCAAAGAAAGACACAAAATGACAAGAAAAGACACAAAATGACAAAAAAAGACACAAAATGACCAAAAAAAGACACAAAATGACTAAAAAGACACCAAAAGACACAAAATGACCAAAAAAAAAAGACACCAAAAGACACAAAATGACTTAAAAAAGACACAAAATGACCAAAAAAAGACACAAAATGACTTACAAAGACATGAAAAGAATTCAAAAATGGACAAAATAGCCCAAGACTCCATAGAGTTAAGTTGTTAATCCATTTCTTGTTCCCTGAAAAAGGCCTACTTGTATAATTCTGAAATGTACATTATTTTTCAGTTTTGGTTAAGCTTACCTTTTTTTATTTACCTCTGGCAGTTCACCACTTACCTTTGTACCCTTTCAAGCTGTTCATTTGACTTGAACTGCTTGAATTTCAATAAAAAACTGGAAAAATTGGGGCATTCTAAAACTTTTGACCAGTAGTGTATATACCCAGAAATAAGTCTCTCATATCTATTTTTGACCTCTTCTGCCATCTAGTGGAGACCAATAAGAGCTGCAGCAACAATAATCCTATAAGTGCAGTTGTAACTACACTACAACTAAAATTATAGAAGCCAGCAAGACGCAGACGCTCACCGCCCTGTAAATGGAGGTCAAACAAGGACTAGTCCCGTCTCTCCCACTCTCCCACCCAGAGAGGAGATTCACCTGACTGTTCACATACTTCATTTTCATGCTGTTTCTTTCTCCTTTTCTCATTTCCCGAGGGATAACTCCGCTTCACCTTGCTAGGTTGATGCACGTGCACTGGGGATCTGACGTGCACGAGCAGCACGACGGACGGTCACTATTAGTTTGCGGATGGTCACTATTAGTTTGCGGACGGTCACTATTAGTTTGCGGACGGTCACTATTAGTTTGTGGACGGTCACTATTAGTTTGCGGACGGTCGCTATTACTTTGCGGACGGTCACTATTAGTTTGCGGACGGTCACTATTAGTTTGTGGACGGTCACTATTAGTTTGCGGATGGTCACTATTAGTTTGTGGACGGTCACTATTAGTTTTCGGACGGTCACTATTAGTTTGTGGACGGTCACTATTAGTTTGCGGACGGTCACTATTACTTTGCAGACGGTCACTATTACTTTGCGGACGGTCACTATTACTTTGCGGACGGTCACTATTAGTTTGTGGACGGTCACTATTAGTTTGTGGACGGTCACTATTAGTTTGCGGACGGTCACTATTAGTTTGCGGACGGTCACTATTAGTTTGCGGGACCCTACGCAACGTAGTGTGTGTATTGGGTGAACCGGTACTGGTCAACAGTCAAAAATCACAGTGGACAATGATATTGTTGGGTAATAACTGGGACCGGGACTCGATAAAAAAAAAATTGAATTAATTAGAGGCTTTGTAATTAATTAATCGAAATTAATCGCATTTTAATCACATATAAATATTTGACCTGAGAACAGTGAGAAGTAATTTTTTTCATATGGATTTTTAGTATACTATTGAATACCACATTAGCATCCACGCTAGCTGCTATATGTTTAGCATTGAGGTGATACTTGAGGCTGGATGTGCTGCGGTGATATGTGAATTCCTTGTTGCATAGCAACACAACCATGCTCTTATCGATCAGTGTCTGTTGTTGTGTCTTTTTAGTTATTTTGTGTCTTTTTTTGGTAATTTTGTGTCTTTTTTTGGTCATTTTATGTCTTTTTTTGTTCAGTTTGTCTTTTTTTTGTCATTTTGTGTCTTTTTCCGTCATTTGTGTTGTGTCTTTTTTAGTTATTTTGTGCCCTTTTTGTGTCTTTTTAGCAATTTTGTGTCTTTTTTTTAAGTGTCTTTTTTGGGTCACTTCCATCCATTGGTTTTTAATAACTAAATGTCCCATCATCCACGGGGCCAACCAAAGCGTCTCATCAACTTCTTCCTTCATGTTCACTGTGGTTTGTTGTTGTCTCAACTCATCAACGGTAGTTGGTGCTCCAGTATAATCGGTCCTCCTGAAACTCATCCAGTGAGAAACGTTCCACGGTGCAAAAATAAGTGCGATTAAAATGCGTCTTTTTTTTTTAACGCGTTCATTTTTGTGTAATTAATTAATCTTAATTAACGCATTAAAGTCCCGGCCGTAGTAATAACAGAGAGTTTGAACAAACTCTTCTGTATTTTGGATTCAGAAAAAGTGGCTACTACGTTCAGACACATATCAACCAGCAACCAATAACTTCAGATACTTTAAATTCAGGCCTTCAGAGATCTTAAAGGTAAAATAAAATATTCTGTTTCTAATGCCTAAGTTATAAATGAATGCAGCAGAAAAGAAGCAGGTCAGTGCAAACAAAAGTCTGGACAAAAGACAGTGAAAGTTACAAGATGTCTGAAAAAAATGTTCTTGTAAACTAATGCTGCAATTCATATTTTTTCTGGGGTGAATTATTACTTTGACAGAAGCTGGACAGGTTGCTGAGTAAAGCAACGTAAAGCACTCCTGTAGCGATTACAGATGGCTCTTAAAGTTCTGTACTTACTTGATTCCTGTGGTCTAAGTCTGGAACCCTCAGGTTGAATCACTTATTGTAAGTCGCTGTGGACAAAAGCGTCTGCTAAATGACATGTAATGTAATGTAATGATAAGCCCACTAGCCTATCACAGTAGCTTCTAGGCTTAGAAATCAATATAACAGCAGTGCTTTTATTTTGAAAAAAATAGCAAACATTAGCATTAGCACTAGAGCTAAAAAGCACTTTTACTGTAGTTAAGACAACAAATATAGCCACTAATATATATGACAGAATAAAATAAACTTTAACAAACCTTGTGTCCTGTCAGCCACTATAGAAGCCTTTTTCATACTTTATATCAACTTTATATGAATTACTACGCACTCGTTATTATTTACCGTTCGTTTTTTCATTTATCCGTTCTACCGGTTATTTCCTGTCACTACCTTTCAAAATTAAAGCACCCGTTTTACACTGGACGACACCTTTTCAAAATAAAAGCATCACAACATTGTAAAACACCTTGAAAATGTACAAACATGAAAAACAAGCTATATAATACAAAAACACCAATAGGAACCTTGCTAAAGGTCATTTACAGTTGTGTTTAAAATAAATGGAATAGTGATACAGTGATTGGAGCATTTACTACTTTTTACTGTTATATTTGATTTACTCCACATTAACAGTCTTATCATAACATGTATTCCTATCAGCAGCAGCTCAAAACCAGATAATTTACTATATTTTATAAAGCGATTAAATTAATATTGAGCAGAATTTAGTTCAGAGTTTTGGTCCGGCCCCCGTAACCTTCGTGGTATTGGTCATGTGGCCCCTTGGGGACATTAATTGCCCACCCCTGATCTAACGAGTAAACAAGTAACCATTGTTTTTTCCAGTGGATGTTTTCCAGAGTTTAATTTGTAGAACAACCAGAAGAAAATGTTCAAGATGTGTTCAGTACTTGTTTCTGAACATTATGAACTCTTCTACTCTGTCTGTAATCCAGGAAACTGTCTCACCCGAAGCTGGTTCAGCTGTACGGCGTGTGCAGCCAGCAGAAGCCCATCTACATCGTCACAGAGTTCATGGAGCACGGCTGCCTGCTGAACTTCCTGCGGCAGCGGCGCGGCAGCTTCAGTCTGGGCTCGCTGCTGAGCATCTGCCTGGACGTCAGCGAGGGCATGGAGCACCTGGAGGCCAACGGCTTCATCCACAGGGACCTGGTAACTGGTTACCAGTCTGCTTCTTCATCCTGACTGGATTCTGTTGTTGGTTTCCACTGCTACTGTGCCGCTTTTAGTTGGAAGATACACACTACTGGTCAAAAGTTTTAGAACACACCAACTTTTCCAGAATTTAATTGAAAATTATGCAGTTTAATGTCTCAGTGTTCTCAGAAATTAATGCACATTTGCAACATTTAAAATTCTTTATTGAGCATGATAGTGTTTTGAAAGTTAAAAAAAAGATTCAAAATCACATATTATGTTCGACTAAAGGACTACAAAAAGACACAAAATGACAAAAAAGACACCAAAAGACACAAAATGACTAAAAAAGACACCAAAAGACACAAAATGACACAAAATGACTAAAAAAAGACACAAAATGACAAAAAAAGACACAAAATGACCAAAAAAGACACCAAAAGACACAAAATGACTTAAAAAAGACACAAAATGACCAAAAAAAAGACACAAAATGACTTAAAAAAGACACAAAATGACCAAAAAAGACACAAAAAGACACAAAATGACTTACAAAGACATGAAAAGAATTTAAAAAATGGACAAAATAGCCCAAGACTCCATAGAGTTAAGTTGTTAACCCATTTCTTGTTCCCTGAAAAAGGCCTACTTGTATAATTCTGAAATGTACATTATTTTTCAGTTTTGGTTAAGCTTACCTTTTTTTATTTACCTCTGGCAGTTCACCACTTACCTTTGTACCCTTTCAAGCTGTTCATTTGACTTGAACTGCTTGAATTTCAATAAAAAACTGGAAAAATTGGGGTGTTCTAAAACTTTTGACCAGTAGTGTACCTAAAACAAACCACAGTTCAATTCAGTGCTGGATGAAAGATTTTCTAGAGTTTTAACATTAACAAACGTGAACATATAAGGTTATCAACTTTCATCACTCTTCTTTTGGCTGGACCAGATTATTATTGTGGCTCCAAGTATTGTCAGGGGTCTGATGTGAAAGTTGCTCAATCAATAATTTACCACGTTTGCATGGTAACCACATTAGCTAATATCTGCTAACAGGCCTAGAATATCCAGCCAGAAGGAAGCAGGTTCAGGGGCACGGCCAAAAAATAAAACAAAACAAAGAAGTATCAGAAACTCTGCACTCAGTTCATTAAGAGTTTTTCTGTTTCTTCCTCTAAACTCTGCAGGCGGCCAGGAACTGCCTGGTGAACGACTCTCTGGTGGTGAAGGTGTCTGACTTCGGCATGGCCAGGTACCAGTTTCATTTCAACACATTTACATGTTGATAGCCGTCAGGACTTTTCACCCTGTAGGCAAGTCCGAGGGCAAAATGAAAAAGGTTGGATCTTTTAAGGTCTTTGTTTAGTCATAAACATAGTGGTTGTAGAAATGGTGACACAGCAAAAAGGTTGCAACCCCAAACCATTATAAATGAAGCGGGATTCATCTTCCAAAATGGAACCACAGCACAACAAAAAATAACACTTCTGCCCCATCCACAGACTGCATATAGATAATGGACGCAGTCACTATGACCACCCCTGTATGTTTGTGGCCCGTTTGAAGCATCGAGTTCAGCGTTACGTCACTGTTTTTGTTTTTTGAAACCAGGAGAGACCATATTTGGACAGTGGAGGCATGAGGACCAGTGTATCTAAAAATAAACTGTTAACGCTAAAACAATGTACGTTACTTACAGTTAGTCTCAGTTTGTATTGAGATAGATAGGACCGGAGGGCGGGGCAACCCGCTAGATTTTTTAAAAAAATGCGGGCTGAAGGTTCGGGAGGTTACTGCTTGGTCCCTTACCAATTCCGGATGAGTGATCCCTGTCCCATCCTGTCCCCCTTTTAAGACCCAGAACACATCACTGAAGGGTACAGAAACTTGGCCAGGGGTCCCCATGCTTTTTCTGATTAGTGGAAACTCCTAGATCCTTGTTTCTTTACTCCCATCCTGCAGAAACCCCATGAATGTCCCCAAAAATGTCTTTTCCAATTGCGTGCATGTCACATCGTCATGCTAAAATGTTATATTGTGTAGCTCTAGAAGAAAAACTGATGTCGTTGAGCTTGTTTTGCAGATACGTGTTGGACGATCAGTACACCAGCTCGTCAGGAGCAAAGTTCCCCGTCAAGTGGTCGCCTCCTGAAGTCTTCAACTTCTGCAAATACAGCAGCAAGTCAGACGTCTGGTCCTTCGGTACGCACACTTTAACATCAATACATGATGAATTATAAACATCACAACATTAACATTCATCAACTGCAAACAAACACTTTTTAGAATAAAGCTTTGATTGAACCGGCTGTCTGTTTCCAGGTGTGCTGATGTGGGAGGTTTTCACTGAGGGTCGCATGCCGTTCGAACAGAGTCAGAACCACGAGGTTGTCACGCTGGTCACCAAGGGTCACCGCCTCTACAGGCCCAAGATGGCCACGCCCCCCATCTATGACATCATGACGCTCTGTTGGCACGAGGTGAGAACCGTGAAAAACAATCTGTTTTCATCCTTAACATCTATCTATCTATCTATCTATCTATCTATCTATCTATCTATCTATCTATCTATCTATCCATCTATCCATCTATCCATCTATCCATCCATCCATCCATCCATCCATCCATCCATCCATCTATCTGACTTTGTGGTTTTTGTTCCAGAGACCGGAGGAGCGTGTGTCGTTCTCGCAGCTCTGCCTGATGATCTCCGACGCTCTGGAGGGTGACCCCCCTCCCCCAAACTGAACAACTGACCAATCAGCTGCTTCCATCCTCTCTGTGCGGGGCGGGGCGGGGCTGCCCTGACTCCAGCTCCGTGCTAACCAAGCCCCCAGGAGTGGAGCTCGGCTTGAAGCCGATCTCTTCACAGTGGCCAAACGGTAGAATGACACCTCCCGGGTCCTTCACGTGATCCCATGGGGCCCAAAGAGACTTTTCCCCACGGAGTCTCACATCAGTGGATAATTATCGGTACATCAAGCTCCAAGTACGAACAAATACATTTAGCAACAATTAAGTGGAACTGACGGAGGGATGACTGGAGGGTTCTAGTCCTTCTAGAGTTGAACACGTGTTTCTGGTTATCCAATCAAGTCGCCATCAAAGCTCACAACCCCAACCAGAAACTAAAGTTACAAAAAACTGCTGCTCCTGTTTTAGGACGACTGTTTATTCTTGTTGTACTAATCCGACACCAGCATGCAGTGACCAGCCAAGTAGAAACATGTAACTGTTGATGGAAGCATCAACTCACTAATTATAAATGAGGAAGTTTTGTCTGTGAGTCTGTCTTCACGTTTCCTCCCAGTTGCACATTATGGTCTAGACGGAATTGTCCAAAAAGTGAAAGTGAGGAGCATTTATGGGTACAAGTCAGGAACCGGCCTACTTTACTTATTTCAAGGGTGCTGAATAAAAAATGGTTCCCAAGCGAAATTTTGAGTTTTTGACCTTCTCATTTGCATATCAAAATGGCGGCCAAATTGCCCATCTTTCTCAGTTGTTAGACCATTTTCCCCAAGTTTTTTTGTGGGTAGGCAATCAAAGATGAAGAAATTAAGTTTCTAGATCTATAGTCTAGGGTCAGAGCAAGAATATAGTGGAGGCTCAGTGTCTTTTTTATGTGTGTATATATATATATATATATATATATATATATATATGCAAAATACCAACTTTTAAGGTGAAATTAAGCATTATTTGTGTGGTTTTTTTAAGGCCAACATAAATATTCAATCAATATCACTTTTAAATGTTCCAGTTGGTATTTTGCATATATATATATACATAAAAAAGACACTGAGCCTCCACTATATCCTTGCTCTGACCCTAGACTATAGATCCAGAAACTTAATTTCCTCATCTTGATTGGCTACTTACAAAAAAACTAAGGGGAAATGGTCCAATGACTGTGCAAGATGGGCAATTGGCCATTTGATACAAATTAGAAGGTCAAAAACTCAAAATTTCGCTTGGGAACCATTTTTTTTGACTCAGCACCCTTGAGATATGTAAGGTAGGCCGGTTCCTGACTTGTACCCATAAATGCTCCTCACTTCTTATAGGAGGCCTTTATTCTGAAATCCATCTAGACTATTACGTCCTTTGGTCAGAGATCTGTCAACAAATGGTCCATTTGAATGGTTCCTCTGACATTCTACACAGTGGCCAAACACCTCTCAACTCCCGTGTCCGTCACGTGATCCCATGGCGCCCAAAGAGACTTTTCCCCAACGGACCAACACTGCGATAGAGAAGTCCTGTAAATCAGTAGATAATCATCAGTACATCAAGCTCCAAGTACCAACATTTTAATCATCTTGTAAAAGTCTCAAGTCAAGCACAAAAACCACAACAAATACTTCAGTAATAGACGCAAATTTAGCAAAAAGTAAGCAGAACTGATGGAAGGATGACTGGAGGGTTCTGCTCCTTCTAGAGTTGAACTCGTGTTTCCGGTCGCCATCAAAGCTCACAACCCTGAGCAGAAACTGAAGTTACAACACAAACTGCTGCTCCTGTTTTAGGATGACTATTGTTTATTTGTACGAATTCAACAACAACATGAAGTGAGCAGCCAATTCACCTATGGCTAAGCCACACCCCCAAACGCGATGAGCCAATGACAGTGCGCATAGCTAACTCAATACACTCAGACATTCTCTGCTTCCACATCCATTGAAATGCATTGGAGTTAGTCCATTTTCAGTTTTTTTCATTTTTATGTGTTTTTTCTTGAGATTTTAAGTTTAAAATGGTCAAACGGTGTGCATGGGGTACATGCAACTCTGACACAAGGTATAGCCCAATAATATGGGAGCAGTAACCCGGTTCCCTATGGCAGTGATTCCCAACCGCTGTTGATGGACGCATCAGCTAAGTAATTATAAAACGCATGTTTTGTCTGATATCTGTCAACAATGGTCCATTTGAATGGTTCCTCTGACGTTCCTCACAGTGGTCAAACGGTGGAATTACAACTCCCACTTCTGTACTTGAGTAATAGACGCAAATTTAGCAAAAAAGAAGCAGAAGTGACGGAGGGACGGCTGGAGGGTTCTGCTCCTTCTAGAGTCGAAGAGTCGAGTCGTGTTTTCAATCAAGTCGCCATCAAACCTCACAACCCCGACCAGAAACTAAAGTTACAACACAAACTGATGTTCGTGTTTAAGGATGACGCCAACATGAAGTGACTGGTGATGGACGCATCAGCTCAGTAATTATGTCCCTGGATCCGTCTTCACGTCCTTTGGTCAAAGATCTGCCAACAAACGGTCCGTTTCAATGGTTCCTGTGACATTTAAATGACTGTGTATCTTTATCTGCAGTGTAAACTGGTTAAAATCCAATCACATCCAAAGCACTGTAAAGATAAACCGAATGATTTACGTGTCATTAAAGTTCTGACAGAAAAGAAGACTTTCCTATTTTATTAAAAGTTTCATTTGTGGCACAAATCAGGTATCTACGGTGGCCCTGAAGTGCAAATCACAACGGCAAATCAAAAAACACAACAACAAATCAAAAAACACAACAGCAATTCAAAAAACACAACAACAAATCAAAAAACACAACAGCAATTCAAAAAACAACGGCAAATCAAAAAACACAACAACAAAACAGAAAACACAGCAACAAATCAAAAAACAAAACAAAACAGAAAACACAGCAACAAATAAAAAAACAGAACAACAAATCAAAAAACACAACGACAAATCAAAAAACACAGCAACAAAACAGAAAACACAATGACAAATCAAAAAACACAGCAACAAATCAAAAAACACAACGGCAAATCAGAAAACACAACAACAAATCAGAAAACACAGCAACAAATCAAAAAACACAGCAACAAATTAAAAAACACAACGGCAAATCAAAAAACACAACAACAAATCAAAAAACACAACAGCAAATCAAAAAACACAGCAACAAATCAAAAAACACAACAACAAATCAAAAAACACAACAGCAAATCAAAAAACACAGCAACAAATTAAAAAACACAACGGCAAATCAAAAAACACAACAACAAATCAAAAAACACAACAGCAAATCAAAAAACACAGCAACAAATCAAAAAACACAGCAACAAATCAAAAAACAACGGCAATCAAAAGTTGAAATTAAGAGAAAAACAAACGACAATCCCTTCAGGGAGATGCTGCAAAATGCGCCAAACTATCTGATCTATCTGAACTATCTGTTGGAGGTGACTCATAACGGCGCCGCCAGGTGATGATGGAGGAATTAACCTGTAGGGAGTCTATGGGAGAGAGAGGTGGAAAGATGGTAGCACCCGGCAACCGGCAACATGCGGTAAGAAGCAATAAATATTTCTCTGCCTGACTGAAATATCATGAAGTCAGGTTAATAACTTTATTTTGTTAGCTTGCTAACTTTTTGAACACAGTGTAGTTTGTTTGCTACATCATCAATGTATCGCGTATACGGTGTCTTGTTTACAAACAGTAACGGGTGCGCACGCAGCACAGGAAGAGAGGGACGTTTCTGCTGCCTCCACTATGTTTAGCACGTCTGAGCTTTTAATGAAGTTTAACAGTTATGGACTTTAACTGAATTACTTAATTGGTTGAAGTTAGTTGACTGGCACAGCAACATGCTAGGCTAGCTGTTGTTACCAGTTTAACATGCTAGGCTAGCTGTTGTTACCAGTTAAGCATGCTAGGCTAGCTGTTGTTACCAGTTTAACATGCTAGGCTAGCTGTTGTTACCAGTTTAACATTCTAGCGCCTCGTTGTCATAATTTCATGTTGGTCAGTTCTGTTAGTGTTTGAAGCTGATTTTCTGTTGCCTGTGCTAGCTTGATCAGTTGTTGTTAGATCTGGAGTTGATAAACAGATGAGCAGTTGGACATGAAGGTTATGATTTTAGTGTGACAGTGTTTCATTTGCTAGTAGGACATTTCTGTCTCTGCAGGCTAATTTGCCCACCTAAAGGGATCTTTTTAGATATGTAAACATTTGTTTCTTGAGAATTAGTAGAACACCATTTTAAAGTGAGCATGGAGTTTCCACTGTACTATTACAGTACTCTGTGTTCTTTCATTTTTTACCTGCAGGCCTATTATCTTGCTTTGTTGTGCTGCATGTTATTGTATTTATATTAAAAAGTGAAAGTTATCTGTTGTGTTCCCTGATTATGTTATTGCTGCTTCATACCACGAGGTGGCAGTGTTGTAAAGCACACACTGTTGAGTTAGCAAAAAGCAGAGAAAGAAGAATTCAAGATGGCGACTACTAGAGTGTACGTTACAATAATGATCTGCTGAACTATGTTTTGTTGTATATGCTATTCTGTTAAGTAAACAGTATTAAGCTCTACACTCCGGCCTTGTTCTTCGCGTGTCAACACTACAATTTGGCGACGAGAAAAGAACCTGAAGTTTTTTTGCTGACGCAACATGGCTGGAAACGTGCCTGCACCTCCGGTGTTTTTGCCGTGCCCGGGGGAGCCACAGATACCCTTCGACATGTGGATGCGGATTTTCAAGAATTATCTGCTGGTTATTAATGCAACGGGAAATGCTTGGCCTGAAGCTCGCAGGAGGGCTACATTACTCCACTGTCTCGGAGCTGAGGGACAACGGACTTTCTACTCTTTACCAGATACAGGTGACTCCTTTGACTCTGCTGTCGCTGCTCTAGAGAAACACTATACACCCAAAGTAAATGTTGTTGTGGAACGACATGCCTTCAGACAGAGAAGACAAGCCTCTCATGAGACTATTGCACAGTATGTGGCCGTACTGCGTGATCTTGCTTCAAAATGCGGCTTTGATGACAAAACAGATGAAATGATCCGTGATCAGTTGATTGAACATGTGACTAATTCGAACATAAGAGAGAGGCTCTTGCTCGAACCAGATCTGACACTGGACAAAGCCTTAACAATTGCATCACAAATGGAATCCGCTGTTCAACAAGCCAAAGCAATTGCAGCAAAAGACAGTGTTCCAGTGCAAGCTGTACAGCCCCGTTCACAATTCAATAAAAAGAAATACAAACAGCACACTCGCCCAAACAAGCCATCCAGTGCTACAACTACATCTTCCCGCAGCTGTTTCAGGTGTGGTTCTGACAAACATCTGGCTAATTCTTCTCAGTGCCCTGCAGCCAAAGTAACTTGCAAGTCTTGCCATAAAGTTGGTCATTTTGCTCGTGTTTGTCGCTCATCCAAGACAAGTGATGTAGGTGAGATTCAGCTACCTGAACTGACTGTGCTATACCTAAACAACAATTACCATGCACCAGATTCACTTAAATGCAAAATCAATATCAGTACACCTGCTTCTCTTACCAAAGAGCATGAACTGGTTGTTGACACAGGATCTGCAGTGTCTATTTTGCCACACTACATCTATGTTAAGTACTTCAATGACACACCACTGCTTCCACCTCTTCGTCAGCTGGTGACATACACAAGGAAGAAAATTCCTGTGCTTGGCTGCCTACAAGTCAAAGTGAGTAGAGGACTTCTCGCTGCTCCAGTCACATTCTACGTGGTGAAGAAAGGGACCTCCCTCTTAGGAAGAGATCTTATGGAAGCCTTAAGCATCTGCATCAAAGGTAACGCTGTCCTCCCTCCCGTGCTCACCACAAACTCTGCATCTACTCCCTGCTCCTCTGCTGCTCCTGTCGTCAGCTGTGTGACTGCTTCGCCTGCTCCTGTGCTGACCACCAACTCTGCACCTGCTTCCTGCATCCCTGTTGCTCCAGACATCGGCTGTGCACAAAACTTTGTGCATAAGGTGAAAATTGATTCCACTGTTAAACCAATACGCCAGAAACTACGACGCCTGCCTTTCGCTGTAAGATCTTCTGTGTCAGCTGAACTGGACCGACTGCTGAAAGCCGGCGTGATTGAAAGAATTGATGCATCACCTTGGGTTTCGCCTATTGTGGTCACAGGACGGAAAACTGGTGGAATACGGATGTGCACAGATCTCCGTGAACCAAACAAAGCTGTGATCACAGACTGCTACCCCTTACCTCATGTTGATGAACTGTTTGCGACCTTACAAGGTGCAAAGATGTTTTCTACAATCGACCTGGCTAATGCATACTACCAGTTGCCACTTCATGAAGATAGCAGGGACCTCACAGCATTTATTACACATGATGGTTTGTTCAGATTCCGCAGGGTTCCTTATGGCCTTGCATCAGCCCCCTCAGCCTTCCAGAAAATGATGGCTGACATCCTCAAAGGCCTCCCAGGCGTCCAAAATTATCTGGACGACCTCATCGTCTATGGTAACACGCCTGCTGAGCATGACCAGAACCTCAACACTGTCCTCCAAAAGGTGAAGGAGGCTGGACTGGTGCTAAATGAGAACAAGTGTCACTTCAGGAAGACCTCACTACGCTTCCTAGGTCATAACATTACTGCAGATGGCATCCTTCCTGACCAAGAGCACATTAATGCCGTCCTGGAAGCCCCACCCCCATCTGAAGCTGTTGCCCTGAGATCATTTCTGGGCTTAGTATCCTGGTACTCAAAGTTTCTCCCTAACTTTGCGACGGTTGTGGCTCCTATGCGTGCCTGTGCCTGTGACAAAGACAAATTTACATGGACCCCTGCAGCACAAAGCAGTTTTGAGGAAGTCAAGCAACTTCTTGTGAACAGTCCTGCACTCGCTCTTTTCGACCCTTCGCTGCGACCTGTGATTTCCACAGATGCAAGCGACTATGGACTTGGAGCTGTCTTTGCACAAGTACAGCCTGATGGCACTGAAAAGCCAGTGGCTTTTGCGTCACGCACACTGACTGAAACGGAGAGAAAATATTCGATTGTTGAAAAAGAAGCACTCGCTTGTGTGTGGGCTACGGAAAAATGGAGAACATACCTGTGGGGACGCCGTTTTACTCTCCGCACAGATCACCAGGCACTAACAACATTGCTCAGCACAAAAGGAATCGGTCGGGCTGGAATGCGAGTTGCCCGCTGGTCTGCGCGACTGCTCTGTTTTGACTATGACATTATCTACCGACCAGGCTCCCAGAACTACACGGCTGATTGTCTCTCACGCCTCCCCTTGCCTGTGCCTTCTGACTCTATTCCAGATGCAGAACCTGAGATGGTGGCACAGATTTCTACTGCTCTGAGCTCCCTTCCAGTGGCCAACTTTGACTCTGCTTGCTCTGCTTGTCCCGAACTGTCAGCCCTGCACTCACAAATCGAAAGTGGTTGGCCTCCATCCATTAAATCAGTAAGTGGTGTACTGGCCCCATACTACAGGATCAGAGATGAGCTCTCAGTCAAGGATAACTACATCCTCAGAAGCTCAAGACTCATCGCACCACTCTCGTTACGACACACACTAATCACACTTGCACATGAGAGTCATCAAGGGATTGTCCGCACAAAGCAACGCCTGCGCGACCTCTACTGGTGGCCTAAGATGGACTCAGAAGTACAGTCCTGCGTCGCTTCATGTGTACTCTGCCAGGCTAATGATAAAACAGCCTCTACTTGCCCTGCCCCTTTGCAACCGGTCCCACTGCCTGATGGGCCATGGAAGAAAATTGGCCTTGATGTTGTTGGGCCCTTTGACACAGCAGTTTCTGCCTGCAGGTACGCTATCACGCTGACAGACTATTATTCCAAGTGGCCTGAGCTTGCCTTTTCACATACTGCCACTACTGAGGATATTATTCGCTTCCTGACGTCTGTTTTCTCTCGTCATGGAAACCCAGAGAACATTGTTACAGACAATGGTCCTCAGTTCACTTCTGCAGCTTTTGCCTCATTTCTGCACACCCGAGGCATCTCCCATAGTAGAACATCAGTCTACTATCCAGCTGCTAATGGAGCTATCGAGAGATTCCATCGTGCCCTGAGAAGTTGCATTCAGACTGCCATTCAACAGGCACAACCATGGACTGAGACTGTTATGAACTGGCTCCAGGTGTATCGTGCAACACCACATGCTGCAACTTCCACCTCACCATATGAACTTCTTTATGGCAGGAAAATGCGCACCAAGTTGGATATTCTTCCGCTGCCGTCTGCCATGTCTCCACTGGATGTTTCTGCTCGTCATGCAGTTCGGAGACATCAGAATACAATGCAGCGTTACACTGATGCCAAACGTGGCGCACGCATGCCTTCTTTCCGACCAGGAGAGAGAGTGAGGATAAGGAAGCCTCATCACGTCCCTAAAGCTCATCCAAGATTCACCTCCCCTGTAACCGTGAGGAAGAGAATAGGTCCAAACTCTTTCTTACTGAGTGATGGAAAAACTTGGAATGCCTCCCATCTTGCTCAAACCTCTCCTGTGGCTGGACAAGATTGTGACACATCTGGACTGCTCCACCCAGGTGTCAGTCGTTCCCCCTCTCCCAGACAGCCACGTGCTAGACACAAGCCCAAGTGGCATAAGGACTATGTCACATCATAGGTTGACCAACAGAAATCTGTGATGACTGCAATAACCTGATTATTACAGCTAAGACAGTTTACAGGGTTCAAGTATTACTGTTTATGCACTAGACAATTGTGAAGTTAAGTTAAGGGTAATTCTTTATTTACAATGATGTGCACTGTTATATGTTATAAGTGCCTTACGTAAGTTACGTTATTCATGATATCCTATGTTAATGGTACCACAAGAGTATTTGTTTATTTGTGTTTAGTTTCATGGCATAACTACAGCCTTACTTTATTGCAGAATGATTTACTTATTACAGTTTGTTCTACCTACAAGTATTTGATTTATATTGAGAGTATATTCTTTTACAGAGAGAGGAGATGTTGTGTTCCCTGATTATGTTATTGCTGCTTCATACCACGAGGTGGCAGTGTTGTAAAGCACACACTGTTGAGTTAGCAAAAAGCAGAGAAAGAAGAATTCAAGATGGCGACTACTAGAGTGTACGTTACAATAATGATCTGCTGAACTATGTTTTGTTGTATATGCTATTCTGTTAAGTAAACAGTATTAAGCTCTACACTCCGGCCTTGTTCTTCGCGTGTCAACACTACATTATCCATTCTGACTTCCTGTGTTTTGACGCTCTAGGATGAGGGCCATCTTATAAAACAATGGAGGACAACAACACTTCTTGAAACATAGACTTGTGATGGATTTTAATAAAAAGGTTTCTGATATACAGTCAGGTTGACAGAATAGATGTCCTACTTATTCTATATTGTAAGGTTTGTGCATATTTAATTCTCAATTTCGGTAATTTAGGGAATAATCTGATTCATTTTCATGCATCATCAAGCCTCATCAACCAATTATCCCAGAAACATATCCTGTAAATGTGAGAATGTTCATAAATCTGGCCACAACACCCTTCCTCTGGAAACTTGAGCTGTAAAGACAGAGAACAGATCCAAGACAATCAAAGAAGAGAGCCAAAAGAGATGAATAGCATCATGCCACACAGTGTAGCTGCAGGGCCACAGACAGGCAGTCAGTCAGACAGACAGGCAGGCAGGCAGTCAGACAGACAGGCAGGCAAGGAACTAATTCTTCACCAGAAAGATTTCTGCTTCCCCTTCCCATCTCTAGAATCAGTGCTAATGTACTGGGCTCGATCAGTTAGTACAAGCAAGAACAAGTTGTAACACTTTAAGTTATGCTTTTGATCTAATGTGTGTTATTAGAACTGCTGTTATGTTTATTGAGCCATACCATTTGAAATTGAATGACAGTCGTGTTTACAAAGAAACCTGGGCTGGCTTAACAAATTCATACTGGGTCACCTAGGGACACTGAGAGCACAAAATGATTTTCTCCTCCAGGAAGTTCAAACAGCTCCCAAGAAATCCATGTGTTGTCAGATTTGCACTCAAATAAAATGCGTAGGCTCATTTTCTCATAGACTTTAATACAATCAGACTTTCCAGTAAAAAAACGTTTATGCAATTCCAATGCATTAAGTAATTCTTAAAGTGTCGAAACAATTTGAAGTCAGAACATTTTCACTTGTCTTCATGCAAAAAAGAACATGTTTGAAAGGTAGCAGTGTGACTTTGTTGCCAGTCTTTTAAAAGACAGAAACATTTTGAGAACAGAAACAAGACTCGTGGAGCAGGATGTTGACTGTTCACACTCCAGTGCACCTGGACTCTCAGGGCGGGATGCACCAGTCTGATACTGTTTCATATTGAGTTACTTCAGCACTTGAGCAAACACTTGCAACATGAAATTAGAGTCCTGGTCCGTTTGCACATCCTTTGATTAGCCAAACAATGAACAGAACTTATAATAATATTTTTTCTTATAGGTATACACGTAACACCCAGGTGTCTTTGAATGTTTCACATGAAGTTGCTTTGATGGTCCCATCAGCTGTATTGTTATACAGGTTTGGTCATCGTGTCTGATTTGACAGGTTTATTTTTCACCTCTTTAAACCCTCAAACCCTCCTACAACAGTGCAATTTTTGTCTTTTTTCAAGTGGTGTTTTTAGGGCTGGATGGCAGGTCAGTAAATGGCACATAGAAATGCTGTACATCATTCAAAAGTATGGGAGCTGCAGTATAGGTTAAAAACCCCGCCCCTCCATGTTAGTGGATGGGACATGAGCCAAACTAAGAGATGGTTTCTGTCATTTCAGGTCACGCTGATGTTAGTTCAAGAGTTAATGTTTCTGATTAGTTGGGCTAATTAGTTATTAGATGATATAAAATGGCACTGTGACATCATGATTTACAGCTGTAACTGACTCCTGATTGGTTAGAGGTGAGTTTTAGGCGAGAACTCCAAACCACAGCTCCACTCTGTGTCACTACTGCACAGACTCTTAAATTGAAGAAAACCTGTAAAACAATGGAGGACAACAACACTTCTTGAAACACAGACTTGTGCATGATTTTAATGAAAACGTTTCTGATATACAGTAAGAATGACAGAATACAGATGTCATATTTATTCTATTTTGTAATATTTGTGCATATTTGATTCTCAATTTCGGTAATTTAGGGAATAACCTGATTCATTTTCATGCATCATCAAGCCTCATCAACCAATTATCTCAGAAACATATCCTGTAAATGTGAGAATGTTCATAAATCTGGCCACAACACCCTTCCTCTGGAAACTTGAGCTGTAAAGACAGAGAACAGATCCAAGACAATCAAAGAAGAAAGCCAAAAGAGATGAATAGCATCATGCCACACAGTGTAGCTGCAGGGCCACAGACAGACAGGCAGTCAGACAGACAGGCAGTCAGTCAGTCAGACAGACAGACAGGCAAGGAACTAATTCTTCACCAGAAAGATTTCTGAGAAGGAGGCTCATTTTCTCATAGACTTCAATATAATCAGACTTTCCAGTGAAAAAACATTTATACAATTCCAGTGCATTGAGTATTTTTTAATTGTAGAGACAATTTGAAGTCAGAACATTTTCACTTGTCTTCATGCAGAAAAGAACATGTTTGAAAGGTAGCAGTGTGACTTTGTTGCCAGTCTTTTAAAAGACAGGAACATTTTGAGAACAGAAACAACACTCATGTGGAGCAGGATGTTGACTGTTCACACTCCAGTGCACCTGGACTCTCAGGGCGGGATGCACTAGACTGATATTGTTTCATATTGAGTTACTTCAGCACTTGAGCAAACACTTGCAACATGAAATTAGAGTCCTGGTCCGTTTGCACATCCCTTGATTAGCCAATCAATGAACAGAACTTATAATAATATTTTTTTCTTGTAGGCAGACACGTAACACCCAGGTGTCTTTGAATGTTTCACATGAAGTTGCTTTGATGGTCCCATCAGCTGTATTGTTATACAGGTTTGGTCGTCCTGTCTGATTTGACAGGTTTATTTTTCACCTCTTTAAACCCTCAAACCCTCCTACAACAGTGTAATTTTTGTCTTTTATAAGTGGTGTTTTTAGGGGTTGATGGCAGGTCAGTAAATGGCACATAGAAATGCTGTACATCATTCAAAAGTATGGGAGCTGCAGTATAGGTTAAAAACCCCGCCCCTCCATGTTAGTGGCACTGTGACATCATGATTTACAGCTGTAACTGACTCCTGATTGGTTAGAGGTGAGTTTTAGGCAAGAACTGCATAATTCCCAACTATACATATATCAAATTGCTTTAGTTGAATAGAGTATTGGCTCACCCTTCGGTCTGATCACGCATTGAGTAGTTCCAGGTCATCCAGCAGGCGCTCATGCGTCTCGCCCCCTTCGGCATCCAAAAGCTTTTCCCCGGGGGGAGGTAAATGAGTTCCAGGATCAGTTCCTCACCTGCAGAATTATCCTGGTTCAACCCAAGTGGTGATCCCGGACGAGCCCCCAAACTGTCGTGGGTTAAGTTAATGGGTGAGCTGGACAAACACAAAGCACTCAATACTCTGTTCAGCAAGTTTTATTAGCACATTCGAATTCCATACACCGCACAATTCCGAATGGCTCTTTTACAGTACAACAAAGCCCCATACACCGCTCGACTTATGACTGTTGCACTTTTCAGCATTGGCTTTTCGGTAAGACTCAATGCGGCCCTATCTTCCTGCCCTATACAACACATCAGGACAGAGCCCCCTGATCTACATGTCCCCCTCAATCATGGTGTTATCAGAGTTAAGGCCCTAGTGAGTTCCCAGAAGGCCTTGTTTCTGGAATATCAAGTAGGTCGCCGCCTACTTCTTGTACCACCATGACAGGAAGTACCAAATTACCTTCACAGAGGTCTTGTTACAAAACAATCGTTCTATGCAAAGCCAGGCAGGGCAGGAATATGAAGAGGACGGGGGGCCTTTCCTCCACCAAGCAAGTATAGACAGATGAGCCGCCCAGTAATACATTTTAAAATTTTGTAAGGCAAAGCCTTCAGCATTTTTCAATTGACATAGATGTTTTTTGGCTAATTAGCTAATTGTTTAAAGTAATACTGGGCAATGTACCATGGAAGAGACTGGAAGAGATGCAGGAAACGTGGCAGTGCAATCATCTTAATTGCATTAAACTTACCTACAAGAGAAATAGGAAGAGTCTTCCAAAAATGTATACTTTGTTTAAGTTGCTCAATTTTATTATGACTATTCTTCTGTAAAAGGTCCTCAGGGTCTTTAGTCACAGTTATACCAAGATTTGACAAGTCTTTGAAAGCTTTTTTGAAAGAAGTAGACTGTATATACGTCATATCAACTTTGTTAGAAATAGGTATTAACTCACTTTTGTCCCAATTAACAGAAAATCCAGAGAGCCTAGCTAAGTTGCTAATTAAAGTCAAAAGATGAGGTATTGAAGCTTGAGGATGCGTAATGAATAAAAGAATATCATCCGCGTACAGTGAAATATGGTGCTCTTGTCCATAAATGTTGAAAGGAGAAATTGGACAACTTTGTCTAATACTGACTGCCAGCAGTTCAATAATAATTGAGAACAAGAAAGGGGAGAGCCTAGTGTTATTCCTCCCACTTACCGACAAGACATCATAACAATGTTGGTGTCAATGTTTTACTTAGAGCTTAGACAACTTGTTCAGCCACAGCATCTGAACTAAAACAACAATTACGTCAGGAAAGGAGCGTGATTCTAGAGAGAGACATTTGATCCAGGTAACAAATATTGACATTTTGGGTTTGTCCTGCATCACTGTATATAAGAGCTGGTCTTCGTCGTCTTCAGCATCCTCACTCAGACCGACACTGAGAAGGAAGAAGAGAAGATAATCCTCCAGCAGGTTTGCTTTGCTTTTCTCTCTCTTTACCTCTTTTCATCTGTTTCTCTCATTTCATCATGTATTACTAACATGTCTGCCTCTCTTTGTTGAAGGTTATTATCAACTGAGACGTCTGCATCATCTCCATCATGAAGACTCTGACTGTGACTGCACTTCTCTGTGCCGTGATGGCGCTGACCACCGCTGCTAGTGAGTAGTAATGTGTGGGAGGAAACAGATCAACTCAAGTTCTGTAACTCTAACTGTTGTGTTTCACTGTTCAGCTCTTTCAGAGGTGAAGGATGTACAGGAAGCTCTGGAAAAACCTGGAGAAGGTAAATACATACTTCTTACGTCCTTTTACATTTGCCTGAAAACTCAACATTACCCACTTATCTCTAATTCTCTTATTCAGGAGAGCATCAAGTCGTTAAGAGGTCAACATGTTGTCCTGGTGGTTGGAGGCAGATCAATGGCCGCTGTTTCCTCTTCGTCAAACAACTCATGAATTGGGCTCACGCTGAGGTATGAGATGTTTCAATTTTCTGCAAAAAGCTTCGAAATCAAGTTTATTCAGTTTTTTTGGGACTTGCACACTTAGGTCTCTCCTTCCGAAATGGAAACACGTACCAGTAATTAATTTGATTTTAATATTTAATTGGTCGGGTTTACGTGACCCGGAAGTTTGACTGCGGTCAAGTGAGCTGTCATTCGCTTCTCTGTCGTCAAACCAGCCGTCCCTACATAATAATAATAATATATAATGTAGTGCGCCTGTATTGTGATATTTATGGTAAATTCATTGAAACTGCTCCAAGCGAGCTGACATGAAGTATAAACACTTTACTGTCATTCTTTCTCACTTTTTTAGTACACAACTCTTACCAGCAGAGAGGAGATGAAGTATTAACTTGACCACTTGAAATAATTAAATGTAAATGTATTTGAAATTCATAATAAAATTCACTTGAATATTTACTGTACAGTAAATATTCAAGTGCATTTTAAACTGATATTCCACAGTGAAAAGTACTGTAAGTTTGTGAGAAGATACCTGAGGTCCTCTGGAATGCACCTGAAGTGAAATTAGTGACTGGAAACAGACAGTTTAATTTTAATAATTATATTGTTGTGTAACACTTTATTCTGAAACTGAAAACCACACGTACACTACTAATACATGGTGTGTTCATGTAAAGTTAATAGGCTACTTCATCTCCTCTCTGCGTAATAAGAGTTTTATACAGAAAAAAAAGTGAGAAGAATGACAGTAAAGTGTTTATCCTTCATGTTAGCTCGCTTGGAGCAGTTTCAATGAATTTACCATAAGTATCCCAATACAGGTCAAAACATTATATATTATTATTATTATGTAGGGACGGCTGGTTTGACTACGGAGAAGCGAATGACAGCTCACTTGACTGCAGTAAAACTTGCTTGTCACGTAAACCCGACCAATTAAATATTAAAATCAAATTCAGTCCTGGTGCCCGTTTTTCCATTTCATATTTTTTGATCTGACCCTAATATTGAAATATGGAAAAACAAGCTTTTCTTTTTCTTTTTTTCGTTTTTTGTGTAATAATCAAAAACAAATAACAAAATAACCAGTCAGTTTTTCATTATTTGATTTTTGATTGCCAATTGAAAATGGAAAGAACGAATGATACACGGATGCCCGTTGGTTGTGTATAACAAAACTTTCAGTTTCTGCATGAAATACAGGCATTGCAGAACTTTGTTACTATTAAAATCTTTATTTGTTTTACTTATTTGTTTCTAAGCAGTTCTCTTTGTCTGTTTATCTTTGCTGTAGAGAAACTGCCAGTCCCTGGGTGCAAACCTTGCCTCTGTACATCAAGCTCTGGAGCAGGATGAGATTAGAAGGATGATCAGAGATGTAACTCATGGAGATACATGGGCATGGATTGGAGGCGCTGATGCTGAAATTGTATTTCATTTACCATTCTAAAAGATATATTTTATATGTTTTATATTGTTTATTCTGTCCTTTTCTAATCAATTCTGTTTTTAGGAGGGTTGTTGGCTCTGGAGTGATGGTACCCCTTTCACATTTTCCCACTGGTGCCACGGACAGCCAGATAACTGGAAGGGAAATGAGCACTGTATACAGATAAATTGGCAAGGTAAATAGTAAAACCATTTGTTTTTAGTGGTGTAGATAATAAAGGGTACATGAATGATAAAAGTGGAACCCAAGAGCTCATACTTCTGCCAAGGAAGTATTAGTGTCAGTAATAAACAATCATGCTCATTTCCTGTATTTCTGATACACACAGGAAAAGAATGCTGGAATGACCTGATTTGTCACTACAAACTCGCGTCTGTCTGTGCCAAGAACATCTGAAGACTCCTGGTGTAACACAGAAGCATGCAGTCCCTGCAATAAGCACAAACGATGGCGGATGTGTGTTTGTGTGTGTTTGCAAACTCGTCTCTCTTCATGCCGTCAGTCTCAAATGTAACCTGAAGGCTCTTATATCTGATTTCATATCTTTATTTTTCTATTCTATCGCTGTAACGCTACTCAAGGAATGAAGCGACATGTAAAGTAAAGAGAAGCTGGATGGTGTCTGAGGCCTCGTGCCTTTAATCAGAGCACACTGAATGTGTTGTGGAAAGAATGCTTTTAGCTCAACCTTACATATATTGTGAACTGTTCTTTCTTTACTCCTGCAAAATTAAAGTCTCAAGCATTGAAACAAGCTGTTCAGTGTTGTCTTTTTATAGACGTTTATAGAGTTAACAACAGACTTGAAACTAACAACTGAGACCATAAAGTCATTATGAGAATGTTTACTGAGGTCATAAATCAGGTGAGAGGTGGGCTCATTTTGTCATAGACTTCTATACAATCAGACTTTTAAGTAAAAACATATTCATACAATTTCAATGAATTGTGTTGAGACAACCTGAAGTCAAAACATTTTCACTTTGTTACCAGTCTTTTGAAAGACAGAAACAGTTTGAGAATGGGTTGATCCTTTGTTACACAGATTAGGTGCAAAATGTTTCCATTTTTGACTGCATGACAATTAATAAAAAATTATTAAAATACCACATGAAGACGCCAAGACTTGGTGGAACATCAAAGCAGGAAATGCAATTCTTTATTGTGGATATAGTGTGTAAAGCCATCCATCCCCTGAATGCTCTAGGTCTCTAGTTTGTGGTTGTAAAGTTTCATGAGGCTGTGATTATCCTAGAGGTCACAGCAGCTCAATATGGGAAGAAATAATGTTTTCTCACTACAATTAAATGCTACTATGATGGCTCATTGAATCCATAAGAAGAGAAAAATGGGTATGACTGGAAAGCTGTCTCAGCTTTTATACAAGTAGTGAAAATAACACATTTATGATGCATGAGAAAAATTTCAGTTGAATTGTAACCACTTACCTTGTATGTAACTTCTGCATTATAGGCAAGTAACTAAATTCTTACGCTTTGACTTCAAACTAGTTTCTGCCTAACTTCTGTTTGCAGTAAAGTGAGTTGTTGCACCTTAATTTCCAACTAATTTCTGCACAGCAGTCTGCTAAATTTAAGTGAGTTGTTGAACCTTTATTAAGAACATAAACTCATTATGAATTGGTTTATTGAGGTTATAAATCAAGTGAGAGGTAGGATACTTTTATCACAGACTTCAATACAATCAGACTTGTTTTTGCAGCCAGCTGAGTCGCCCTCTGCTGGCCATCAGTTAGCACCATCAGTGCTTATCAGTCCATAAGTATGGGTGAGTAGGGGCCTGCTCCACCTGCTGGTAGGCCAGCGGGGTGTCATCAGCCAATTGGCTAATATATTAATGTGTGTTATTTAGCTGCACCCTCTACAAGCCCTTGTATTCATGAATCAGATTGATGAGGCAGAAATGACATTACAGAGTCTGAAAGAAAAGGGGAAAGCAAGGAAAGGGAGTATAAAGCACTAAAAGTACCTCTTAGGTCAGATATGAGGGGAGGTGGATCGGTCAAACAAACAATTGGGAATTAAGGATGCCTCTTTTATGGATGAATGATACCTTGCACAGGGTGTCAAATATGTAAATAAAAGGGCGTTATCATAAATGCTACCCCTCCCATTAGGATATCAAATATGTAGGGAAGAACCTTGTGTGGATCTAACAGTTCAAAAGTGTGGTTAGATGGCTATTATAATTATTAATAATCATCATAAATAATTATTCACTATAGGAAATGATATGACTTGATTTTCTCAAAGTCATAGCTCGTTGGGGGCACCACTCTGTGAAACAGAGGAAAAATATAGCCATCCATCCATCTATTTTCCTCTGCTTATCCGGGGCCGGGTCGCGGGGGCAACAGGCTAAGTAGGGCATTCCAGAGGTCCCTCTCCCCAGCTACAATGTCCAGCTCATCCTGTTGGAACTGTTGTGAACTGTTCTTTCTGTATTCCTGCAAAATTAAAGCCTTAAGCACTGAAACAAGCTGGCCTGTGTGGTTTTTTTAAATCGATAATTATAGACCTGAAACTAACAACTGAGACCATGAATGCATTTTCTCATAGCCTTCAATACAATCAGACTTCCTGTGAAAACACATTTCCAATGCAGTAAGTATGTTGGGAACATAGGGGTTACAAATAAATTATATGGATGCCTTACAGGGGGCACCAACACGTTGTTAATGGGTTTACACGGAGCATTATTTACGTTGTAAATGTTGTTGGCATAAATGCTGTCCCTCATATGGGAAAATCAAATATGTAAAGGTTTATATGCCTCAAACCTAAGAAACACTTGTGTGGGTCTCACAGGTCAAAAGTGTGATTGGATGGCTGTCAGAATTATTATTAATTATCAGAAATTATTATTAATTATAATAAATTACTTGATTGATTGACTCTGATTCACTTTGGTGCAATTGGTGAAAATAACATATGTATAATGCATGGGAAAGATTTCTCAACCATAAAGTGGGCCTGTCTGTGAAGAGGAGTGTTGTGGGTACCCATAGAACACATATTTATTCAGATATTTTGAGTTTAGAGGTGAAGGGACCCCCTTGAAAATGGGCATGTCATTTTGTCCCTCGCCCAAACTTTGGAGTGTTATTTCACCCACTTCTAGACAAGATATTACAACAATGTTGGTATTAATTGATTTTGATTAACAAATAAAACATAGTTCAACTTACCCTGTGATTTGATCAAGAAATGCAGGATTAAAATGGATGTTCCAAGAAAGGAAAGACCAGCCAGAGTTGGCTGAATGTCTCCTCTAGAGATACAGTAGCTTTCCGTATTTTCTCAGCCTCATCGCTGTTGATTCTACCATAACTCCCAGAATGCAATGCTATTTATGGTATATTACAGTATTTTATGGGAAACGGCAAACTACCTACAAATATTGCCCAGAATGCATTGTTTTCTACAGTATAATACCTTTTTAATGGAAAAAAAGTATGTTACTGTCACAATTTGGCTGTTTTCTTAAATCTGTTACAGTATACCTGTCTGCCCCTTTTCCTGCTACTGAGTTACTGCAGTTTGGACTTTCTATCTGTACCAGTAAGAGAATGTTTCTCTTCATGTTCTCTGTGATTTTAAAAAAATAGTTCACAGCACAAACCAGTGATATTTGGCAGTAATATAATGCCCTGCTGACTCAAAGGCCTACTTTTTATCACTAGCTGCAGTGCAATGTTTTTGCAAATCAGTGCATCATCTCTGAGTCAGAGTGGAAAACTGTGATTCTTTCATGTTGCTGTAGTGTCAAACTTTGTCCTGAAGGTGGCAGCGAGACACCAACCAGCCTCAACCAGTGGCAGACAAACTATGAGACATCACCAGCCACATGAAGGAAACAGTCCTGGTCCTGGACAAAAGCAAACCTACAGTCAGTTTTAGCGTTGATCATTGATTCATATGATGAAAAACTACAACAACAAAAAACTTTCATGGGAAAACAAATGTCAGAAACCTCAAAAACCTCAGGAAGAGCAGCTGAGGACGACAGACAGGAAATAGAATCAACATAAGGTTGGGAAATAAAGTTGGTATGTCGCAAATAAAACTGAATCTGATTGTTTGCTAATATTTTGTGACACAAAGTTTTTTTTTTTAAATTAAACAAAGCGGTATAGTTTATGTTAAAAACCCATAAACATGTCCATATTTATTTGCACAGCGTCCGACCTGTTTATGGAATCTGGAAACTATAAGTTTTCTTTTGTGATGCATTTTATCTGAGTTTAAAGGGTTTGACAGGTTGTGATTGTATCAAATTTAATCACATTTTAATGCCATATTAATGTACATAAAAGGAGTAAATGGAAACAATAAAACTGGCTCCATGTCCTGCCGCAGCAGGTAACTGCTTCACGTGTAAATTAGTTGTCTTCACTTGTTTCTATTGAACGCCATTCACGCAAATAATGTCAACAAAAAGATATGTGTTAACACGCAATATGAGATGATAATACAACACACACGTACACATGCCAGGTAGATTTTCTTAACCATAGACTGTTTATAAGTTATATAAGTGTATGAGTTACATTCATCAATGTTCAAATAAACTTTGAAGTGAAAACACACAGTGAAAGGGTCAAAGTTCTGAGACGGAAACACGACAAACAGGTTGACAGCAGTTCAGATGTACACAGTGCTGTGGACGCGCTTTACAAGCCATGTTAGCCACCTGTCAATCAAAGGTAGCCACGCCCCAAATCATGCCTTGCTTTATCATCTATCTTCACTGCAAATGATTTGTTTCTTACCAAGATAAAAAAAAACCTTTAGATTTAGAAGTGGTAGATAATCTATCTGGTTTTAAGAGTTAATTTCTTATTTTAAGTGTTCAACATGCTTATTTCTAGATTTAACAATCTTAATTTAAGAAATCTTGTCAAGTGAAATTATCTGTCCAGCAAGATAATTTCCCTCAGATTTAATGTTTTTATCTTATGTTTAGACACCCCTTTTTTGCAGTGTTCTTATAAATTGGACCATTATTTACACATTAACATCAGATTGTCTTGAAGTAATCTTGAAACTAGAGATTGAGACCATAATGTTGCCACCTGATTTTTTTTCTGAGGTAATAAATCAAGTGAGAAGTAGAAGGAGGACATCTTGCAGAAACAACGTCTTCACATATTTGTAGCCGGACTTCATCATAACGACAGGAAGCTGTGGCCTGTGGTGTGATGCTGCTGCTCTTCAGTCAGTCAGTCAGCATGGACTTCACAACACTGTGCACTGTTGTTGGTGAGTACTTCTATCTTTCATCTTTTAGACCTTAGAGAGTTGTGATTGATCCTTTTCACTATTTTCTGTCATATCGCGGCTAACACGTGATGCAGCTGTGGTGCTGCAGAACCAACCAGCTGTTTCAGGGTGTTTTTTCACATTCTCCTCTCTGTGTATTTCACTGAAATGTATAAAATATATATAAATCTATAAATCATGCAGCTCTATGGAATCAGCACAATCATGGCTAGCAATGGGAACAACTCAAACATGTCCGTGTGCAGAATAACACAGTTAGAATGACAGAAATCATAAGAAAATAAAACATTCTCCCATGAATTGTAGTGTTTATAACAGGATCTAGTTATTCCAACCACTTTTTGGACACATTTTAAATGAGACATGCAGAATAAAGTGATTGTGACATACACTACCGGTCAAAAGTTTTAGAACAGCCCAATTTTTCCAGTTTTTTATTGAAAATCAAGCAGTTCAAGTCAAATCAACAGCTTGAATGGGTACAAAGGTAAGTGGTGAACTGCCAGAGGTAAATAAAAAAAGGTAAAATATAATGTACATTTCAGAATTATACAAGTAGGCCTTTTTCAGGGAACAAGAAGTGGGTTAACAACTTAACTCTATGGAGTCTTGGGCTATTTTGTCCATTTTTGAATTCTTTTCATGTCTTTGTAAGTCATTTTGTGTCTTTTTTTTGTCATTTTGTGTCTTTTTTTAGTCATTTTGTGTCTTTTGGTGTCTTTTTTGTCAGTTTGTGTCTTTTTTTTGGCCTTCAGTCCAACATAAAATGTGACTTTGAATCTTTTTTTACTTTCAAAACACTATCATGCTCAATAAAGGATTTTAAATGTTGCAAATGTGCATTAATTTCAGAGTACACTGAGACATTAAACTGCATAATTTTCAATTAAATTCTGTGTAGCGCTTCCCTCAATAATATTCAATAAGGGGAGAGCTGTTGGGTTCTTTTATTCTGTTAGCAATATTACTTTTAACCCTAATTTTACAGACTTTAAATATAATCTTGTATTTCTATGTTATTAACGCTCTGTTTTTTAAACACTCTAATTCACTGGTTTTAATATAAATTATTTTATTCAAACTTTAACCTATTTGTCCTTTTAACCTATGAAATAAATCCTTATTCAGAATCATGCAAATAAAATGATCAAACACCACTTTGAAGTAAAGAAACCTCACTTATTTACTTGAACAAAAATAAAAAAAAGACAATTTTGAACATACAGAATAGTAAATTAAAATGACTTATTTTCTTCCTTTTTATGCAATTATGTTCACCAATATGAAACAAAATAGATATCTCTATTTCAAATATATGAGAAAAACACTCAAATCTCCCTCATGAACACCAAACACACTATGTGGGCCCACACACACACACAACAATACAAGCCGGCACTACTTAATTCTGCAAATCAAAATAAAGTTGCAGGCCTGATGCGTGGCTCGGGTTCGTTGCGGCCTCAAACAAAATGACCGTTATGCTCCAGCTGAGCAAAATAAATGAATCGGTACCTTCACGTTTCTGTCTGTGTCTGCAACCAACCGCACAGGTGCCGCTACGTCCTCCAGCAGTCGTCCTCACGTCCGTCCACGGGATGACACGCACCGCTCCGGTCTCCTCCGTATCTCGTTGAAACAGCGGCTCCACTCGGCTCCGTTTCTCGTTGAAACAGCGGCTCCTCTCGGCTCCGTCCAGCTGCGTTAGCTTGGCAGTTCCTCTAGTACGCCCACGTGTTGTGGCGAAACTCAACTAATGCACCGTCCTCGTAGCTAGCTTCCTTCTTAATCCGCGCGACCCACTGTGCAGCTTCGTGTTGAAGTCACGGCAAAAACTGTCATGCACTCGCACTGTCCCGACTGTTGCTTTAACACTCGCAGTCACAAATACACACAGTGTCACACTTTTTAACTCTAGAAAAACTTTAGCTACTTGGTCATTACATTCATGCTCACTCATGCCTTTCCATACATCTTTCTTCTCTCTTCCCCTTACTCTCTGTCCCCTCCCCTTTTCCTCCGTGAGAAACACCTGCCTCTCGGACGCACAGACCACCTCATACAATTAGTACAGACAATTACCAGAACATTGGTTCCTACCCAAATGAATAAACAAATAAAATCTTAAAATGATAACAAACATTTCTAAGATACTTTTGAATACTTTTTACTTACTATACTTCGTTTAAATGTATTTATATATATATAGATTTGTATATTTCTAATTATCTCTTTTTTAACTAACCATGTTTTTCAACTAGGTTACATCTGGAAAAGTTGGTGTGTTCTAAAACTTTTGACCAGTAGTGTAAATATCACTATTTTAAGCTTAGTTTTGGTCACTTTTTCTGATGGAAACCGACTATCCGTCCAAGGACTGTAGGAAAGTTCTGTATAAAAGATCTCCAGAAAGAAAGTATAAAATGGAAAACATACTTTTTTATCCCACTGGCAAATGTTGGGGTGGAAGATTAATGGAAATTAAAACTATCTAAAAGGATTTCACAGCTTCCACCACTGTTTCTGCCTTTAACATGAAGCTTTGTGCAGCTCAAACCAACCACATATTGTTCCATGTCCGTGTATTGAAACAGGAAATGCCGCTGGAGCTTGCCGAGCATCTACAGCTGGGTTTGCTTGCTTGTCTTTTCAATTTGCCTTCATCTTTGTTATTCTTTTCTTGCAGCCAATCTGAGAGTTGTTCCGGACAGATCCCAGTTCTTTCAGTACGAGTCCGTGTCTCTGAGCTGTGAGCATCAGGGAAACTCTTCTGAGTGGAGCGTGAAGAGGAACACATCCAGACATATCAACCAAGACTGCTCCGTGTTTGGGAATACAATAAATGAATCCCATTGCTGCAGTGACGACCTTTACATATTTGATAGTGGAGTGTATTGGTGTGAATCTGCAGCTGGAGAGTGCAGCGATGCCGTCAACATCTTGGTGACAGGTGGGTTTAACCAAAAGATGAGCTGTAGCTCTTTAGGGAGAATAATTTTGTTTTACCTCCATTCCACGAAGCAACCTCCAGGTTAGAAAAGTGCAGCTGATGCAGAAGTCCCTTAAAGCTGCATTCTTTCTAATGTCCAGCAGGGGGCGACTCCACTGGCTGCAAAAAGAAGTCAATATCTGTTTAGATCAAGAGAAAATTACTCTACTTCTCACTTGATTTGTGACCTCATAACGATTTTATGATCTCAATCGTTGGTTTCAAGTGTTTTTTATTACAAAATGATGTTAATTTAGTAAATTATGGTCCCATTTTGAGTCAAACACAATAAAGCAGGAGGGTTTAGGGTCCAACGACCATATGACTGGCAGGTCATGACCGCAGTGTAATGTGTTTTTTCATCTTCAATATTTACTGAGTTAATATATCAGGACAGAAGTAGGATTATTTTCTGATAGACTTATAAACAATCAAATTTCTATTTGCAGCCAGTGCAGGACATTACAAAGAATACAGTTTCAAAGCGATTCTGCATCGGTTGCACTTTTTAAACCTGGTGGTTGCCGCCTGGATACACCACTCTACCTCAACTTCTTGTGTTTGTTTAATAGTCTCAGTGTGCATTACAACATTAATTTAAGGACGTTAAATGATGCATTTCACCGACAAAAAACATGTCTTGTAACCTTATGTAAAAGTAGATTGGATATACAATTTCAATGTACATGCAGAGGAGAAAAATTGTGTAAAAGGTCAAGAAGAGGAAGTTTTCCGCTCTGTAAATGATCCTGTGTTGACTGTCTCCTTGTCTTTCTGTCCCTCAGGTGGTCCAGTGATCCTGGAGAGTCCTGCTGTCCCTGTGATGGAGGGAGACGCTGTGACTCTGAGCTGCAGAACCAAGTCGACTTCCTCCTCCGACAACATCTCAGCAGATTTCTATAGAGACGGCCTCTTCATCAGCAGCAGCTCTACAGGAGAGATGACCATCCACAGTGTTTCTACATCTGATGAAGGACTCTACAAGTGTAACGTCTCTGGAGGTGGAGAATCTCCAGACGGCTGGTTGGCTGTCAGAGGTGAGAGGAGCCTTAACTTTTTTAACAACAGATAGTAAGCCTGTGTTGTCTTTCCAAGATGGACACAAATATTTACTTTTAGTTATATTTCATACACATCCACCATGAAACAAAGAACGACTCCAAAACCTATGAAAATATGCTGCTGTGAGTCAGATATGAGGGTTGATCTATAGCTGTGTGAACCAGCCATACAGACAGAACTTGAGGTCGGTCTGTGGCTATTTGTGTTTTGCAGCAGGACATCCTGAGCCGCCGAACTCCCCCCTCACACACATTCTACTTCCTGTGGTGGGCGTCGACCTCTGGCTGGTCTGTGTGATGCTGCTCTGCCTCTGGAGGAGCCACAAAGGTCAGCCTGTTTTCATGTCATGACAGTAACATACTTGTCACAGGTTAACTGCAGCAAGACAATTCAACTAAATTGTGATTCAGTCATCAATTTAAAGAAGACATGAAAGTTGCAGGCTGTGGTCTTTAGCTTTCAGAATCTATAGACATGTAGAATGAAGTGATTCTGATAGAAATATCACAATTTTAAGCTTCATTTTTGTCACTTTTTCCAAAGGAAACCTTTTGTCCATTCAAAGACCGTTGGAAAGTTCAAACTCCAACGATAATGCCTGTTTTACAGTTTCTCTCTACATTAAGTTTTTGGCAATCTTTCAAAGAAAACATACATTTCAATCCCAGCAGAATGGTGGTGTGCAGAGGGTTAAATCTCAAGTTTGGGTCATGGTGTTCATGTGGCTCTGAATTTTTAAAAGTTAATTTGTTATGTGTTGAAGTTATGGGGACTCAAACATTTTGGAGTAAAACATTAAAAAAATATATATATTTAAAAAAAATCCAAAATTCACCTTAAAAATCTCAATGTACATTTTTAAACCAAACTATCACATTTTGTGCTGCAGATGAAATTGATCCTTCGGTTGTCTTGTACACTGATGTCACCAGCTCATGGAAACAAAAAGTTAAACACACACAAACACACACACACACACACATGGTAAGATACACAAACGCAAAATATGAAGTAGACAAACACAGAAACTGCAGCATTTCTATCTATTTAGCTTTACAGACAACATTAGACGTATAACAATACACTGAATATGAATGTTGAACCCCCACTACCGGTCCTACATACGCATTTAAATCAACTCTCAAGTCTGTAGACAGTTAAATTACATATAAAGCATATAAAACACGCCTCTTAAAATTGGCTGTTCAATAACTACAGGCGGATTTGGTTTTAGTGTTTGTAAGAGCGTCATTGTCAAGTGTATTTTCACTGCATGGTTTTCCACACTTGAAAGGAAGGACTTGATGACTCAGGATTTCACTCTTTCACTTTCTCTATTTTTCAGTTTGAGCAATGCATTTCAGTGCAGGTGAAAAACCTTTAAACACAAGAATAAACAATTGTAAATAAAAGCAATTACCAACAAAGGGTACAGGTAAGTAAAGGCAAGTATATTTCAAACAGGTAAGGTAAACGTATTTTAAACAGGTAAGTATATTTTAAACAAGTATGTATATTTTAACCAAGTATATATATTTTAAACATGTATCATTTAAACATGTATATTTTAAACAAGTATATATATTTTAAACATGTATATATATTTTAAACATGTATATTTTAAACAAGTATATATATTTTAAACATGTATATTTTAAACATGTATATATATTTTAAACATGTATATTTTAAACATGTATATTTTAAACAAGTATATATATTTTAAAGAGGTAACCAATAATCCACAAAGTATATAACTTAAATAAATGGGGTAAATTAACCATTGAAGAAACGAATGTAGTTCTAAATTTAACCCACTTAAACATACAGGTTTTCAACATGTTCAACATGTGTACTTTTCAGACAATTTTAACTTATTTTAAATTAAATCAAGCCTTATTTTTATAGCCGATTTCACTGTAGATTTTAACACTTAACAAAAATACTTATGTTTTATCCGTAATTAAATGTTTTGCTTTGTATTTTAATAAACAAAATATGCTAGATTTTAACTAAATTAAAAGTTACAAATAACATGGCTTTAAGCAATACTTAAACATACAATTATTTAAGATAAATAAAGTAATCAGAATATGCACATTTCTACATATTTTAACGAACTGAAACCCAAACAAACAAAATTAAACTCTGCCACAAACAACATGAGCTCACCGGTAGTCCGTTAGAGTCCTTTCCCATGCGTTGATCAGTCTATTGTTGAACGTTTCTGCTGCCTTCCTCAGCTCTGTTGTGCACCCAACTAAATGTTTACCGTCGGTCTTTTATCACCTTGGCGCTGATTTGGGATTGTGCTCACCTGCTGGAGCAGCGCACCTGCTGAGGCGCGCCGCGGAGAAACACACACACCGGCACGCGCATGCAGCAGCACGGCCGCTGTCACACACACGCAGCTTCATTCCCAGGCAGATCGCCGCAACAGTCATGTTTTGATGTTTTTCTGTTCACTTCTCCTGTATGCACCATGTGCGGTTTTGATTTTCTTCTTTGTTCTGTTAAAGTACTTTGTAACTGTTATGTTTAAGGAGGCGCTGACAACGACTGTGTGCTAACTCCGTGCTCTATTATTAGCAACTTCAGGTGACACTCAGAACACACGTCACACGTTACGCTTGCAGCTGACGTCATGCCGTCATGACTCTAACCTGGCGTACAGCCGTACACTACATTTACCCCCTCCCCTTTTAAATAACTCGAACCAGTACAGCAGAACATTCTCTTAACAAATCAACCTGGCTGACAAAACCGGGAAGACTACCGGTTTGCCCGCATAGCCCTGTGGATTATTCTGCCACATGACAGACTATGCACTAGCTAAACTTCAAAAGTCTGTAACGTAGTCTTTGAGGTAGGATGGCCTCTGGTGGGCCCGAGCCGGGCGTAGCCCGAGCTGCAGTGGTTCAGCCGGTGCATCCGGCTCAGGTGGGTGTGCAGCCGGGGCCTCCAGCCGTGCCTCAGGCTGTGCCTCCGGAATGTCCCAGTCAGCGTCTGCATGACGCTGCTCGATTGCAGCGGCCTGCTCAGAGTCAGATGGCGCCGCCACCTTCTTAAGGCGGTTGGCGTGCCAACGCGACCCGTCGGCTAGGCGGAAGGTAGCCGGCCCCAGCTGTGCTGTGATCTGCTGTGGTGCAGACCAGAATGAGAGCAGTTTGTGGGACCGACTGGGACGACGAATGCGCACCCAGTCCGACACTGTGAGTGCAGGGAATCTCGCTTGATGTCCTCTGTCAAACCGCTGCTTCATACGCTGTTGCTGCTCTGCCACTCTGTTCTTCAAGGACGGTGCTGCTGCTGAAGGGTTCCCTGTCGTAGGGCGCAGACGATCCAGGGGAAGCTGCAGTTCACGACCCAACATCAAGAGAGCTGGAGACCTGCCCGTTGTTGTGTGTGGTGTTGCCCTGTAGTGGAGCAGAGTACTCTGCAGTGCCGATGGAAACGGGAGGCTTTCTGCCAGATGTGCTCTGAGCCCGTTCTTGAGAGTTTGGTTGAACCTTTCCACGCCGCCATTAGCCTGCGGGTGGTAGAAGGCTGTTCTAATGTGCTTGATTCCTCTCTCCTCTGCGAAGGAAGTGAAGTCGGCCGAGATGAACTGGGGCCCGTTATCGGTGGTGATGGTATCAGGAAAGCCCCAGCGTGTAAACAGGGAGGAGAGGAAGTCAGTGACCACCTTGGTGGTGACAGAACCGGCAGGGAGGACCTCAGGCCATTTGGAGTGGAGATCGTAGGTGACCAGCAGAAAGCGTTGGTGCTGGGGGACGCCGATGTCGCAGATGTCCAGTTGAATGTGGGTCCACGGCGTTTGTGGCCACGGCAGAGGCTGTAAAGGCGGAGGTGGGGCAGACCAGTCTTACCGCTGGTTAGGCAGGCTGTACAGTCTTTCACCATCACCTCCACCTCTCTGTCGATGCCCGGCCACCAGACGGAGCCCCTGCAGCGCTGCTTAACCTTCACAACGCCCAGGTGACCTTCATGCATCATGGTTAGGACGCGTGCCGTGCACGTAAGGTGCTGGGAACCACTATACACAATCCCCGTGCAACGCAGACATCATTCCAGCAAGAGAGCTCACCCTTGACGCGGTTGAAGGGTGCCAGTTCTTCCGAGACTCTGGCGGGCCAGCCCTCTTGGATAAACATGTGGAGCGGGACGAACACAGGGTCCTGTTCGGAAGCAGCCTGGAGCTCCTGCAGAGAAACGGCTGCCTGGAGGGGCGTTTACAGCATGAGAATCAGTTCTGGCTCTGAGGGGTCCTGGACGGTGTCAGGCACCGCACCGGGCGTGGCTCTGGAAAGGAGATCTGCAACAACGTTCTCTCTGCCAGGCGTAAACTGTGTGGTGAAGTCGTACGCCTGCAGCCTCTCAGACCACCGATAAAGGCGCAGTGGCCTGTGGCCAGATCCAGTTGTGGCCAGCAGGGCGGTGAGGGCCTGGTGGTCCGTCCGCAGGGTGAAGTGCCGCCCGTACAGGTACATGTGCCAACGTTCACAGGCCCAGACGCAGGTCAGCGCTTCCCTTTCCCCCACTGAGTGCTTGCACTCAGCCGGAGTGAGAGATCTCGAAGCAAACCACCGGCCGCTTGGGACAAGACGGCGGCGACGGCTGTGTTGGATGCGTCACAGGTTACGAACATAGGACTTCGCAGGTCAAAGTGGGCCAGCACCGGTGGAGAGGTGAGCTGGGACTTGAGGCGGTGGACAGCGGCATGGCATGCGGGGGTCCAAGCCCAGGGTACGTCCTGCTTGAGAAGGGCGCGCAGCGGTGCAGTGGTCTCAGAGTAGTGGGAGAGCCCTGGAACCGTAGCGGATAGAGAAAGTGGCAGTGCCTACCATGCCGATTCTAGTGTGTCCATAGCCATAGAGCTCCTCTGCGTCCGCTCTGATCGCCTGATGGGGGAAGAGCCACCGGACTGTGGACTCGTTGAGCAGAGATCTGGAGGCAGCAGTGTCCAGCAACAGTGGCAGGCATACTCCATCTAGCTCCACCGTGCACCAGGTGAATGGCTTGGCATTGGAGTCCACAGAATGGATGGTGGTCGGGCTTGGCGGGCGGGGTGAGCGGGGTTAGGGGTTTGCGGAGGCAGGTCCGGAGCGGCATACTTTGGCGAAGTGGTTTAGCTTACCGCAGCGCTGGCACCTCTGCCCCATGGCTGGACACACTGGTGCGCGTGAGAGGTGAGAGGAAGAGCCACAATTTCCACACGGCCGGCGTCCTGTAGCCCCCCGGCATCCCGAGACGTTTACCTCAAGGTCGGAGGAGGGTTGAGCAGACGGGGCCACTGTCTGTGCCAAAGCCGTGGTGAGTGGGGGCGTCGGGCTTGGCGCCGCTAGCCGCGATGCTAACTGAGCAGCCGACTCAAGCTGGAAGGCTATTTCCACCGCCTTTGACAGCAACAGGTCGTCGGGCGCCATAAACAGTTTCTCACGTAGCTTAGGGTCAACTGTGTGCTCTGCTAGCTGATCCCGGAACATCTCCTCTTCTAAGAAGCTGAACTGACAGAGGCTGGCCAAACACCAGAGGTCGGTGACGTACTGATAAACCGACTCACCCGGCCGCTGTCGGCGTTGACGGAAGATAATCTGCCGGACCACGACGCTCTGTGGCGCGGCGAAATGTCGCTCGAGCAGGGTGACACAGTCCGTGTATTCTGGCGAGGGTCCGAGAGTGCGGAAGATGCACTGTCCCTCGTTGCCCAGGCTGTGGATTAGCATT
Source organism: Centropristis striata (assembly GCF_030273125.1). Classification (NCBI taxonomy): domain Eukaryota; kingdom Metazoa; phylum Chordata; class Actinopteri; order Perciformes; family Serranidae; genus Centropristis; species Centropristis striata. Next base: position 34,394,805 of record NC_081533.1, read on the forward strand.
GCTCTTAGCCTAGCTTCGGGAGCGTCGGCGAGACCCATGGCTGCCACAAACGTCTCAAACAACTCATACCAGTGAGAACACGGGACCGGTGGCTCACTGGGCAGATCGAGGAACAGAGGCAAAGGTGAAAGTAGAAGCTCCATCCTTGTCGCCAATGTTATGTTTAAGGAGGCGCTGACAACGACTGTGTGCTAACTCCGTGCTTTATTATTTGCAACTTCAGGTGACACTCAGAACACACGTCACACGTTACGCTTGCGGCTGACGTCATGCCGTCATGACTCTAACCTGGCGTACAGCCGTACACTACAGTAACCTCTCTAACCTGGCGTACAGCCGTACACTACAGTAACCTCTGTTAGAAAAGTTATCATTAGGTCTCAAAGCCCAAATTTGGCTGGTAACCAGACTTTTCTAGTCTTCCATTCATGAGCGTGGTTATGCAGTATTTATGATTTTAATTATATAAGTTATGTCAGATACATTTACAGGGCAGGCACCAACAATGACAAATGACCACCATTAGGAGCTGATTCCGTGGTATAGACCACACCCATTTTTGCCTAGAATATTATCTTCACAAAATCACAAAAAAAACACAGAATCCACTTTTTCAAACTCCTTCAAGGCTCAGCGTCCGATCTGCACAAAATTTGGCGCACAGAATCTGTGGAAACACATGACAAATACATTATCAAAAGATCTTTGATCTGCCACTGAAGAGCCACTCCTTGTTTTCCTCTGTTGCTGTGTACAGACTGAACCCCGTCAGGTGTAAAAACACACCGCGCCATGTCTTGACTTATAAAGCCTGAAACTCTGCTGCTGATCAACAGGAGCCAGGAGACTTTTTACATCTTTTTAATGGCTTTGACTAAAAGGACAATCTGATCACATGGAAACATACGTCAGTTATTGTTGTTTCACAAATGAAAAAGACAAACCGAGTTGATAAAAGTAGTTTTTGTTGTAGCTGGAATGTTTGAATACTGATAAGATTAAAGTGAAAGAGTCTTTGCAGTAAACACACACTGATGGGTAGAGGTCACTCAGGGTCTCCTCTCGGCAATTCATTTGAAAATACTTGAAAAAAGCACATTTACAGTAATATATGAAAATTATTTTCCTTATTCTGATTTTATCTGCCTTGTCAGGTTATATTTGCCCAATTCTGTTTTGTAAAGCACTTTGTTAAGTTGTTACAGTAAGAAAGCACTAAATAAAGTTTCTTATAACCAAACTGTGACACTTTCACAACATTAATCACGTTACAGCAGCGACTTTCAAGCTTAGGTATGGAAATGTGATAACCTTCTGACAACAGTTGAGACGCTGAATAGGAAACACTTATTTGGGTCGATGCTACTTCCTGTTGTTTGTGTACAACTTGCTAGAAACTACGGCAGGAATTACTGAGCCTTTTTCAGTTATTATGTAAGTTTTGAGAGATGGGCTGACAGATTGTTGGGTTTCTTGACAACAAATCCCATGATGACTTGCTGTTAAAGACTGAGAATTTATCACATCTTCAGTGAGTTTTAGGGGCACTTCGTCAACTTGAACAGTGGTTTGGTTTGTTGTTGATGCACAACAAAGATTGCTTGGGTTGATTTTTTGGGATTTAGAGATATCATCTTAAAATGCAGATTTTCTGCTGTTGCAAAACATTATGGACAATTTGTGCTATAATCATGTGTACTGTCACAACATTACAAATCTTAATAAAGAGCTACATTTAGGTCAAGCTTGTATACTGCATGCCTTAGTATTATAGTGCCATCAGCTGGACAAATAGGAAAACTGTTGCACAGAGGATCCTAGTAGTCTGCAGATGAAAACAGACATCCGTGCATGAAACTAATCTAAATGAAGACTTTGTGTAACCTCAGTGTGAGCAGGTGTTGTCTTTGTGCCACTGAAGATACTGTAGACACTTTAAAAGAGTCTGAAGTGTTCTGTCTGTACGAGCTAGAATTACACAGAAAAACACAGAGTAACTTTTTCTTGATCCCTGTGACTTCTGTGAAACTATTTTGTTATCCTTAAAGTGATTTTGACTTGAAAAATATGCATGAATAATAACATAACGAAGACAGTGAATAGTACCAAACCTACTGGTTCCTAAAACAGGTGGACACTGCAGTTTCTAATGTTAGTCAAACAGTAAAAAACAAACACTACAGTGCAAGAGTGTGTCAGATATGGACATGATGAACAGGTTTTGGTGGCTGTATGGACACAGTGATATCAAACCTGGCAACCTAATATGTTGGCAGATTTGGTGGGGTCAGTTTTTAGTGTTTTTTTGTGTTACTTTGTTTTTATGGTTGGGTTCGAGACCATCACCAAAAGTTGACGTACGCTTATGGTCTGGCACACAAAAAAATGACCAGAGCAGCCGAACGGGCGAAACAGCGCTATGACCAAAGGGCTAATGCGACAGCATTATTGAATGGAGAGCGGGTATGGGTTCGTGATAGGAACAGACTGGGACTAGGGAAGTTACATGGGGGTTGGGATCCAGACCCTCACCTTATTTTGGAGACAGTGGGAGACTCAGGCCTAGTGTATAGAGTATGACTAGAGAAGGAAGGAAGAGAGAAGGTTTTGCACAGGAACTCTCTTAAGCTGTGTACAGGCCTTACAATACATGCCTGTAGCCCCACCAGTTAGCACAGAGAGATCTGATGAGGGATCTGGGTTTTATTGTGTTTTTGGGCCTGTAACTAATGCACTTGCTCCAGCTCCTGCTCCTAACATCCCCATAGGTATTGAGGTGGAACCAGTACGGCGTTCTGCCAGATCTAACCGGGGCATCCCACCAGCCCGTTTTGGACATTAACAGTTGCAGAGACTGCCAACCTTTGGCTGTGGGGGGATGTGACGGGGTCAGTTTTTAGTGTGTTTTTTTGTGTTGCTTTGTTGTTGTTTTTTTCCTCTGTATGGCTGCGTTCCAAGGCCCTTAATTTTCGCCTCGTCTATCCTCGCTTGAACCGGAAGTTCTTTTGCGGGCGCCATCTTTACAACCGTCCCAAAGCTCTTATTTGTGCTCAGAGGATAGAGGATAGAGGAGGCATATCGGAGGAGGCACAAGCGAGGATACACGAGAGCATCCTATGTGGAAGTCTTTTAGCGGTGGCCCCGCCCCCTGACTTATTGAATAGACGCAGCATCTGATCGGACTGATGCTATACATCAACATCGATGTAGTTTCATGCCGGAGTGAAGACAGATCACAGATCAAACTAAAGTGTGTCACCACAAGTTTATTTTATTTATGATTCACCATTTAGTTAAAATCTGTTTTATTGTGGCTCTGAACAACAAAAACACCACAAACAGCTGCTGAGGGAACCCCTTATTGTCAAAATACTCAAATTTTCCTTATGAGAACAAGGATCATTTTATCACAGACTTCAATACAATCAGACTTTCCAGTAAAAACACATTTATGCAATTCAATTAGAGCGTAGAGACAATCTGAAGTCAAACATCTGCACTTGTCTTCATGCCAGATTTTTGAGATTTTTGAAAAAAGAAGCAGTGTGACTTTGTTGCCAGTCTTTTAAAAGACAGAAACATTTTGAGAACACTCATGTGGAGCAGGATGTTGACTGTTCACACTCCAGTGCACCTGGACTCTCAGGGCGGGATGCACCAGTCTGACACTGTTTCATATTGAGTTACTTCATTACTTGAGCAAACACTTGCAACATGAAATTAGAGTCCTGGTCCGTTTGCACATCCTTTGGTTAGCCAATCAATGAACAGAACTTATAATAATATTTTTTTCTTATAGGCATACACGTATTGCCCAGGTGTCTTTGAATGTTTCACATGAAGTTGCTTTGATGGTCCCATCAGCTGTATTGTTATGCAGGTTTGGTCGTCGTGTCTGATTTGACAGGTTTATTTTCCACCTCTTTAAAACCCTCAAACCCTCCTACAACAGTGCAATTTTTGTCTTTTTTAAGTGGTGTTTTTAGGGCTGGATGGCAGGTCAGTAAATGGCACATAGAAATGCTGTACATCATTCAAAAGTATGGGAGCTGCAGTATAGGTTAAAAACCCCGCCCCCTCCATGTTAGTGGCACTGTGACATCATGATTTACAGCTGTAACTGACTCCTGATTGGTTAGAGGTGAGTTTTAGGTGAGAACTCCAAACCACAGCTCCACTCTATGTCACTACTGCACAGACTCTTAAATTGAAGAAAATCTGTAAAACAATGGAGGACAACAACACTTCTTGAAACATAGACTTGTGCATGATTTTAATGAAAACGTTTCTGATATACAGTCAGAATGACAGAATACAGATGTCATATTTATTCTATATTGTAAGGTTTCTGCATATTTAATTCTCAATTTCGGTAATTTAGGGAATAATCTGATTCATTTTCATGCATCATCAAGCCTCATCAACCAATTATCTCAGAAACATATTCTGTAAATGTGAGAATGTTCATAAATCTGGCCACAACACCCTTCCTCTGGAAACTTGAGCTGTAAAGACAGAGAACAGATCCAAGACAATCAAAGAAGAGAGCCAAAAGAGATGAATAGCATCATGCCACACAGTGTAGCTGCAGGGCCACAGACAGGCAGTCAGTCAGTCAGACAGACAGACAGGCAGGCAAGGAACTAATTCTTCACCAGAAAGATTTCTGCTTCCCCTTCCCATCTCTAGAATCAGTGCTAATGTACTGGGCTCGATCAGTTAGTACAAGCAAGAACAAGTTGTAACACTTTAAGTGATGCTTTTGATCTAATGTGTGTTATTAGAACTGCTGTTATGTTTATTTAGCCATACCATTTGAAATTGAATGACAGTCGTGTTTACAAAGAAACCAGGGCTGGCTTAACAAATTCATACTGGGTCACCTAGGGACACTGAGAGCACAAAATTATTTTCTCCTCTAGGAAGTTCAAACAGCTCCCAAGAAATCCATGTGTTGTCAGATTTACACTCAAATAAAATGCGTAGGCTCATTTTCTCATAGACTTTAATACAATCAGACTTTCCAGTAAAAAAACGTTTATGCAATTCCAATGCATTAAGTAATTCTTAAAGTGTCGAAACAATTTGAAGTCAGAACATTTTCACTTGTCTTCATGCAAAAAAGAACATGTTTGAAAGGTAGCAGTGTGACTTTGTTGCCAGTCTTTTAAAAGACAGAAACATTTTGAGAACAGAAACAAGACTCGTTGAGCAGGATGTTGACTGTTCACACTCCAGTGCACCTGGACTCTCAGGGCGGGATGCACCAGTCTGACACTGTTTCATATTGAGTTACTTCATTACTTGAGCAAACACTTGCAACATGAAATTAGAGTCCTGGTCCGTTTGCACATCCTTTGATTAGCCAATCAATGAACAGAACTTATAATAATATTTATTTCTTATAGGCATACACGTAACACCCAGGTGTCTTTGAATGTTTCACATGAAGTTGCTTTGATGGTCCCATCAGCTGTATTGTTATACAGGTTTGGTCGTCCTGTCTGATTTGACAGGTTTATTTTTCACCTCTTTAAACCCTCAAACCCTCCTACAACAGTGCAATTTTTGTCTTTTTTAAGTGGTGTTTTTAGGGCTGGATGGCAGGTCAGTAAATGGCACATAGAAATGCTGTACATCATTCAAAAGTATGGGAGCTGCCGTATAGGTTAAAAACCCCGCCCCTCCATGTTAGTGGCACTGTGACATCATGATTTACAGCTGTAACTGACTCCTGATTGGTTAGAGGTGAGTTTTAGGCGAGAACTCCAAACCACAGCTCCACTCTGTGTCACTACTGCACAGACTCTTAAACTGAAGAAAATCTGTAAAACAATGGAGGACAACAACACTTCTTGAAACACAGACTTGTGATGGATTTTAATAAAAAGGTTTCTGATATACAGTCAGGTTGACAGAATAGATGTCCTACTTATTCTATATTGTAAGGTTTGTGCATATTTAATTCTCAATTTCGGTAATTTAGGGAATAACCTGATTCATTTTCATGCATCATCAAGCCTCATCAACCAATTATCTCAGAAACATATCCTGTAAATGTGAGAATGTTCATAAATCTGGCCACAACACCCTTCCTCTGGAAACTTGAGCTGTAAAGACAGAGAACAGATCCAAGACAATCAAAGAAGAGAGCCAAAAGAGATGAATAGCATCATGCCACACAGTGTAGCTGCAGGGCCACAGACAGGCAGTCAGACAGACAGGCAGTCAGACAGACAGACAGACAGGCAGGCAGTCAGTCAGACAGACAGGCAGGCAAGGAACTAATTCTTCACCAGAAAGATGTCTGAGAAGGAGGCTCATTTTCTCATAGACTTCAATACAATCAGACTTTCCAGTGAAAAAACATTTATACAATCCCAGTGCATTGAGTATTTTTTAATTGTAGAGACAATTTGAAGTCAGAACATTTTCACTTGTTTTCATGCCACATTGAAGATGTTTGAAATGTAGCAGTGTGACTTTGTTGCCAGTCATTTGAAAGACAAACAGTTTAGAACAGAAACCATGTTCCTTGTTTAACCAAATGCAACACTACATTTGTACTGCACTCCAAACACTGGAATGAAACTGTCACGTAGATCAGGATGTTTATTGAGTGTTATTTTCATGATTCTCATGTATCTGTTCTTTGGAACTGCTGCCGGAGCTCCTGTCATACTGAACAAACATGGCCTGAGTTCACCTGAATATTGATACTGAACAGTGGCCACGTGGAGACATGTCATTCTTTTTTTATAGTCTGTGGTTCATTCCTTTGTCCAATTATGTCTCAGAAGTTGTTGCAGCAAGTGAGGGGTTGATGCCATTTGTTACACAGATTAGGTCCTAAATTTACCATTTTTGACTGCATGAGAAATAACATAAATGATCAAAATAGCACATGAAGACACACAGACATGGAGGAACATCAAAGGAGGAATTGCGTGTTTGGGGATTGTATGGCAGCTCTTGTGTTGTGTTGCTGCTTATTGTGAATCTAGTGTGTCAGCCATCCATCCTCTGAATGCTCCAGGTCTCTAGTTTGTGGTTGTAAAGTTTCATGAGGCTGTGATTATCCTAGAGGTCACAGCAGCTCATTTTATACACTGAGCTCAAGTTTCACTCACTAACAACATCACACATGAAGAAAATTGGGTCTCAGCTTTCCAGTCAGACCTGATTTATGCAGCTCACAGACTGTTTAGGGACCCCATATGCACAAATATTTGAATATAATTGGTGAAAAGTATACATTTATTTATTTTTTTGTAGCATATTGTGTCTGCAAAGAGGAGACCCATGGCAACCCATGGAATCAATTTTTATTCTGATTTTATTCATTTTCAAGAGACAAAACAAAACAAAAAAAGAACACTTAACAAAGGTCACATAACATACAGAACACAGCACATCTTGAATTACAACAATATTCCATGGTCATAGTTAAGATGGATACTATAAACAAAAACCTCTAAAAGTAGCAAAAACAAAAAAATAATTAATTAAAAAAAATCACATACTCATTTACACTGTGAGGTTTTATACAATAGCCAGTTTATAAGATCACATTTTTAAGATAATTCAATACTGGTTCCCATGTTTTATCAAATGTATCTCCTCTACCTTCGTTATAGAATCTCAGTCTCTCCAGATGTAAAGTGTTTGACAATTCTCCCAGCCAAAAATTATATGTTGGCACAGAGTCCATCTTCCACACACGTAAAATCAGCTTTTTGCAATCACCATCCCAAACTGAATAGCTCTTCTTTCAAATTTACAACTTTGTTAGAAATAGGTATTAACTCACTTTTGTCCCAATTAACAGAAAATCCGGAGAGCCTACCTAAGTTGCTAATTAAAGTCAAAAGATGAGGTATTGGAGCTTGAGGATGCGTAATGAATAAAAGAATATCATCCGCGTACAGTGAAATATGGTGCTCTTGTCCATAAATGTTGAAAGGAGAAATTGGACGACTTTGTCTAATACTGACTGCCAGCAGTTCAATAATAATTGAGAACAAGAAAGGGGAGAGGGGACACCCCTGACGGGTTCCACGACTGATTGCAAAAGGGCATGAGATATTTTGGTTGGTTATGATAGAGGCAGTTTGATGTGAATAGATAAGCTCAATCCACTTAATAAAGGAGGGTCCAAAACCAAATTTTTTAAGTGTAAACAACTTATAGGGGCATTCCACTTGATCAAAGGCACGCTGTACATCTAAAGATATTATTACTGTCTCTTCATTATGTTCTGTATACAAAATATGGGACAAGCGGCGCAGATTAAAGTACATATGTCTACCTGGCATGAACCCTGTTTGGTCAGGATGGTTAATAGAACAAATGTGCTCCTTTAATCTATTGGCGAAGACTTTCCCAAGAATTTTGGTTTCGATAGGTAGCAGGGAGATAGGACGATATGAAGAGAACAGGTCAGGATCACGGCCAGGTTTGGGTATAATTGAAATATTGGCCTTATATAGAGTGGGAGGCAACCCAGAGATCACCAATGAGTGATTCAGCATTCATAATATGAGTGGGGAAAGTTTCTGGCTAAATACCTTGAAAAAATTAAATACAAAAGCCATCTGGTCCTGCTGCCTTATTGTTAGGGAGAGAGGAAATCACTTCTTTTATCTCACTCAAATTGGTGTCTGCATCCAGTGAAGAGGAAGACTCCATAGTCCCCAGATCACATCCACCCTGTGACTGATAGACGTTTTCGTAAAAATTAGCAAAACATTCATTCATTTTTTCAGGATCCGTCACATGGGTCCCATCATTCGTCTTCATAGAACGTATGGACCTGGATGCCTGAGACTGTCTTAACTGGCGGGCAAGTAGTCTTTGAGGTTTATCACCAAACTCAAAATACTTTTGTCTTACTTGGGCCAACAAACGTGAAACATTTTTGGATAGTATAGAATTGTACTCATATCTTAATGCTGAGATCTTCTTCAATACTTCAGGCTGATTATCCACTCTATACAGTGCTTCTAGATCAGATAATTGACTATCTATTTCAGTTAACCTAGCTTTAGATTTTCTTTTTTCCATCGCTTCATAAGATATGATGTGGCCCCTGAGGACGGATTTCATGGCCTCCCAAAGTGTGGAGTCACTAACTTCACCATTATCATTAGAGTCAATGTAAAGATCTATTTTGTTTGAAAGATAGGAACAAAATTCCTTCTCTTTCTGTAAAGTATTATTTAACCGCCAAGTAAATTCTCCTTGTTTATGGTTCAGGTTAAGCTTTAAGAAAACTGGGGCATGGTCTGAAATGAGAATGTTATGATAAGTGCAATCCTTGACTTGTGACAATAAATTAGAATCCAGTATAAAATAATCAATCCTTGAGTAAGATTTATGAACATATCAGCTTTGAGTGTACGTATATGAGCTGTTATGCCCCAGTCTAGGGGCCTAGAGCACAACATGAAAAGGCCCCATCTTCCCCATCTCCCAAGTAGCCACAAACAAAGATAAGTTTGAAGAATGGTTAAATATTTATTTACAAAGAGAACTTAGGTAAACACAAATATTCTTCAACTTAGGGGTGGACTAAAGCCAAAATAACAAACAAAACAATTCTATCTTAAAAATAAGAAATTTACCTGAAAAACCAAAAGATACAAAATCTTACCTCCCTACCTACTTAAACAAGAGAAAACGAGAAACAAAACCTGGCAACCCACCCTTACTGCTCAAAACAAGGGAATTAAGTCCAAAACCACAAGTTAACTCAAAAGGTGTGAACCGGTTGGGAGAAGAGGAGGATGAGGAAAAAGCCTGCTGCCAACGACGGCCGCCATCTTGGCTCCATTTAAACCATGTGGTTCCGGCTGCAGCCAATCACAGCCCAGGCGTGTAACCTCTCCACCAATCACACCGCGGCTATGGCACACTCCAATCTGCATAATAATGAGGCGTGGAACCTCTCCACCAATAACACCACGGCTATGGCACACCCCAATCTGCATATTGTTACAACCCTGGCTCAGAGGTTGCAACAAAGGAGAGAGGGGACACAGAGCTCTGAGGATAGTTACAATATTTATTGATCAAAAAGAACCATAACGTGTGTGTATGAGTAAGTGTAGATGGATGTGTGTGTATATGTGTGAGAGTAGATGAGATAATCAGGTCGTCAGCCAGAACAGCAGCCAGCTGCTCAGCCAGGAGAGAGGGAGAAGACTGACTCAGGCAGCCATTTGTAGATGAGACCACACCCTGAGGCGTGGTCTGCTAAGGACGGCCCACTGCTTCCTGGTAGGGACTGAGGGGAAGCAGGCAGATGCACGGGGCCGTCACAATATAAAAAAAGGAAAACAAAAACAGAGAGCACACATACAAATGCAGTTTGCTAGAAAATAACTATAATATGACCACAGTCATAACAGAGCATACACTTTCCCTCTTTTTAATTGGCTATTCATCCCCCTTACATTCCAGCTGACTAGAGTAACTTCACCATCACTGTGCTTACTAGGCCCTCTTAACATAATTATCTACAATGTAAAATAACTTATTACATGACCATGGCAAAGATGATTGTGCAATAAACTTAAAAGAAAAAAGATGTGCTGAAACAAAGAGAACCCTAAACTGAACACATGAACGCACACCAGGAGGAAAACAAACCTACCAGCGGTGTTTCAGATATTTTGAGGTGAAAGGTCAAGGGACCCCTTTAAAATTGGGCATGTCAGTTTTTTCCTCGCCAAAAGTTAGCCTAGTGTTAGCCTAGTGTTATTCCTCCCACTTACCGACAAGACATCATAACAATGTTGGTGTCAATGTATTACTTAGAGCTTAGACAACTTGTTCAGCCACAGCATCTGAACTAAAACAACAATTACGTCAGGAAAGGAGCATTATGTGATTCTAGAGAGAGACATTTGATCCAGGTAACAAATATTGACATTTTGGGTTCGTCCTGCATCACTGTATATAAGAGCTGGTCTTCGTCGTCTTCAGCATCCTCACTCAGACCGACACTGAGAAGGAAGAAGAGAAGATAATCCTCCAGCAGGTTTGCTTTGCTTTTCTCTCTCTTTACCTCTTTTCTTCTGTTTCTCTCATTTCATCATGTATTACTAACATGTCTGTCTCTCTTTGTTGAAGGTTATTATCAACTGAGACGTCTGCATCATCTCCATCATGAAGACTCTGACTGTGACTGCACTTCTCTGTGCCGTGATGGCGCTGACCACCGCTGCTAGTGAGTAGTAATGTGTGGGAGGAAACAGATCAACTCAAGTTCTGTAACTCTAACTGTTGTGTTTAACTGTTCAGCTCTTTCAGAGGTGACGGAGGAACCGGATGCTCTGGAAAAACCTGAAGAAGGTAAATACATACTTCTTACGTCCTTTTATAATTGTCTGGAAACTCAACATTACCCACTTATCTCTAATTCTCTTATTCAGGAGAGCATCAAGTCGTTGAGAGGTCAACATCTTGTCCTGGTCGTTGGAGGCTGATCAATGGTCGCTGTTTCCTCTACGTCCCACGAGCCCGGAACTGGGCTCAGGCTGAGGTATGAGATAACTTAAATTTGTTTAAAATTACAAAATGCTTCTAAATTAAGTTTATTTTGTTTTATGGACTTGCACATTTGGTAACTTGGCATCTCTTTCTAACTCGTCTTATCACTCATGTTATTTGTGTCTAAGCAGTTCTCTTTGTCTGTTTATCTTTGCTGTAGAGAAACTGCCAGTCCATGGGTGCAAACCTTGCCTCTGTACATCGACCTGATGAGTACCACGGGATTCAAAGGATGATCAGAGATGTAACTCATGGATATCCACAGCCATGGATTGGAGGCTATGATGCTGCAGTGGTATTTCATTTATCATTTTAAAAGATATATTTTCTATATTTTCTATTGTTTATTATCTCCTTTTCTAATCCATTCTGTTTTTAGGAGCGCTTCTGGCTCTGGAGTGATGGTACCCCTTTCAGATTTTCCTACTGGTGCCGCGGAGAGCCGAATAACTACCGTGCACAGCAGCACTGTATACATATAAATTATAGAGGTAAATAGTAAAACCCATTTGTTTTTAATGATGTAAATAATAAAGGGTACATGAATGATAAAAGTGGAAGCCAAGAGCTCATACTTCTGCCAAGGAAGTATTAGTGTCAGTAATGAACAATCATGCTCATTTCCTGTGTTTCTGATACACACAGGCGGTAAATGCTGGGATGACCGGAGTTGTTACGGTCACCGTCCGTCTGTCTGTGCCAAGAACATCTGAAGACTCCTGGTGTAACACAGAAGCATGCAGTCCCTGCAAAAAGCACAAACGATGGTGGATGTGTGTTTGTGTGTGTTTGCAAACTCGTCTCTCTTCATGCCGTCAGTCTCAAATGTAACCTGAAGGCTCTCATATCTGATTTCATATCTTTATTTTTCTTTTCTATCGCTGTAACGCTACTCAAGGAATGAAGCGACATGTAAAGTAAAGAGAAGCTGGATGGTGTCTGAGGCCTCGTGCCTTTAATCAGAGCACACTGAATGTGTTGTGGAAAGAATGCTTTTAGCTCAACCTTACATATATTGTGAACTGTTCTTTCTTTACTCCTGCAAAATTAAAGTCTCAAGCATTGAAACAAGCTGGTCAGTGTTGTCTTTTTATAGACATTTATAGAGTTAACAATAGACTTGAAACTAACAACTGAGACCATAAACTCATTATGAGAATGTTTACTGAGGTCATAAATCACGTGAGAGGTGGGCTCATTTTGTCATAGACTTCTATACAATCAGACTTTTAAGTAAAAACACATTCATACAATTTCAATGAATTGTGTTGAGACAACCTGAAGTAAAAACATTTTCACTTTGTTACCAGTCTTTTGAAAGACAGAAACAGTTTGAGAATGGGTTGATCCTTTGTTACACAGATTAGGTGCAAAATGTTACCATTTTTGACTGCATGACAATTAATAAAAAATTATTAAAATACCACATGAAGACGCCAAGACTTGGTGGAACATCAAAGCAGGAAATGCAATTCTTTATTGTGGATATAGTGTGTAAAGCCATCCATCCTCTGAATGCTCTAGGTCTCTAGTTTGTGGTTGTAAAGTTTCATGAGGCTGTGATTATCCTAGAGGTCACAGCAGCTCAATATGGGAAGAAATAATGTTTTCTCACTACAATTAAATGCTACTATGATGGCTCATTGAATCCATAAGAAGAGAAAAAACGGGTATGACTGGAAAGCTGTCTCAGCTTTTATACAAATAGTGAAAATAACACATTTATGATGCATGAGAAAAATTTCAGTTGAATTGTAACCACTTACCTTGTATGTAACTTCTGCATTATAGGCAAGTCACTAAATTACTAGTTTCTGCCTAACTTCTGTCTGCAGTAAAGTGAGTTGTTGCACCTTAATTTCCAACTAATTTCTGCACAGCAGTCTGCTAAATTTAAGTGAGTTGTTGAACCTTTATGAAGAACATAAACTCATTATGAATTGGTTTACTGAGGTTATAAATCAAGTGAGAGGTAGGATACTTTTATCACAGACTTCAATACAATCAGACTTGTTTTTGCAACCAGCTGAGTCGCCCCCTGCTGGCCATCAGTTAGCACCATCAGTGCTTATCAGTCCATAAGTATGGGTGAGTAGGGGCCTGCTCCACCTGCTGGTAGGCAAGCGGGGTGTCATCAGCCAATTGGCTAATATATTAATGTGTGTTATTTAGCTGCACCCCCTACAAGCCCTTGTATTCATGAATCAGATTGATGAGGCAGAAATGACATTACAGAGTCTGAAAGAAAAGGAGAAAGCAAGGAAAGGGAGTATAAAGCACTAAAAGTACCTCTTAGGTCAGATATGAGGGGAGGTGGATCGGTCAAACAAACAATTGGGAATTAAGGATGCCTCTTTTATGGATGAATGATACCTTGCACAGGGTGTCAAATATGTAAATAAAAGGGCGTTATCATAAATGCTACCCCTCCCATTAGGATATCAAATATGTAGGGAAGAACCTTGTGTGGATCTAACAGTTCAAAAGTGTGGTTAGATGGCTATTATAATTATTAATAATCATCATAAATAATTATTCACTATAGGAAATGATATGACTTGATTTTCTCAAAGTCATAGCTCGTTGGGGGCACCACTCTGTGAAACAGAGGAAAAATATAGCCATCCATCCATCTATTTTCCTCCGCTTATCCGGGGCCGGGTCGCGGGGGCAACAGGCTAAGTAGGGCATTCCAGAGGTCCCTCTCCCCAGCTACAATGTCCAGCTCATCCTGTTGGAACTGTTGTGAACTGTTCTTTCTTTATTCCTGCAAAATTAAAGCCTTAAGCACTGAAACAAGCTGGCCTGTGTGGTTTTTTTAAATCGATAATTATAGACCTGAAACTAACAACTGAGACCATGAATGCATTTTCTCATAGCCTTCAATACAATCAGACTTCCTGTGAAAACACATTTCCAATGCAGTAAGTATGTTGGGAACATCGGGGTTACAAATAAATGATATGGATGTCTTACAGGGGGCACCAACACGTTGTTAATGGGTTTACACGGAGCATTATTTACGTTGTAAATGTTGTTGGCATAAATGCAAACAACAAGAAACACTTGTGTGGGTCTCACAGGTCAAAAGTGTGATTGGATGGCTGTCAGAATTATTATTAATTATCAGAAATTATTATTAATTATAATAAATTACTTGATTGATTGACTCTGATTCACTTTGGTGCAATTGGTGAAAATAACATATGTATAATGCATGGGAAAGATTTCTCAACCATAAAGTGGGCCTGTCTGTGAAGAGGAGTGTTGTGGGTACCCATAGAACACATATTTATTCAGATATTTTGAGGTTAGAGGTCAAGGGACCCCCTTGAAAATGGGCATGTCATTTTGTCCCTCGCCCAAACTTTGGAGTGTTATTTCACCCACTTCTAGACAAGATATTACAACAATGTTGGTATTAATTGATTTTGATTAACAAATAAAACATAGTTCAACTTACCCTGTGATTTGATCAAGAAATGCAGGATTAAAATGGATGTTCCAAGAAAGGAAAGATCAGCCAGAGTTGGCTGAATGTCTCCTCTAGAGATACAGTAGCTTTCCGTATTTTCTCAGCCTCATCGCTGTTGATTCTACCATAACTCCCAGAATGCAATGCTATTTATGGTATATTACAGTATTTTATGGGAAACGGCAAACTACCTACAAGTATTGCCCAGAATGCATTGTTTTCTACAGTATAATACCTTTTTAATGGAAAAAAAGTATGTTACTGTCACAATTTGGCTGTTTTCTTAAAGCAATCTGTTACAGTATACCTGTCTGCCCCTTTTCCTGCTACTGAGTTACTGCAGTTTGGACTTTCTATCTGTACCAGTAAGAGAATGTTTCTCTTCATGTTCTCTGTGATTTTAAAAAAATAGTTCACAGCACAAACCAGTGATATTTGGCAGTAATATAATGCTCTGCTGACTCAAAGGCCTACTTTTTATCACTAGCTGCAGTGCAATGTTTTTGCAAATCAGTGCATCATCTCTGAGTCAGAGTGGAAAACTGTGATTCTTTCATGTTGCTGTAGTGTCAAACTTTGTCCTGAAGGTGGCAGCGAGACACCAACCAGCCTCAACCAGTGGCAGACAAACTATGAGACATCACCAGCCACATGAAGGAAACAGTCCTGGTCCTGGACAAAAGCAAACCTACAGTCAGTTTTAGCGTTGATCATTGATTCATATGATGAAAAACTACAACAACAAAAAACTTTCATGGGAAAACAAATGTCAGAAACCTCAAAAACCTCAGGAAGAGCAGCTGAGGACGACAGACAGGAAATAGAATCAACATAAGGTTGGGAAATAAAGTTGGTATGTCGCAAATAAAACTGAATCTGATTGTTTGCTAATATTTTGTGACACAAAGTTTTTTTTTTTAAATTAAACAAAGCGGTATAGTTTATGTTAAAAACCCATAAACATGTCCATATTTATTTGCACAGCGTCCGACCTGTTTATGGAATCTGGAAACTATAAGTTTTCTTTTGTGATGCATTTTATCTGAGTTTAAAGGGTTTGACAGGTTGTGATTGTATCAAATTTAATCACATTTTAATGCCATATTAATGTACATAAAAGGAGTAAATGGAAACAATAAAACTGGCTCCATGTCCTGCCGCAGCAGGTAACTGCTTCACGTGTAAATTAGTTGTCTTCACTTGTTTCTATTGAACGCCATTCACGCAAATAATGTCAACAAAAAGATATGTGTTAACACGCAATATGAGATGATAATACAACACACACGTACACATGCCAGGTAGATTTTCTTAACCATAGACTGTTTATAAGTTATATAAGTGTATGAGTTACATTCATCAATGTTCAAATAAACTTTGAAGTGAAAACACACAGTGAAAGGGTCAAAGTTCTGAGACGGAAACACGACAAACAGGTTGACAGCAGTTCAGATGTACACAGTGCTGTGGATACGCTTTACAAGCCATGTTAGCCACCTGTCAATCAAAGGTAGCCACGCCCCAAATCATGCCTTGCTTTATCATCTATCTTCACTGCAAATTATTTGTTTCTTACCAAGATAAAAAAAAACCTTTAGATTTAGAAGTGGTAGATAACTTATCTGGTTTTAAGAGTTAATTTCTTATTTTAAGTGTTCAACATGCTTATTTCTAGATTTAACAATCTTAATTTAAGAAATCTTGTCAAGTGAAATTATCTGTCCAGCAAGATAATTTCCCTCAGATTTAATGTTTTTATCTTATGTTTAGACACCCCTTTTTTGCAGTGTTCTTATAAATTGGACCATTATTTACACATTAACATCAGATTGTCTTGAAGTAATCTTGAAACTAGAGATTGAGACCATAATGTTGCCGCCTCATTTTTTTTCTGAGGTAATAAATCAAGTGAGAAGTAGAAGGAGGACATCTTGCAGAAACAACGTCTTCACACATTTGTAGCCGGACTTCATCATAACGACAGGAAGCTGTGGCCTGTGGTGTGATGCTGCTGCTCTTCAGTCAGTCAGTCAGCATGGACTTCACAACACTGTGCACTGTTGTTGGTGAGTACTTCTATCTTTCGTCTTTTAGACCTTAGAGAGTTGTGATTGATCCTTTTCACTATTTTCTGTCATATCGTGGCTAACACGTGATGCAGCTGTGGTGCTGCAGAACCAACCAGCTGTTTCAGGGCATTTTTTCACATTCTCCCCTCTGTGTATTTCACTGGAATACACAAAATATATATAAGTGTTGTAATTACGCACCGGGGCGTCAACTATGTTGGGGTATCTGTTTAAAGATACCAATTGCCTTCATCAAGGATCACCAAAAATGTTGGGGATTAAGGATGGCTCTTTTATGAATAAATGATGACCTTGCACAGGGCGTCAAATATATTAATAAAAGGGCGTTATCATAAATGCTATCCCTTCCATAAGGATACCAAATATGCAGAATGAACCTGAGCAACACTTGTGTGGATCTCACGGTTCAAAAGTGTGGTTGGATGGCTATAAGAATTATTAATAATTATCATAAACAATTATTAATTATAAGAAATGATTTGACTTGATTTACTCTAAGTCAGCTCGTAAAAAGGGGCACCATCTGTAAGAACAGAAAAATATAGCCAATTCACCTAAATCAGTCTCATAAAGTTATTAAACTATCAATTTGGAACACTGATTATTAATTATGAATATAATTATAATCAAATTACCATATTAATATTTAATAGTGGTTGAAGGAATCGTGAATTCTTGTCAAAGAAGAGGATGGCATATCATTCATAATGTACAACATTAAATAGACAGCATTCGTAATCAAAAGGTATTTATTCTAAACAAGTAAAGCAAATAAAAGTACACATCTATAAAATAAGAACTACATTACAAAAGAGAAGGAAACGTGTGTGTGCGTGTGTGTGTGTGTGTGTGTGTGAGGGGGGTTGCCACTCCTCAAACAATGAGTCGTAAAACTCCAGCTATGAGCGTTAATTTAATCAGTGTGTGAGCAGGTCAAAGGTTAGTATAGTTAGTTGCATATAGACTGACTGTCTGTATAAAGCAAGATTAACATACAACTTTGATCGTAACACGAATGTCACATAAATATACTTGAAACACACATATAAACCAAATCATTAATCACAGGTCAAATCCTTGTTGCTAAAGTCCTTGCTGATTTCTTATCTAAGCCCAGTTACATTACTCACGAGTCCGGAGAAAAAGGGTCAAGGTCAAGGTCACGCTTATTTCTAGAGCACCTTTATACAACCAAGGTTGACCAAAGTGCTTTACATAACTGAAAAACAACAACAACAAAATCCAATCCAATATAAGATACATAATGAATAACAATAAACTCACAAATAAAAATAAAAGACAATTTGATCTAATAATATATTACAAGAGATGTGCAATACAACATACAGAAACAACTTTCTTCTCACACAGGTTCGAAAGCCTGGGAGAAAAAATGAGTCTTAAGAGATGATTTAAAATTGTCCAAAGGGGGGAGAATCCTTTTCAGCAGAAGAGTGGAAGAAGGAAGTTGAGTTCAATAATTTGCCGTCTTGCAAATTAAGTTGCTGGTTGTCCTTGTTGTTGAATTGGAGCTTTCTCTGACAATTGCAATGAACTTTGTGTTCATTTAATGCAACTTTGGTGTGCAGAGAAGGTCAGAGTTGCAGTTGTTCAGGATCCCTTGTGGAAAAGGAGATTCTGGTTGTAGGAGGCCTCACCTCAGCTGCAGAGGATCTCAGCAGGGAGTGAGGGAGGAGAGGGCTGGTGGCTTCAGGATCTGGATCCCCTCCTGGAGATGCTTCCAAGCAGGAACGGTGGAGAGAGAGCAGCGATGGAGAGAGAGGAGGACTGTCTCCTTTATAGCAGGCCAGTGGACCTCCTGTGGGGTCAAGGGTGCCTTGACCAATGGCACGACACCTGGAAGGTGTCGTAAATGCAGTGCATTCTGGGAACTGAAGTTCTTGAGAGGGGACAAAATGGAGGTTCTGCCATTTTGCTGAGTTGACTCAAGCAAATGTTCCATTTAGTCACAAACACAACACTAATGTTAAAGTCCACAAATGAACCCAAAATTCACCTGTGGTAGAATCCCAACATAAATCTATAAATCATGCATCTCTATGGAATCAGCACAATCATGGCTAGCAATGGGAACAACTCAAACATGTCCTTGTGCAGTATAACACAGTTAGAATGACAGAAATCAGAAAAAAATAAAACATTCTCCCATATTAATAACAATTGTATTGTTTTTAACAGGATCTAGTTATTCCAACCACTTTTTGGACACATTTTAAATGAGACACACAGAATAAAGTGATTGTGACAGAAATATTACTATTTTAAGCTTAGTTTTAGTCACTTTTTCTGACGGAAACCGACTATCCGTCCAAGGACTGTAGGAAAGTTCCACTTTATACTTTCTTTACTTGATTTGTGACCTCATAACGATTTTATGATCTCAATCGTTGGTTTCAAGTGTTTTTTATTACAAAATGATGTTAATTTAGTAAATTATGGTCCCATTTTGAGTCAAACACAATAAAGCAGGAGGGTTTAGGGTCCAACGACCATATGACTGGCAGGTCATGACCGCAGTGTAATGTGTTTTTTCATCTTCAATATTTACTGAGTTAATATATCAGGACAGAAGTAGGATTATTTTCTGATAGACTTATAAACAATCAAACTTCTATTTGCAGCCAGTGCAGTCGCCCCCTGCTGGACATTACAAAGAATACAGTTTCAAAGCGATTCTGCATTGGTTGCACTTTTTAAACCTGGTGGTTGCCGCCTGGATACACCACCCTACCTCAACTTCTTGTGTTTGTTTAATAGTCTCAGTGTGCATTACAACATTAATTTAAGGACGTTAAATGATGCATTTTACCGACAAAAAACATGTCTTGTAACCTTATGTAAAAGTAGATTGGATATACAATTTCAATGTACATGCAGAAGAGAAAAATTGTGTAAAAGGTCAAGAAGAGGAAGTTTTCCGCTCTGTAAATGATCCTGTGTTGACTGTCTCCTTGTCTTTCTGTCCCTCAGGTGGTCCAGTGATCCTGGAGAGTCCTGCTGTCCCTGTGATGGAGGGAGACGCTGTGACTCTGAGCTGCAGAACCAAGTCGACCTTCTCCTCCAACAACATCTCAGCAGATTTCTATAAAGACGGCCTCTTCATCAGCAGCAGCTCTACAGGAGAGATGACCATCCACAGTGTTTCTACATCTGATGAAGGACTCTACAAGTGTAACGTCTCTGGAGGTGGAGAATCTCCAGACGGCTGGTTGGCTGTCAGAGGTGAGAGGAGCCGTAACTTTTTTAACAACAGATAGTAAGCCTGTGTTGTCTTTCCAAGATGGACACAAATATTTACTTTTAGTTATATTTCATACACATCCACCATGAAACAAAGAACGACTCCAAAACCTATGAAAATATGCTGCTGTGAGTCAGATATGAGGGTTGATCTATAGCTGTGTGAACCAGCCATACAGACAGAACTTGAGGTCGGTCTGTGGCTATTTGTGTTTTGCAGCAGGACATCCTGAGCCGCCGAACTCCCCCCTCACACACATTCTACTTCCTGTGGTGGGCGTCGACCTCTGGCTGGTCTGTGTGATGCTGCTCTGCCTCTGGAGGAGCCACAAAGGTCAGCCTGTTTTCATGTCATGACAGTAACATACTTGTCACAGGTTAACTGCAGCAAGACAATTCAACTAAATTGTGATTCAGTCATCAATTTAAAGAAGACATGAAAGTTGCAGGCTGTGGTCTTTAGCTTTCAGAATCTATAGACATGTAGAATGAAGTGATTCTGATAGAAATATCACAATTTTAAGCTTCATTTTTGTCACTTTTTCTAAAGGAAACCTTTTGTCCATTCAAAGACCGTTGGAAAGTTCAAACTCCAACGATAATGCCTGTTTTACAGTTTCTCTCTCCATTAAGTTTTTGGCAATCTTTCAAAGAAAACATACATTTCAATCCCAGCAGGATGGTGGTGTGCAGAGGGTTAAATCTCAAGTTTGGGTCATGGTGTTCATGTGGCTCTGAATTTTTAAAAGTGAATTTGTTATGTGTTGAAGTTATGGGGACTCAAACATTTTGGAGTAAAACATTAAAAATATATATATTTTTTTTAAAAATCCAAAATTCACCTTAAAAATCTCAATGTACATTTTTAAACCAAACTGTATCACATTTTGTGCTGCAGATGAAATTGATCCTTCGGTTGTCTTGTACACTGATGTCACCAGCTCATGGAAACAAAAAGGTAAACACACACACACACACACACACACACACACACACACACACACACAGACACATGGTAAGATACACAAACGCAAAATATGAAGTACACAAACACAGAAAATGGAGCATTTCTATCTATTTAGCTTTACAGACAACATTAGACGTATAACAATACACTGAATATGAATGTTGAACCCCCACTACCGGGACTGCATACTCATTTAAATCAACTCTCAAGTCTGTAGACAGTTAAATTACATATAAAGCATATAAAACACGCCTCTTTACATTACATTACATTACATGTCATTTAGCAGACGCTTTTGTCCAAAGCGACTTACAATAAGTGCATTCAACCTGATGGTACTAGACATAGACCACAGGAATCAAGTAAGTACATAACTTTAAGAGCTAACTGTCATTGCTACAGGAGTGCCATATGTTAAAGAAGAAAAGAAGAGAAAAGAATAAGAGTTTTTTTTTAATTTATTTTTATTTTTTTATATATATCTGTTAGGTGACCATGACTTAACTGAGGTATTGTTGGAAGAGATAGGTCTTCAGCCTGCGGTGGAAGATGTCCAGGCTGTCTGAGGTCCTGATGTCTGTTGGGAGCTTGTTCCACCATTTGGGAGCCAAGACAGAGAAAAGTCTGGAAGTGGTTCTGAGGCGAGTTGACCCACGCAGGGTGGGAGTTGCCAGCTGTTTGGCTGATGCAGAGCGTAGAGGACGGGCAGGGGTGTAGAGTTTGACAAGGTCCTGGATGTAAGTAGGACCTGAACCGTTAGCAGCAGAGTACGCCAGAGCTAGAGTCTTGAAGCGTATCAGCCACCGGTAGCCAGTGGAGGGAGCGGAGGAGGGGTGTTGTGTGTGAAAATTTGGGAAGATTGAAGACCAATCGAGCAGCTGCATTCTGGATGAGTTGTAGAGGTCGGATGGCTTTGGCAGGCAGACCTGCCATGAGGGAGTTTCAGTACTCCAGGCGTGAGATGACCAGTGCCTGGACCAGGACCTGAGCTGCCTTCTGGGTGAGAAACGGGCGGATTCTCCTGATGTTATGCAGCAAGAATCTGCAAGATCTGGTAGTGGCGGTGATGTTTGTTGAGAGGGACAGTTGGTTGTCAAGAGTTACGCCAAGGTTTTTGGCGGTTTCTGTGAAGGCAACCACTGTGTTCTGGACAGTGATGTGGAAGTCAGTGGTGGGGGAGCCCTTCCCTGGGAGGTAGAGTAGCTCAGTCTTTCCCAGGTTGAGTTTGAGGTGGTGCGAGGACATCCACTGGGAGATGTCGGCCAGACATGCAGAGATACATGCTGCTGCACGTGTTTCAGACTGGGGAAATGAGAAGATTAGCTGGGTGTCGTCTGCATAGCTATGATAGGAGAAGCCATGTGAGTGGATGAGGGAGCCAAGGGAGTTGGTGTATATCGAGAAGAGGAGCGGACCAAGGACCAAGCCTTGAGGGACCCCGGTGGTGAGTAGACAGGGTTCTGAAACAGAACCCCTCCAAGTTACACGGAAGGTGCGGCCCTTGAGATAGGATTTGAGCAGAGAGAGGGCAGAGCCAGATACTCCAAGGTGGTGAAGGGTGGAGATGAGGATCTGGTGATCCACAGTGTCTTTAAATTGGCTGTTCAATAACTACAGGCGGATTTGGTTTTAGTGTTTGTAAGAGCGTCATGTTTTGATGTTTTTCTGTTCACTTCTCCAGTATGCACCATGTGCGGTTTTAATTTTCTTCTTTGTTCTGTTAAAGTACTTTGTAACTGTTATGTTTAAGGAGGCGCTGACAACGACTGTGTGCTAACTCCGTGCTCTATTATTAGCAACTTCAGGTGACACTCAGAACACACGTCACACGTTACGCTTGCGGCTGACGTCATGCCGTCATGACTCTATCCTGGCGTACAGCCGTACACTACATTTACCCCCCCCCCCCTTTTAAATAACTCGAACCAGTACAGCAGAACATTCTCTTAACAAATCAACCTGGCTGACAAAACCGGGAAGACTACCGGTTTGCCCGCATAGCCCTTTGGATTATTCTGCCACATGACAGACTATGCACTAGCTAAACTTCAAAAGTCTGTAACGTAGTCTTTGAGGTAGGATGGCCTCTGGTGGGCCCGAGCCGGCCGTAGCCCGAGCTGCAGTGGTTCAGCCGGTGCATCCGGCTCAGGTGGGTGTGCAGCCGGGGCCTCCAGCCGTGCCTCAGGCTGTGCCTCCGGAATGTCCCAGTCAGCGTCTGCATGACGCTGCTCGATTGCAGCGGCCTGCTCAGAGTCAGATGGCGCCGCCACCTTCCTAAGGCGGTTAGCGTGCCAACGCGACCCATCGGCTAGGCGGAAGGTAGCCGGCCCCAGCTATGCTGTGGTGCAGACCAGAATGAGAGCAGTTTGTGGGACCGACTGGGAGTACTCTGCAGTGCCGATGGAAATGGGAGGCTTTCTGCCAGATGTGCTCTGAGCCCGTTCTTGAGCGTTTGGTTGAACCTTTCCACGCCGCCATTAGCCTGCGGGTGGTAGAAGGCTGTTCTAATGTGCTTGACTCCTCTCTCCTCCGCGAAGGAAGTGAAGTCGGCTGAGGTGAACTGGGGCCCGTTATCAGTGGTGATGGTATCAGGAAAGCCCCAGCGTGTAAACAGGGAGGAGAGGAAGTCAGTGACCACCTTGGTGGTGACAGAACCAGCAAGGAGGACCTCAGGCCATTTGGAGTGGAGTTTGTAGGCGACCAGCAGAAAGCGTTGGTGCTGGGGGACGCCGATGTCGCAGATGTCCAGTTGAATGTGGGTCCACGGCGTTTGTGGCCTGGCAGAGGCTGTAAAGGCGGAGGTGGGGGCAGACCTGTCTTACCGCTGGTTAGGCAGGCTGTACAGTCTTTCACCATCACCTCCACGTCTCTGTCGATGCCCGGCCACCAGACGGAGCCCCTGCAGCGCTGCTTAAACTTCACAACGCCCAGGTGACCTTCATGCATCATGGTTAGGACGCGTGCCATGCACGTAAGGTGCTGGGAACCACTATACACAATCCCCGTGCAACGCAGACATCATTCCAGCAAGAGAGCTCACCCTTGACGCGGTTGAAGGGTGCCAGTTCTTCCGAGACTCTGGCGGGCCAGCCCTCTTGGATAAACATGTGGAGCTGGACGAACACAGGGTCCTGTTCGGAAGCAGCCTGGAGCTCCTGCAGAGAAATGGCTGCCTGGAGGGGCGTGTGCAGCATGAGAATCAGTTCTGGCTCCGAGGGGTCCTGGACGGTGTCAGGCACTGCACCGGGCGTGGCTCTGGAAAGGAGAGCTGCAACGACGTTCTCTCTGCCAGGCGTAAACTGTGTGGTGAAGTCGTACGCCTGCAGCCTCTCAGACCACCGATAAAGGCGCAGTGGCCTGTGGCCAGATCCAGTTGTGGCCAGCAGGGTGGTGAGGGCCTGGTGGTCCGTCCGCAGGGTGAAGTGCCGCCCGTACAGGTACATGTGCCAACGTTCACAGGCCCAGACGCAGGTCAGCGCTTCCCTTTCCCCCACCGAGTGCTTGCACTCAGCCGGAGTGAGAGATCTCGAAGCAAACCACCGGCCGATTGGGACAAGACGGCGCCGACGGCTGTGTCGGATGTGTCACAGGTCACGAACGTAGGACTCCGCATGTCAAAGTGGGCCAGCACCGGTGGAGAGGTGAGCTGGGACTTGAGGCGGTGGACAGCGGCACGGCATGCGGGGGTCCAAGCCCAGGGTACGTCCTGCTTGAGAAGGGCGCCCAGCGGTGCAGTGGTCTCAGAGTAGTGGGGAAGAAAGCGAAGGTAATAGGCTGTCATCCCCAGGAATGAGGATAGCTGGGCGGGGCAGGAGGGCTCAGGCAGGCGCAGGACAGCATCGACATTTGAGTGGAGCGGGCTTAGGCCGTGGCTCGTCAGGCGAAACCCCACGAATTCGATGGCAGATCCTGCAAAGATGCACTTCTCCCCGTTCAATGTGAGGTTGTGGCTGCTGAGGGCGTCGAGCCTGAAAGGTGAATGCTGGGAGAGCCCTGGAGTTTACCTCAAGGTCGGAGGATGGTTGAGCAGACGGGGCCACTGTCTGTGCCAAGGCCGCGGTGAGTGGGGGCGTCGGGCTTGGCGCCGCTAGCCGCAATGCTAACTGAGCAGCCGACTCAAGCTGGAAGGCTATTTCCACCGCCTTTGACAGCGACAGGTCGTCCGGCGCCGTAAACAGTTTCTCACGTAGCTTAGGGTCAACTGTGTGCTCTGCTAGCTGATCCCGAATCATCTCCTCTTCTAAGAAGCCGAACTGACAGAGGCTGGCCAAACACCGGAGGTCGGTGACGTACTGATAAACCGACTCACCCGGCCGCTGTCGGCGTTGGCGGAAGATAATCCGCCGGACCACGACGCTCTGTGGCGCGGCGAAATGTCGCTCGAGCACGGTGACACAGTCCGTGTATTCCGGCGAGGGTCCGAGAGTCCGGAAGATGCACTGTCCCTAGTTGCCCAGGCTGTGGATTAGCATTGCTCTTAGCCTAGCTTCGGGAGCGTCGGCGAGACCCATGGCTGCCACAAATGTCTCGAACAACTCATACCACTGAGAACACGGGACCGGTGGCTCACCGGGCAGAGCGAGGAACAGAGGCAAAGGTGAAAGTGGAAGCTCCATCCTTGTCGCCAATGTTATGTTTAAGGAGGCGCTGACAACGACTGTGTGCTAACTCCGTGCTTTATTATTAGCAACTTCAGGTGACACTCAGAACACACGTCACACGTTACGCTTGCAGCTGACGTCATGCCGTCATGACTCTAACCTGGCGTACAGCCGTACACTACAGTAACCTGTTAGAAAAGTTATCGTTAGGCCTCAAAGCCCAAATTTGGCTGGTAACCAGACTTTTCTAGTCTTCCATTCATGAACGTGGTTATGCAGTATTTATGCATAACCACAATGACAAATGACCACCATTAGGAGCTGATTCCGTGGTATAGGCCACGCCCATTTGTGCCTGGAATATTATCTTCACAAAATCACAAAAAAACCACGGAATACACTTTTTCAAACTCCTTCAAGGCTCAGCGTCCAATCTGCACAAAATTTGGCGCACAGAATCTGTGGGAACACATGACAAATACATTATCAAAAGATCTTTGGCCCTGAACCAAACTTGGTGCATATTTGTAGAAAAAATTGCCAAACCTGATTTTTCCAACTCATTTTATTGCAGACTTTTGTACTTGGCAACCAAGATCCCATTGACTTAAAATCAAAGCTCTCTACCTGTTTCTTGCGTCCTGCACGTAGGCCTGCAGGTCCGACTTGCACTGCCCCCAAGGGTCACCAGGTGCGACTTGTGTGGGAGTCTTGGCCCCCGTTAATACCTGATCGCATATATAGTTATTATTATTATTATTTTAATTACTATTATGATTAGCAAGCTTCAGCTGCTGCTAGGATCATGAATATTGCTGTAAGCTGAACTTTTTTTTTTCCAGGTTCATGAATGTACTTTCTTGTGGAATACAGACAGCAATTCAGCGACTGAAACACAAAAACACATACAATGAACTTTACTGAACATACTGTGTCTTTGTCTGGTAATTTGCTCCAATTTTTTTTTCCAGGTTTGCCACTGAAGAGCCACTCCTTGTTTTCCTCTGTTGCTGTGTACAGACTGAACCCCGTCAGGTGTAAAAACACACCGCGCCATGTGTTGACTTATAAAGCCTGAAACTCTGCTGCTGATCAACAGGAGCCAGGACACTTTTTACATCTTTTTAATGGCTTTGACTAAAAGGACAATCTGATCACATGGAAACATACGTCAGTTATTGTTGTTTCACAAATGAAAAAGACAAACCGAGTTGATAAAAAGTAGTTTTTGTTGTAGCTGGAATGTTTGAATATTGATAAGATTAAAGTGAAAGAGTCTTTGCAGTAAACACACACTGATGGGTAGAGGTCACTCAGGGTCTCCTCTCGGCAATTCATTTGAAAATACTTGAAAAAAGCACATTTACAGTAATATATGAAAATTATTTTCCTTATTCTGATTTTATCTGCCTTGTCAGGTTATATTTGCCCAATTCTGTTTTGTAAAGCACTTTGTTAAGTTGTTACAGTAAGAAAGCACTAAATAAAGTTTCTTATAACCAAACAGTGACACTTTCACAACATTAATCACGTTACAGCAGCGACTTTCAAGCTTAGGTATGAAAATGTGTTCATCTTCTGACAACAGTTGAGACGCTGAATAGGAAACACTTATTTGGGTCAATGGTACTTCCTCTTGTTTGTGTACAACTTGCTAGAAACTACAGCAGGAATTACTGAGCCTTTCTCAGTTATTATGTAAGTTTTGAGAGATGGGCTGACAGATTGTTGGGTTTCTTGACAACAAATCCCATGATGACATGCTGTTAAAGACTGAGACTTTATCACATCTTCAGTGAGTTTTAGGGGCACTTCGTCAACTTGAACAGTGGTTTGGTTTGTTGTTGATGCACAACAAAGATTGCTTGGGTTGATTTTTTGGGATTTGGAGATATCATCTTAAAATGCGGATTTTCTGCTGTTGCAAAACATTATGGACAATTTGTGCTATAATCACGTGTACTGTCACAACATTCCAAATCTTTATAAAGAGCTACATTTAGGTCAAGCTTGTATACTGCATGCCTTAGTATTATAGTGCCATCAGCTGGACAAATAGGAAAACTGTTGCACAGAGGATCCCAGTAGTCTGCAGATGAAAACAGACATCCGTGCATGAAACTAATCTAAATGAAGACTTTGTGTAACCTCAGTGTGAGCAGGTGTCGTCTTTGTGTCACTGAAGATACTGCAGACACTTTAAAAGAGTCTGAAGTGTTCTGTCTGTACGAGCTAAAATTACACAGAAAAACACAGAGTAACTTTTTCTTGATCCCTGTGACTTCTGTGAAACTATTTTGTTATCCTTAAAGTGATTTTGACTTGAAAAATATGCATGAATAATAACATAAAGAAGACAGTGAATAGTACCAAACCTACTGGTTCCTAAAACAGGTGGACACTGCAGTTTCTAATGTTAGTCAAACAGTAAAAAAAAAACAATACAGTGCAAGAGTGTGTCAGATATGGACATGATGAACAGGTTTTGGTGTCTGTATGGACACAGTGATATCAAACCTGGCAACCTAATATGTTGGCAGATTTGACGGGGTCAGTTTTTTGTGTTTTTTTTGTGTTGCTTTGTTTTTGTTTTTTTGGTTGGGTTGGAGACCATCACCAAAAGTTGACGTACGCTTATGGTCTGGCACACAAAAAAATGACCATAGCAGCCGAACGGGCGAAACAGTGCTATGACCAAAGGGCTAATGCGACAGCATTATTGAATGGAGAGCGGGTATGGGTTCGTGATAGGAACAGACTGGGACTAGGGAAGTTACATGGGGGTTGGGATCCAGACCCTCACCTTATTTTGGAGACAGTGGGAGACTCAGGCCTAGTGTATAGAGTATGACTAGAGAAGGAAGGAAGAGAGAAGGTTTTGCACAGGAACTCTCTTAAGCTGTGTACAGGCCTTACAATACATGCCTGTAGCCCCACCAGTTAGCACAGAGAGATCTGATGAGGGATCTGGGTTTTATTGTGTTTTTGGGCCTGTAACTAATGCACTTGCTCCAGCTCCTGCTCCTAACATCCCCATAGGTATTGAGGTGGAACCAGTACGGCATTCTGCCAGATCTAACCGGGGCATCCCACCAGCCCGTTTTGGACATTAACAGTTGCAGAGACTGCCAACCTTTGGCTGTGGGGGGATGTGACGGGGTCAGTTTTTAGTGTGTTTTTTGTGTTGCTTTGTTGTTGTTTTTTTTCCTCTGTATGGCTGCGTTCCAAGGCCCTTCATTTTTGCCTCCTCTATCCTCGCTTGAACCGGAAGTTCTTTTGCGGGCGCCATCTTTACAACCGTTCCAAAGCTCTTATTTGTGCTCGGAGGATAGAGGATAGAGGAGGCATATCGGAGGAGGCACAAGCGAGGATACACGAGAGCATCCTATGCGGAAGTCTTTTAGCGGTGTCCCCACCCCCTGACTTATTGAATAGACGCAGCATCTGATCGGACTGATGCTATACATCAACATCGATGTAGTTTCATGCCGGAGTGAAGACAGATCACAGATCAAACTAAAGTGTGTCACCACAAGTTTATTTTATTTATGATTCACCATGTAGTTAAAATCTGTTTTATTGTGGCTCTGAACAACAAAAACACCACAAACAGCTGCTGAGGGAAACCCTTATTGTCAAAATACTCAAATTTTCCTTATGAGAACAAGGATCATTTTATCACAGACTTCAATACAATCAGACTTTCCAGTGAAAACACATTTATGCAATTTAATTAGAGCGTAGAGACAATCTGAAGTCAAACGTCTGCACTTGTCTTCATGCCAGATTTTTGAGATTTTTGAAAAAAGAAGCAGTGTGACTTTGTTGCCAGTCTTTTAAAAGACAGAAACATTTTGAGAACACTCATGTGGAGCAGGATGTTGACTGTTCACACTCCAGTGCACCTGGACTCTCAGGGCGGGATGCACCAGTCTGACACTGTTTCATATTGAGTTACTTCATTACTTGAGCAAACACTTGCAACATGAAATTAGAGTCCTGGTCCGTTTGCACATCCCTTGATTAGCCAATCAATGAACAGAACTTATAATAATATTTTTTCTTATAGGCATACACGTAACACCCAGGTGTCTTTGAATGTTTCACATGAAGTTGCTTTGATGGTCCCATCAGCTGTATAGTTATACAGGTTTGGTCGTCGTGTCTGATTTGACAGGATTATTTTTCACCTCTTTAAACCCTCAAACCCTCCTACAACAGTGCAATTTTTGTCTTTTTTAAGTGGTGTTTTTAGGGCTGGATGGCAGGTCAGTAGATGGCACATAGAAATGCTGTACATCATTCAAAAGTATGGGAGCTGCAGTATAGGTTAAAAACCCCGCCCCTCCATGTTAGTGGCACTGTGACATCATGATTTACAGCTGTAACTGACTCCTGATTGGTTAGAGGTGAGTTTTAGGCGAGAACTCCAAACCACAGCTCCACTCTGTGTCACTACTGCACAGACTCTTAAACTGAAGAAAATCTGTAAAACAATGGAGGACTACAACACTTCTTGAAACATAGACTTGTGCATGATTTTAATGAAAACGTTTCTGATATACAGTCAGAATGACAGAATACAGATGTCATATTTATTCTATATTGTAAGGTTTGTGCATATTTAATTCTCAATTTCAGGAATTTAGGGAATAACCTGATTCATTTTCATGCATCATCAAGCCTCATCAACCAATTATCTCAGAAACAAATCCTGTAAATGTGAGAATGTTCATAAATCTGGCCACAACACCCTTCCTCTGGAAACTTGAGCTGTAAAGACAGAGAACAGATCCAAGACAATCAAAGAAGAGAGCCAAAAGAGATGAATAGCATCATGCCACACAGTGTAGCTGCAGGGCCACAGACAGACAGGCAGACAGTCAGTCAGACAGACAGACAGTCAGTCAGACAGACAGGAAGGCAGTCAGACAGGAAGGCAGTCAGACAGACAGGCAGGCAGGCAGTCAGTCAGACAGACAGGCAGGCAGTCAGTCAGACAGACAGGCAGTCAGTCAGACAGACAGACAGACAGTTAGACAGACAGACAGGCAGGCAGGCAAGGAACTAATTCTTCACCAGAAAGATTTCTGAGAAGGAGGCTCATTTTCTCATAGACTTCAATACAATCAGACTTTCCAGTGAAAAAACATTTATACAATCCCAGTGCATTGAGTATTTTTTAATTGTAGAGACAATTTGAAGTCAGAACATTTTCACTTGTTTTCATGCCACATTGAAGATGTTTGAAAGGTAGCAGTGTGACTTTGTTGCCAGTCATTTGAAAGACAAACAGTTTAGAACAGAAACCATGTTCCTTGTTTAACCAAATGCAACACTACATTTGTACTGCACTCCAAACACTGGAATGAAACTGTCGCGTAGATCAGGATGTTTATTGAGTGTTATTTTCATGATTCTCATGTATCTGTTCTTTGGAACTGCTGCCGGAGCTCCTGTCATACTGAACAAACATGGCCTGAGTTCACCTGAATATTGATACTGAACAGTGGCCACGTGGAGACATGTCATTCTTTTTTTATAGTCTGTGGTTCATTCCCTTGTCCAATTATGTCTCAGAAGTTGTTGCAGCAAGTGAGGGGTTGATGCCATTTGTTACACAGATTAGGTCCTAAATTTACCATTTTTGACTGCATGAGAAATAACAAATATGATCAAAATAGCACATGAAGACACACAGACATGGAGGAACATCAAAGGAGGAATTGCGTGTTTGGGGATTGCATGGCAGCTCTTGTGTTGTGTTGCTGCTTATTGTGAATCTAGTGTGTCAGCCATCCATCCTCTGAATGCTCCAGGTCTCTAGTTTGTGGTTGTAAAGTTTCATGAGGCTGTGATTATCCTAGAGGTCACAGCAGCTCATTTTATACACTGAGCTCAAGTTTCACTCACTAACAACATCACACATGAAGAAAATTGGATCTCAGCTTTCCAGTCAGACCTGATTTATGCAGCTCACAGACTGTTTAGGGACCCCATATGCACAAATATTTGAATATAATTGGTGAAAAGTATACATTTATTTATTTTTTTGTAGCATATTGTGTCTGCAAAGAGGAGACCCGTGGCAACCCATGGAATCAATTTTTATTCTGATTTTATTCATTTTCAAGAGACAAAACAAAACAAAAAAAGAACACTTAACAAAGGTCACATAACATACAGAACACAGCACATCTTGAATTACAACAATATTCCATGGTCATAGTTAAGATGGATACTATAAACAAAAACCTCTAAAGGTAGCAAAAACAAAAAAAATAATTAATTCGACATTTAGAAAATCACATACTCATTTGCACTGTGAGGTTTTATACAATAGCCAGTTTATAAAATCACATTTTTAAGATGATTCAATACTGATTCCCATGTTTTATCAAATGTATCTCCTCTACCTTCGTTACAGAATCTCAGTCTCTCCAGATGTAAAGTGTTTGACAATTCTCCCAGCCACAAATTATATGTTGGCACAGAGTCCATCTTCCACACACGTAAAATCAGCTTTTTGCAATCACCATCCCAAACTGAATAGCTCTTCTTTCAAATTTATTGACCGAAGAAAGGACACTTGTGGCCCCCAGGATGGCCACCAGGGGGCTGGGTACCAGATTCTTACCAAAAGCCTCAAAAAAACACTGAAAAATACACTTCCAATATGACTGAAGTTTACTACATGTACAGAATGAATGCGCTAGAGTAGCTATCGTAGATTTACATTAGTTACATTCTGGTGAAATATCAGGATAAAATTTGTGCAGCTTTTCCTGTGAATAATGGAGTCTGTGGAGCGTTTTTAACTGTATTAGGTTGTGTCTGGAGTTAACTAACTTTAACTTAATCATGAGTATTTAACTTAATGAGTTCCACTCTGCCCTCTACCATGAATTATGAAAAATAAATAGATCAACTATGAAAGCCAAATAAACAACAAAAGGAACACAACTAAATGCCCTGGGGTTTTTTCCCATGCACTAAGTCAGCACAACTACAATATTTGATGAGTCATTTGCGGCAGCTTGATAGAAACAACAGCTTCTTCTATGCATAATTCCCAACTATACATATATCAAATTGCTTTAGTTGAATAGAGTATTGGCTCACCCTTCGGTCCGATCACACATTGAGTAGTTCCAGGTCGTCCAGCAGGCGCTCATGCGTCTCGCCCTCTTCGGCGTCCAAAAGCTTTTCCCCGGGGGGGAGGTAAATGAGTTCCAGGATCAGTTCCTCACCTGCAGAATTATCCTGGTTCAACCCAAGTGGTGATCCCAGACGAGCCCCCAAATTGTTGTGGGTTAAGTTAATGGGTGAGCTGGCCAAACACAAAAGCACTCAATACTCTGTTC
The DNA here is from genome assembly GCF_030273125.1 of Centropristis striata. NCBI lineage: Eukaryota > Metazoa > Chordata > Actinopteri > Perciformes > Serranidae > Centropristis > Centropristis striata. The sequence goes on from NC_081533.1 coordinate 34,428,116, forward strand.
AGCCAGTTTTATTAGCACATTCGAATTCCATACACCGCACAATTCCGAATGGCTCTTTTACAGTACAACAAAGCCCCATACACCGCTCGACTTATGACTGTTGCACTTTTCAGCATTGGCTCTTCGGTAAGACTCAATGCGGCCCTATCTTCCTGCTCTATACAACACATCAGGACAGAGCCCCCTGATCTACATGTCCCCCTCAATCATGGTGTTATCAGAGTTAAGGCCCTAGTGAGTTCCCAGAAGGCCTTGTGTCTTGAATATCAAGTAGGTCGCCGCCTACTTCTTGTACCACCATGACAGGAAGTACCAAATTTCCTTCACAGAGGTCTTGTTACAAAACAATCGTTCTATGCAAAGCCAGGCAGGGCAGGAATATGAAGAGGACGGGGGGCCTTTCCTCCACCAAGCAAGTATAGACAGATGAGCCGCCCAGTAATACATTTTAAAATTTTGTAAGGCAAAGCCTTCAGCATTTTTCAATTTACATAGATGTTTTTGGCGATCCTGACGGATTTGTAGTTCCAGATAAAAGGTACAATGATTAAATCTAATTGTTTAAAGTAATACTGGGCAATGTACCATGGAAGAGACTGGAAGAGATGCAGGAAACGTGGCAGTGCAATCATCTTAATTGCATTAATCTTACCTACAAGAGAAATAGGAAGAGTCTTCCAAAAATGTATACTTTGTTTAAGTTGCTCAATTTTATTATGACTATTCTTCTGTAAAAGGTCCTCAGGGTCTTTAGTCACAGTTATACCAAGATATGACAAGTCTTTGAAAGCTTTTTTGAAAGAAGTAGACTGTATATACGTCATATCAACTTTGTTAGAAATAGGCATTAACTCACTTTTGTCCCAATTAACAGAAAATCTGGAGAGCCTACCTAAGTTGCTAATTAAAGTCAAAAGATGAGGTATTGAAGCTTGAGGATGTGTAATGAATAAAAGAATATCATCCGCGTACAGTGAAATATGGTGCTCTTGTCCATAAATGTTGAAAGGAGAAATTGGACGACTTTGTCTAATACTGACTGCCAGCAGTTCAATAATAATTGAGAACAAGAAAGGGGAGAGGGGACACCCCTGACGGGTTCCACGACTGATTGCAAAAGGGCATGAGATATTTTGGTTGGTTATGATAGAGGCAGTTGGATGTGAATAGATAAGCTCAATCCACTTAATAAAGGAGGGTCCAAAACCAAATTTTTTAAGTGTAAACAACTTATAGGGGCATTCCACTTGATCAAAGGCACGCTGTACATCTAAAGATATTATTACTGTCTCTTCATTATGTTCTGTATACAAAATATGGGACGAGCGGCGCAGATTAAAGTACATATGTCTACCTGGCATGAACCCTGTTTGGTCAGGATGGTTAATAGAACAAATGTGCTCCTTTAATCTATTGGCGAAGACTTTCCCAAGAATTTTGGTTTCGATAGGTAGCAGGGAGATAGGACGATATGAAGAGAACAGGTCAGGATCACGGCCAGGTTTGGGTATAATTGAAATATTGGCCTTATATAGAGTGGGAGGCAACCCAGAGATCACCAATGAGTGATTCAGCATTCATAATATGAGTGGGGAAAGTTTCTGGCTAAATACCTTGAAAAAATTCAATACAAAAGCCATCTGGTCCTGCTGCCTTATTGTTAGGGAGAGAGGAAATCACTTCTTTTATCTCACTCAAATTGATGTCTGCATCCAGTGAAGAGGAAGACTCCATAGTCCCCGGATCACATCCACCCTGTGACTGATAGACGTTTTCATAAAAATTAGCGAAACATTCATTCATTTTTTCAGGATCCGTCACATGGGTCCCATCATTCGTCTTCATAGAACGTATGGACCTGGATGCCTGAGACTGTCTTAACTGGCGGGCAAGTAGTCTTTGAGGTTTATCACCAAACTCAAAATACTTTTGTCTTACTTGGGCCAACAAACGTGAAACATTTTTGGATAGTATAGAATTGTACTCATATCTTAATGCTGAGATCTTCTTCAATACTTCAGGCTGATTATCCACTCTATACAGTGCTTCTAGATCAGATAATTGACTATCTATTTCAGTTAACCTAGCTTTAGATTTTCTTTTCTCCATCGCTTCATAAGATATGATGTGGCCCCTGAGGACGGATTTCATTGCCTCCCAAAGTGTGGAGTCACTAACTTCACCATTATCATTAGAGTCAATGTAAAGATCTATTTTGTTTGAAAGATAGGAACAAAATTCCTTCTCTTTCTGTAAAGTATTATTTAACCGCCAAGTAAATTCTCCTTGTTTATGGTTCAGGTTAAGCTTTAAGAAAACTGGGGCATGGTCTGAAATGAGAATGTTATGATAAGTGCAATCCTTGACTTGTGACAATAAATTAGAATCCAGTATAAAATAATCAATCCTTGAGTAAGATTTATGAACATATCAGCTTTGAGTGTACGTATATGAGCTGTTATGCCCCAGTCTAGGGGCCTAGAGCACAACATGAAAAGGCCCCATCTCCCAAGTAGCCACAAACAAAGATAAGTTTGAAGAATGGTTAAATATTTATTTACAAAGAGAACTTAGGTAAACACAAATATTCTTCAACTTAGGGGTGGACTAAAGCCAAAATAACAAACAAAACAATTCTATCTTAAAAATAAGAAATTTACCTGAAAAACCAAAAGATACAAAATCTTACCTCCCTACCTACTTAAACAAGAGAAAACGAGAAACAAAACCTGGCAACCCACCCTTACTGCTCAAAACAAGGGAATTAAGTCCAAAACCACAAGTTAACTCAAAAGGTGTGAACCAGTTGGGAGAAGAGGAGGATGAGGAAAAAGCCTGCTGCCAACGACGGCCGCCATCTTGGCTCCATTTAAACCATGTGGTTCCGGCTGCAGCCAATCCCAGCACAGGCGTGGAACCTCTCCACCAATCACACCGCGGCTATGGCACACCCCAATCTGCATAATAATGAGGCGTGGAACCTCTCCACCAATAACACCACGGCTATGGCACACCCCAATCTGCATATTGTTACAACCCTGGCTCAGAGGTTGCAACAAAGGAGAGAGGGGACACAGAGCTCTGAGGATAGTTACAATATTTATTGATCAAAAAGAAGCATAACGTGTGTGTATGAGTAAGTGTAGATGGATGTGTGTGTATATGTGTGAGAGTAGATGAGATAATCAGGTCGTCAGCCAGAACAGCAGCCAGCTGCTCAGCCAGGGGAGAGGGAGAAGACTGACTCAGGCAGCCTTTTGTAGATGAGACCACACCCTGAGGCGTGGTCTGCTGAGGACGGCCCACTGCTTCCTGGTAGGGACTGAGGGGAAGCAGGCAGATGCACGGGGCCGTCACATCCCCCCCCCATAAAGACGAAGAACCATAGGCTTCTGAGATACTAAGGGGTAACCGATCAACAGGTCATCTTCAAGGAAATAACCGTGTGCCACACTCTCCATCTCCTCCACTGGACGCACCTGCTGGAACAGCTCGGTCAGAGCAGCATCTCCTTGCTGCTCCTGTACCAGTTCAGCTTTTGAGACAGAGAAGGGAAAGACAGGTAAAGGAAATTGGACATGTGGAACATTCTTTTCTTTTACCACTAAGTCATTCTTGACTAGCGTCTGTGATCTTGTGACCGCACACACTGGGAAAATCTGTTCATAGTCATCACACTCAACCTTCACTTGGCCCACAGCTGGAGAAGAGGTAACAACCGGTGAGGGAGAAGACACTGGAAATGGACCATCAATCAGATCATTCCCCAAAATCACCTGCACTCCCTGAACTGGAAGAGCGGGGCGCACAGCCAACGACACCTCCCCTTTAACTAGATCTGAACCGAGGACAACCCTATGCAAAGGCACTGGGAACACATTCAACCCCATACCTTTCACCAACACAAAGTCTCCAGTGGCAGTGTCTGCTGAAAATGGCAAAACAGAAGCTACAATGAAAGAGTCCAGTGCACCAGAATCTCTTAGGATTTTGACTGGGACTTTTTCCCCACCAATGAAACAACCCCATCACTCACATGTTTACGATAACCAGGGTCAATATCTTCAACTTCAACGTCGTGTTTTTGCTCTGAAGTCTCCACAAAGGACTTCTCAAGAGAACACAAAGGCTCTTCAAATGAGATGCGGGAAGCCAGTGCAACAGGCTTAGTGTGCTGCTGTACTGCAGCGATAGCCTCAGATTTCTCACGCAGCACATTCACTGTGCCTCGCACAGGAGCAACTAAGGCCGCAGGTTTAACAGGGCGGGAACCTGGGTGGGACATATGCTCGGACCTCAGAACAGGACAGTCAGCTTTCCAGTGACCTTTACCCAAACAATAATTACAAGTCCGACTGGCATCCCACTTACCAACACTGCTAGCTGGTTTGAAAACAGGAGAACCCCTCTCTGAACTCCTATGATAACCACTAGCTCCACCCCTGCGTCCTACGTCCCCTCGGACTTTATGAGTCAGAGCATATTCATCAGCTAACACAGCAGCCTCAGATAAAGTGTCAGCACGTCTCTCACTCAAATAAGTGGCCAGGTTCTCAGGGAGAGTTTCTCTAAACTGCTCCACCAAAATCAATTCGCACAAGTTATCAAAGGTCTTAACATCAGAGGCCACCCTCCAACGGCCAAAAAGAGTGGACAGCTCACGTGCAAACTCAACATACGTTTCACGGTCCTGCTTCCGGATATCTCTGAACTTCTGCCTATATGCCTCTGGCACGAGTTCATAAGCTTTTAACACAGCCTGTTTGACCGTCAAATAGTCTTCACTGTCTGCCACCGACAATGCAGAATAGGCTTCCTGGGCCTTCCCAGTTAGCACACACTGGAGCAGCAAAGTCTGTTCTGAATCGCTCCACTTCCTGTTTCTGGCTAACCGCTCAAAGAGTAAGAAAAAGGTGTCGGGGTCCCTTTCTGAGAACTTAGGCACCAACCGCAAACAAGTAGACACATCAAAATTTGAAGACCCACCAGGTCCATGATCTTCATTTAACAATTGCAGCTTGTAGCGTTCAAACTGCTGCTGTTCTCTCTGCTGCACTAATTCAGTCTCACGTAGATTGGCCATGCATTTTAATTTCTCTACTTCAACAGCATGTGCCTGGGCATGAAGAGCCAAGGCCCTCTCCTGAGCCTTCTCCTCACGCTCCAACTCCAATTTATGCTGCAGAGTCAACAACTCTTTTTGTTGCTCAAATGTCAAAGACGAGGGACTGACCTGGGGAAAAACAGTATAGGTAAGACAGGAGCTGATGCATTTACAGCATCACCGCCTCCAACAACAGCCACCGTAGGCAAAACCCCCAACTGCACCAAGGAGTCCTTAACAGTATCATAGACACAATCTTTGAGCAATTTACCAGAGACTTCAACATCATAGTGGGCAGCCACCTTAACCAACTGATCCTTAGTGAGGAGATCCAACAAATCCTCACTTGGACTCTGCAAAAATTTGTCTAGTGCAGACATGGTTCAACCCACCAAGCTACAAACAGGATTCAAAAATATCCCGGACGAGCCCCCATTTGTTACAACCCTGGCTCAGAGGTTGCAACAAAGGAGAGAGGGGACACAGAGCTCTGAGGATAGTTACAATATTTATTGATCAAAAAGAAGCATAACGTGTGTGTATGAGTAAGTGCAGATGGATGTGTGTGTATATGTGTGAGAGTAGATGAGATAATCAGGTCGTCAGCCAGAACAGCAGCCAGCTGCTCAGCCAGGGGAGAGGGAGAAGACTGACTCAGGCAGCCTTTTGTAGATGAGACCACACCCTGAGGCGTGGTCTGCTAAGGACGGCCCACTGCTTCCTGGTAGGGACTGAGGGGAAGCAGGCAGATGCACGGGGCCGTCACAATATAAAAAAAGGAAAACAAAAACAGAGAGCACACATACAAATGCAGTTTGCTAGAAAATAACTATAATATGACCACAGTCATAACAGAGCATACACTTTCCCTCTTTTTAATTGGCTATTCATCCCCCTTACATTCCAGCTGACTAGAGTAACTTCACCATCACTGTGCTTACTAGGCCCTCTTAACATAATTATCTACAATGTAAAATAACTTATTACATGACCATGGCAAAGATGATTGTGCAATAAACTTAAAAGAAAAAAGATGTGCTGAAACAAAGAGAACCCTAAACTGAACACATGAACGCACACCAGGAGGAAAACAAACCTACCAGTGGTGTTTCAGATATTTTGAGGTGAAAGGTCAAGGGACCCCTTTAAAATTGGGCATGTCAGTTTTTTCCTCGCCAAAAGTTAGCCTAGTGTTAGCCTAGTGTTATTCCTCCCACTTACCGACAAGACATCATAACAATGTTGGTGTCAATGTTTTACTTAGAGCTTAGACAACTTGTTCAGCCACAGCATCTGAACTAAAACAACAATTACGTCAGGAAAGGAGCATTATGTGATTCTAGAGAGAGACATTTGATCCAGGTAACAAATATTGACATTTTGGGTTCGTCCTGCATCACTGTATATAAGAGCTGGTCTCTGTCGTCTTCAGCATCCTCACTCAGACCGACACTGAGAAGGAAGAAGAGAAGATAATCCTCCAGCAGGTTTGCTTTGCTTTTCTCTCTCTTTACCTCTTTTCTTCTGTTTCTCTCATTTCATCATGTATTCCTAACATGTCTGCCTCTCTTTGTTGAAGGTTATTATCAACTGAGACGTCTGCATCATCTCCATCATGAAGACTCTGACTGTGACTGCACTTCTCTGTGCCGTGATGGCGCTGACCACCGCTGCTGGTGAGTAGTAATGTGTGGGAGGAAACAGATCAACTCAAGTTCTGTAACTCTAACTGTTGTGTTTAACTGTTCAGCTCTTTCAGAGGTGACGGAGGAACGGGATGCTCTGGAAAAACCTGAAGAAGGTAAATACATACTTCTTACGTCCTTTTATAATTGTCTGGAAACTCAACATTACCCACTTATCTCTAATTCTCTTATTCAGGAGAGCATCAAGTCGTTGAGAGGTCAACATCTTGTCCTGGTCGTTGGAGGCTGATCAATGGTCGCTGTTTCCTCTACGTCCCAGGAGCCCGGAACTGGGCTCAGGCTGAGGTATGAGATAACTTAAATTTGCTACAAAATGCTTCTAAATTAAGTTTATTTTGTTTTATGGACTTGCACATTTGGTAACTTGGCATCTCTTTCTAACTCGTCTTATCACTCATGTTATTTGTGTCTAAGCAGTTCTCTTTGTCTGTTTATCTTTGCTGTAGAGAAACTGCCAGTCCATGGGTGCAAACCTTGCCTCTGTACATCGAGCTGATGAGTACCACGGGATTCAAAGGATGATCAGAGATGTAACTCATGGATATCCACAGCCATGGATTGGAGGCTATGATGCTGCAGTGGTATTTCATTTATCATTTTAAAAGATATATTTTCTATATTTTCTATTGTTTATTATCTCCTTTTCTAATCCATTCTGTTTTTAGGAGCGCTTCTGGCTCTGGAGTGATGGTACCCCTTTCAGATTTTCCTACTGGTGCCGCGGAGAGCCGAATAACTACCGTGCACAGCAGCACTGTATACATATAAATTATAGAGGTAAATAGTAAAACCCATTTGTTTTTAATGATGTAAATAATAAAGGGTACATGAATGATAAAAGTGGAAGCCAAGAGCTCATACTTCTGCCAAGGAAGTATTAGTGTCAGTAATGAACAATCATGCTCATTTCCTGTGTTTCTGATACACACAGGCGGTAAATGCTGGGATGACCGGAGTTGTTACGGTCACCGTCCGTCTGTCTGTGCCAAGAACATCTGAAGACTCCTGGTGTAACACAGAAGCATGCAGTCCCTGCAAAAAGCACAAACGATGGTGGATGTGTGTTTGTGTGTGTTTGCAAACTCATCTCTCTTCATGCCGTCAGTCTCAAATGTAACCTGAAGGCTCTCATATCTGATTTCATATCTTTATTTTTCTTTTCTATCGCTGTAACGCTACTCAAGGAATGAAGCGACATGTAAAGTAAAGAGAAGCTGGATGGTGTCTGAGGCCTCGTGCCTTTAATCAGAGCACACTGAATGTGTTGTGGAAAGAATGCTTTTAGCTCAACCTTACATATATTGTGAACTGTTCTTTCTTTACTCCTGCAAAATTAAAGTCTCAAGCATTGAAACAAGCTGGTCAGTGTTGTCTTTTTATAGACATTTATAGAGTTAACAATAGACTTGAAACTAACAACTGAGACCATAAACTCATTATGAGAATGTTTACTGAGGTCATAAATCACGTGAGAGGTGGGCTCATTTTGTCATAGACTTCTATACAATCAGACTTTTAAGTAAAAACACATTCATACAATTTCAATGAATTGTGTTGAGACAACCTGAAGTAAAAACATTTTCACTTTGTTACCAGTCTTTTGAAAGACAGAAACAGTTTGAGAATGGGTTGATCCTTTGTTACACAGATTAGGTGCAAAATGTTACCATTTTTGACTGCATGACAATTAATAAAAAATTATTAAAATACCACATGAAGACGCCAAGACTTGGTGGAACATCAAAGCAGGAAATGCAATTCTTTATTGTGGATATAGTGTGTAAAGCCATCCATCCTCTGAATGCTCTAGGTCTCTAGTTTGTGGTTGTAAAGTTTCATGAGGCTGTGATTATCCTAGAGGTCACAGCAGCTCAATATGGGAAGAAATAATGTTTTCTCACTACAATTAAATGCTACTATGATGGCTCATTGAATCCATAAGAAGAGAAAAAACGGGTATGACTGGAAAGCTGTCTCAGCTTTTATACAAATAGTGAAAATAACACATTTATGATGCATGAGAAAAATTTCAGTTGAATTGTAACCACTTACCTTGTATGTAACTTCTGCATTATAGGCAAGTCACTAAATTACTAGTTTCTGCCTAACTTCTGTCTGCAGTAAAGTGAGTTGTTGCACCTTAATTTCCAACTAATTTCTGCACAGCAGTCTGCTAAATTTAAGTGAGTTGTTGAACCTTTATGAAGAACATAAACTCATTATGAATTGGTTTACTGAGGTTATAAATCAAGTGAGAGGTAGGATACTTTTATCACAGACTTCAATACAATCAGACTTGTTTTTGCAACCAGCTGAGTCGCCCCCTGCTGGCCATCAGTTAGCACCATCAGTGCTTATCAGTCCATAAGTATGGGTGAGTAGGGGCCTGCTCCACCTGCTGGTAGGCCAGCGGGGTGTCATCAGCCAATTGGCTAATATATTAATGTGTGTTATTTAGCTGCACCCTCTACAAGCCCTTGTATTCATGAATCAGATTGATGAGGCAGAAATGACATTACAGAGTCTGAAAGAAAAGGAGAAAGCAAGGAAAGGGAGTATAAAGCACTAAAAGTACCTCTTAGGTCAGATATGAGGGGAGGTGGATCGGTCAAACAAACAATTGGGAATTAAGGATGCCTCTTTTATGGATGAATGATACCTTGCACAGGGTGTCAAATATGTAAATAAAAGGGCGTTATCATAAATGCTACCCCTCCCATTAGGATATCAAATATGTAGGGAAGAACCTTGTGTGGATCTAACAGTTCAAAAGTGTGGTTAGATGGCTATTATAATTATTAATAATCATCATAAATAATTATTCACTATAGGAAATGATATGACTTGATTTTCTCAAAGTCATAGCTCGTTGGGGGCACCACTCTGTGAAACAGAGGAAAAATATAGCCATCCATCCATCTATTTTCCTCCGCTTATCCGGGGCCGGGTCGCGGGGGCAACAGGCTAAGTAGGGCATTCCAGAGGTCCCTCTCCCCAGCTACAATGTCCAGCTCATCCTGTTGGAACTGTTGTGAACTGTTCTTTCTTTATTCCTGCAAAATTAAAGCCTTAAGCACTGAAACAAGCTGGCCTGTGTGGTTTTTTTAAATCGATAATTATAGACCTGAAACTAACAACTGAGACCATGAATGCATTTTCTCATAGCCTTCAATACAATCAGACTTCCTGTGAAAACACATTTCCAATGCAGTAAGTATGTTGGGAACATCGGGGTTACAAATAAATGATATGGATGTCTTACAGGGGGCACCAACACGTTGTTAATGGGTTTACACGGAGCATTATTTACGTTGTAAATGTTGTTGGCATAAATGCAAACAACAAGAAACACTTGTGTGGGTCTCACAGGTCAAAAGTGTGATTGGATGGCTGTCAGAATTATTATTAATTATCAGAAATTATTATTAATTATAATAAATTACTTGATTGATTGACTCTGATTCACTTTGGTGCAATTGGTGAAAATAACATATGTATAATGCATGGGAAAGATTTCTCAACCATAAAGTGGGCCTGTCTGTGAAGAGGAGTGTTGTGGGTACCCATAGAACACATATTTATTCAGATATTTTGAGGTTAGAGGTCAAGGGACCCCCTTGAAAATGGGCATGTCATTTTGTCCCTCGCCCAAACTTTGGAGTGTTATTTCACCCACTTCTAGACAAGATATTACAACAATGTTGGTATTAATTGATTTTGATTAACAAATAAAACATAGTTCAACTTACCCTGTGATTTGATCAAGAAATGCAGGATTAAAATGGATGTTCCAAGAAAGGAAAGATCAGCCAGAGTTGGCTGAATGTCTCCTCTAGAGATACAGTAGCTTTCCGTATTTTCTCAGCCTCATCGCTGTTGATTCTACCATAACTCCCAGAATGCAATGCTATTTATGGTATATTACAGTATTTTATGGGAAACGGCAAACTACCTACAAGTATTGCCCAGAATGCATTGTTTTCTACAGTATAATACCTTTTTAATGGAAAAAAAGTATGTTACTGTCACAATTTGGCTGTTTTCTTAAAGCAATCTGTTACAGTATACCTGTCTGCCCCTTTTCCTGCTACTGAGTTACTGCAGTTTGGACTTTCTATCTGTACCAGTAAGAGAATGTTTCTCTTCATGTTCTCTGTGATTTTAAAAAAATAGTTCACAGCACAAACCAGTGATATTTGGCAGTAATATAATGCCCTGCTGACTCAAAGGCCTACTTTTTATCACTAGCTGCAGTGCAATGTTTTTGCAAATCAGTGCATCATCTCTGAGTCAGAGTGGAAAACTGTGATTCTTTCATGTTGCTGTAGTGTCAAACTTTGTCCTGAAGGTGGCAGCGAGACACCAACCAGCCTCAACCAGTGGCAGACAAACTATGAGACATCACCAGCCACATGAAGGAAACAGTCCTGGTCCTGGACAAAAGCAAACCTACAGTCAGTTTTAGCGTTGATCATTGATTCATATGATGAAAAACTACAACAACAAAAAACTTTCATGGGAAAACAAATGTCAGAAACCTCAAAAACCTCAGGAAGAGCAGCTGAGGACGACAGACAGGAAATAGAATCAACATAAGGTTGGGAAATAAAGTTGGTATGTCGCAAATAAAACTGAATCTGATTGTTTGCTAATATTTTGTGACACAAAGTTTTTTTTTTTAAATTAAACAAAGCGGTATAGTTTATGTTAAAAACCCATAAACATGTCCATATTTATTTGCACAGCGTCCGACCTGTTTATGGAATCTGGAAACTATAAGTTTTCTTTTGTGATGCATTTTATCTGAGTTTAAAGGGTTTGACAGGTTGTGATTGTATCAAATTTAATCACATTTTAATGCCATATTAATGTACATAAAAGGAGTAAATGGAAACAATAAAACTGGCTCCATGTCCTGCCGCAGCAGGTAACTGCTTCACGTGTAAATTAGTTGTCTTCACTTGTTTCTATTGAACGCCATTCACGCAAATAATGTCAACAAAAAGATATGTGTTAACACGCAATATGAGATGATAATACAACACACACGTACACATGCCAGGTAGATTTTCTTAACCATAGACTGTTTATAAGTTATATAAGTGTATGAGTTACATTCATCAATGTTCAAATAAACTTTGAAGTGAAAACACACAGTGAAAGGGTCAAAGTTCTGAGACGGAAACACGACAAACAGGTTGACAGCAGTTCAGATGTACACAGTGCTGTGGATACGCTTTACAAGCCATGTTAGCCACCTGTCAATCAAAGGTAGCCACGCCCCAAATCATGCCTTGCTTTATCATCTATCTTCACTGCAAATTATTTGTTTCTTACCAAGATAAAAAAAACCTTTAGATTTAGAAGTGGTAGATAACTTATCTGGTTTTAAGAGTTAATTTCTTATTTTAAGTGTTCAACATGCTTATTTCTAGATTTAACAATCTTAATTTAAGAAATCTTGTCAAGTGAAATTATCTGTCCAGCAAGATAATTTCCCTCAGATTTAATGTTTTTATCTTATGTTTAGACACCCCTTTTTTGCAGTGTTCTTATAAATTGGACCATTATTTACACATTAACATCAGATTGTCTTGAAGTAATCTTGAAACTAGAGATTGAGACCATAATGTTGCCGCCTCATTTTTTTTCTGAGGTAATAAATCAAGTGAGAAGTAGAAGGAGGACATCTTGCAGAAACAACGTCTTCACACATTTGTAGCCGGACTTCATCATAACGACAGGAAGCTGTGGCCTGTGGTGTGATGCTGCTGCTCTTCAGTCAGTCAGTCAGCATGGACTTCACAACACTGTGCACTGTTGTTGGTGAGTACTTCTATCTTTCGTCTTTTAGACCTTAGAGAGTTGTGATTGATCCTTTTCACTATTTTCTGTCATATCGTGGCTAACACGTGATGCAGCTGTGGTGCTGCAGAACCAACCAGCTGTTTCAGGGCATTTTTTCACATTCTCCCCTCTGTGTATTTCACTGGAATACACAAAATATATATAAGTGTTGTAATTACGCACCGGGGCGTCAACTATGTTGGGGTATCTGTTTAAAGATACCAATTGCCTTCATCAAGGATCACCAAAAATGTTGGGGATTAAGGATGGCTCTTTTATGAATAAATGATGACCTTGCACAGGGCGTCAAATATATTAATAAAAGGGCGTTATCATAAATGCTATCCCTTCCATAAGGATACCAAATATGCAGAATGAACCTGAGCAACACTTGTGTGGATCTCACGGTTCAAAAGTGTGGTTGGATGGCTATAAGAATTATTAATAATTATCATAAACAATTATTAATTATAAGAAATGATTTGACTTGATTTACTCTAAGTCAGCTCGTAAAAAGGGGCACCATCTGTAAGAACAGAAAAATATAGCCAATTCACCTAAATCAGTCTCATAAAGTTATTAAACTATCAATTTGGAACACTGATTATTAATTATGAATATAATTATAATCAAATTACCATATTAATATTTAATAGTGGTTGAAGGAATCGTGAATTCTTGTCAAAGAAGAGGATGGCATATCATTCATAATGTACAACATTAAATAGAAAGCATTCGTAATCAAAAGGTATTTATTCTAAACAAGTAAAGCAAATAAAAGTACACATCTATAAAATAAGAACTACATTACAAAAGAGAAGGAAACGTGTGTGTGCGTGTGTGTGTGTGTGTGTGTGTGAGGGGGGTTGCCACTCCTCAAACAATGAGTCGTAAAACTCCAGCTATGAGCGTTAATTTAATCAGTGTGTGAGCAGGTCAAAGGTTAGTATAGTTAGTTGCATATAGACTGACTGTCTGTATAAAGCAAGATTAACATACAACTTTGATCGTAACACGAATGTCACATAAATATACTTGAAACACACATATAAACCAAATCATTAATCACAGGTCAAATCCTTGTTGCTAAAGTCCTTGCTGATTTCTTATCTAAGCCCAGTTACATTACTCACGAGTCCGGAGAAAAAGGGTCAAGGTCAAGGTCACGCTTATTTCTAGAGCACCTTTATACAACCAAGGTTGACCAAAGTGCTTTACATAACTGAAAAACAACAACAACAAAATCCAATCCAATATAAGATACATAATGAATAACAATAAACTCACAAATAAAAATAAAAGACAATTTGATCTAATAATATATTACAAGAGATGTGCAATACAACATACAGAAACAACTTTCTTCTCACACAGGTTCGAAAGCCTGGGAGAAAAAATGAGTCTTAAGAGATGATTTAAAATTGTCCAAAGGGGGGAGAATCCTTTTCAGCAGAAGAGTGGAAGAAGGAAGTTGAGTTCAATAATTTGCCGTCTTGCAAATTAAGTTGCTGGTTGTCCTTGTTGTTGAATTGGAGCTTTCTCTGACAATTGCAATGAACTTTGTGTTCATTTAATGCAACTTTGGTGTGCAGAGAAGGTCAGAGTTGCAGTTGTTCAGGATCCCTTGTGGAAAAGGAGATTCTGGTTGTAGGAGGCCTCACCTCAGCTGCAGAGGATCTCAGCAGGGAGTGAGGGAGGAGAGGGCTGGTGGCTCCAGGATCTGGATCCCCTCCTGGAGATGCTTCCAAGCAGGAACGGTGGAGAGAGAGCAGCGATGGAGAGAGAGGAGGACTGTCTCCTTTATAGCAGGCCAGTGGACCTCCTGTGGGGTCAAGGGTGCCTTGACCAATGGCACGACACCTGGAAGGTGTCGTAAATGCAGTGCATTCTGGGAACTGAAGTTCTTGAGAGGGGACAAAATGGAGGTTCTGCCATTTTGCTGAGTTGACTCAAGCAAATGTTCCATTTAGTCACAAACACAACACTAATGTTAAAGTCCACAAATGAACCCAAAATTCACCTGTGGTAGAATCCCAACATAAATCTATAAATCATGCATCTCTATGGAATCAGCACAATCATGGCTAGCAATGGGAACAACTCAAACATGTCCTTGTGCAGTATAACACAGTTAGAATGACAGAAATCAGAAAAAAATAAAACATTCTCCCATATTAATAACAATTGTATTGTTTTTAACAGGATCTAGTTATTCCAACCACTTTTTGGACACATTTTAAATGAGACACACAGAATAAAGTGATTGTGACAGAAATATTACTATTTTAAGCTTAGTTTTAGTCACTTTTTCTGACGGAAACCGACTATCCGTCCAAGGACTGTAGGAAAGTTCCACTTTATACTTTCTTTACTTGATTTGTGACCTCATAACGATTTTATGATCTCAATCGTTGGTTTCAAGTGTTTTTTATTACAAAATGATGTTAATTTAGTAAATTATGGTCCCATTTTGAGTCAAACACAATAAAGCAGGAGGGTTTAGGGTCCAACGACCATATGACTGGCAGGTCATGACCGCAGTGTAATGTGTTTTTTCATCTTCAATATTTACTGAGTTAATATTTTCACATCCACACAACATTGAGACGAGAGGACGCTGGCGCGCTTGGCTGCCGCTTCTCGCTCTAAAAACTCTAAAAACTTTTTACGTTCTTTACATTCTCGGCTAAATCTACCTGGATTTTTCTCAAAGCAACAACGACGGTGGTGCTAGGCTACTGTTTCAGAGCCCCTCTCAGTGTTCTGTGCAGTGTGTTAGCCTGGACACTCACCGCACGGTGTCGAAGGATCCATCGCCGCAACCTGGTCGAAGGTAAACCCGGACGGATCTCCACCTGTACCGGTGCGGCTGCTTCGGCCCGCTGCCTTCTTCCCAAACCAACCCTGCTCCCATTCAGTGGACGGCTTCCATCGCCGCTAAGTTGAGGGTAGAGATCCGGGCAGGTTTCCACCTGTCTCGGTGCGGTCTAGCCCCTTGCTGGCTGGGACCGCTACCCTTCGACTTGAGCCGGCTAACTAGCCAGTGGTGGCGGCTCCCTGAGCTAGCTGCACGGCTACGTTGGCTTTCTCCGGCCTCCAACCCTGATGGGCCCAAGCGGGCTGGTCTCTCCATCCACCACGCTGTGGTTGTTGATCCTGTTCCACCTTCTGCCTCTTCACCGGTCACCATCCATCTCCAGCGTTTGCCTCTTCACAGCCTCGGACATGGCACTTCGCTACTCATCCTTGCAGCTCCGTCAGCTCATTCCCCAAATTCCTCCTTCAACCGAACTCATCACCACTTTAAAAAACTCTCGACTTCTCCTCCGTCCCCGCTACATTCATCGAGGGTCCCGCCGCAAGTTTATTTACAGTTCCACCGCAGAAAACTTCATCCCAGCGCTCTGGTCTGACCGCAGCTCACCCACCGGCTCCCGCACCTGCTCTCCGCGTCATCACAACAGCTCACGTCATCAGAATGCGTCCAGAGTGAACACCTTCAGCCTCCGTCAAATTCCTACTTCCGTCCCATCAATTTCAAAACAAAAGCACCTAAAAATCGCCCTCTTCAACACAAGATCACTCAACAATAAAAGTCTTATCCTCAATGAATTCATCATCGACCAACAAATTGACCTTCTGTGCCTCAATGAAACATGGCAAAAACCCCTGGATTATTTCTCACTAAATCAAACCACCCCCACTGGATATTCCTACCTGGACAACCCACGTCCTGAGGGCAGAGGAGGGGGCATTGCTGCCATCTACAAACAAGACCTCCAACCTCGCCCTCTCTCCATCCCTGCTGCTCCATCATTTGAACACCTGGCTTTTAAACTACCCGGCCCTAAACCTCTCATCATTGCAATCATCTACCGTCCACCCAAACCCAACCCATCATTTCTATCAGAACTCTCTGAATTCATCACCGCACTCTCCTCAATCTCACCATCTGTTTTACTCCTCGGCGACTTCAACCTCCACATTGACTCCCCGGACTGCAAAAATGCCATGGACTTTCTGGACCTAATCAACTGCCTCAGCTTCACACAACACATCAACTTTCCCACCCACAACCGTGGCCACATCTTAGACCTGGTTTGCTCCACCGGCCTCCACATCCACAATATCTCCAGCACCGACCTCTCCATATCTGACCACCTGGCCATCACACTCGTCGCTGACACTCCCGCCCTCCAACCCAAACAGGACCGCAAAATCACTTTTCGCAACCTTAAATCCATCTGCCCAGTCTCTCTCTCCACTTGCATAGCAAACACTCTTTCCAGTCTCACCTTCCCTGCAAATCCAACCCCCATGGACCTCGTCAACATCTACAACAACACACTGTCTTCATGCCTAAACAATCTGGCCCCCCTGAAAACCAAAACTGTCACCTTTACTCACTCGGCTCCCTGGTTCACCCCGGAACTTCACAAACTCAAAAAACAACTGCGACAATTAGAACGACTTCACAGGAAAACCGGTCTCACAGTACATGCCCTCACATACAAAGAGCACACAAACCTCTACAAATCAGCACTAAACAAAGCCCGTTCTGTCTACTACTCTGGCATCATTCACTCTGGATCCTCCAACCCACGCACTCTGTTTTCCACCATAAATAAACTCCTCAAGCCCCACGACAACACTTCATCCTCATTCACCCCGGAGAAATGCAACAACCTCATTTCATTTTTCAACTCCAAAATAGAGAACATCCACAACCAGCTTGCAACCTCCTCTGCCTCCACCCCGGCCCCTGAACCCACACCTCCTTCATCCTCAGACCACCGGCTCTCTACTTTCTCACCAATAACCACAGCAGACCTCTCTAAAATACTCTCCACCATGAAATCATCCACCTCCCCCCTGGACCCCATGCCCTCTGAACTCGTCAAAGCCTGTTTCACCTCTGTCGCCCCACTTATCACTGACATCATCAACTCCTCTCTTACCTCTGGCACTGTCCCCCCACCTCTCAAGCTTGCTGCTATCACGCCTCTCCTTAAAAAACCTGGTCTTGACTCCGACGACCCCAGCAATTTCAGACCCATCTCCAACCTCACATTCATCTCAAAACTACTGGAAAGAGCCATCGCAATTCAACTCAAGACCTACCTCCTCTCCAATAACCTATATGAAACATTCCAATCTGGCTTTCGAACCCACCACAGCACTGAAACAGCTCTAATCAAAGTCACAAACGACCTCCTACTCTCATCTGATTCCGGCTCTCTCACCATTCTTCTCCTCCTGGACCTCAGTGCTGCCTTCGATACCGTCAACCACTCCATCCTCCTCAGCCGCCTGACATCCATAGGCATCACCGACTCCGCCCTCTCCTGGTTCAACTCATACCTGTCTGAAAGATTTCACTACATCGCAATAAACAATCACACATCCCACACCACCCCTGTCTCACACGGAGTCCCCCAAGGCTCAGTGCTTGGCCCCATCCTCTTCATCCTCTACATGCTCCCACTTGGTCACATCATCCGCCGCCATGGACTTCACTTTCACTGCTATGCCGACGACACTCAACTCTACATCACCACCAAAACCATCACTCCAACTGTTCTCTCCACCCTCACCAACTGCCTCACCGACATAAAAACCTGGATGGACCACAACTTCCTCAAACTCAACAGCAGTAAAACTGAAATTATAATCTTCGGCCCAAAATCCACCCTCCCCACCTCCGAGAACTTCACACTCTGTATCGATGGTCACTCTGTCACTCCCTCCCCCCTGGTCAGAAACCTTGGCATCTACATGGACCCCGCACTCTCCTTCAAGTCACACATAAACAACGTCACCAAAATATCCTTCTTCCACCTCCGTAACATAGCACGCCTTCGATCCACTCTCTCCTTCTCAGCCGCTGAAACACTAATTCATGCCTTCATCACATCCAGACTCGACTACTGCAATAGCATCCTGTATGGCCTCCCCTCCACTGTCCTTCAAAAACTGCAATATGTACAAAACTCCGCTGCCCGACTGCTCACCCACACCCCCTCCAGAGAACACATCACGCCCATCCTCCGTCAACTTCACTGGCTTCCCGTCAAACAACGCATACACTTCAAGATCCTCCTCACCACCTACAAAGCCCTAAACAACCTTGCCCCTTCATACCTGACAGATCTCCTCCATCGCCCCATTCACCCCCACCGAACACGCTCCACTGACGCCAACACCCTCACCATCATCACCAGGACCAAATACCGCACCATAGGGGACAGAGCTTTTTCCACTGCCGCCCCTACCCTCTGGAACTCCATCCCCCTGGCCATCCGAAACTCCGACTCACTGCCGTCTTTCAAAAGTCAACTCAAAACCCACCTCTTCAACATCACTTACAACTCCTGATAAATCATTTTCCACCCTCTGTCTCTTTCCTATCCACTGTACTGTTGTTTTTGAATATTTATGTATTGTATGTATTGTACATTTGTTCACTCTGTGTTTTTGTAAAGCGTCTTTGTGTATTTTGAAAAGCGCTATATAAAACCGATGCATTATTATTATTATTATTATTAATATATCAGGACAGAAGTAGGATTATTTTCTGATAGACTTATAAACAATCAAACTTCTATTTGCAGCCAGTGCAGTCGCCCCCTGCTGGACATTACAAAGAATACAGTTTCAAAGCGATTCTGCATTGGTTGCACTTTTTAAACCTGGTGGTTGCCGCCTGGATACACCACCCTACCTCAACTTCTTGTGTTTGTTTAATAGTCTCAGTGTGCATTACAACATTAATTTAAGGACGTTAAATGATGCATTTTACCGACAAAAAACATGTCTTGTAACCTTATGTAAAAGTAGATTGGATATACAATTTCAATGTACATGCAGAAGAGAAAAATTGTGTAAAAGGTCAAGAAGAGGAAGTTTTCCGCTCTGTAAATGATCCTGTGTTGACTGTCTCCTTGTCTTTCTGTCCCTCAGGTGGTCCAGTGATCCTGGAGAGTCCTGCTGTCCCTGTGATGGAGGGAGACGCTGTGACTCTGAGCTGCAGAACCAAGTCGACCTTCTCCTCCAACAACATCTCAGCAGATTTCTATAAAGACGGCCTCTTCATCAGCAGCAGCTCTACAGGAGAGATGACCATCCACAGTGTTTCTACATCTGATGAAGGACTCTACAAGTGTAACGTCTCTGGAGGTGGAGAATCTCCAGACGGCTGGTTGGCTGTCAGAGGTGAGAGGAGCCGTAACTTTTTTAACAACAGATAGTAAGCCTGTGTTGTCTTTCCAAGATGGACACAAATATTTACTTTTAGTTATATTTCATACACATCCACCATGAAACAAAGAACGACTCCAAAACCTATGAAAATATGCTGCTGTGAGTCAGATATGAGGGTTGATCTATAGCTGTGTGAACCAGCCATACAGACAGAACTTGAGGTCGGTCTGTGGCTATTTGTGTTTTGCAGCAGGACATCCTGAGCCGCCGAACTCCCCCCTCACACACATTCTACTTCCTGTGGTGGGCGTCGACCTCTGGCTGGTCTGTGTGATGCTGCTCTGCCTCTGGAGGAGCCACAAAGGTCAGCCTGTTTTCATGTCATGACAGTAACATACTTGTCACAGGTTAACTGCAGCAAGACAATTCAACTAAATTGTGATTCAGTCATCAATTTAAAGAAGACATGAAAGTTGCAGGCTGTGGTCTTTAGCTTTCAGAATCTATAGACATGTAGAATGAAGTGATTCTGATAGAAATATCACAATTTTAAGCTTCATTTTTGTCACTTTTTCTAAAGGAAACCTTTTGTCCATTCAAAGACCGTTGGAAAGTTCAAACTCCAACGATAATGCCTGTTTTACAGTTTCTCTCTCCATTAAGTTTTTGGCAATCTTTCAAAGAAAACATACATTTCAATCCCAGCAGGATGGTGGTGTGCAGAGGGTTAAATCTCAAGTTTGGGTCATGGTGTTCATGTGGCTCTGAATTTTTAAAAGTGAATTTGTTATGTGTTGAAGTTATGGGGACTCAAACATTTTGGAGTAAAACATTAAAAATATATATATTTTTTTTAAAAATCCAAAATTCACCTTAAAAATCTCAATGTACATTTTTAAACCAAACTGTATCACATTTTGTGCTGCAGATGAAATTGATCCTTCGGTTGTCTTGTACACTGATGTCACCAGCTCATGGAAACAAAAAGGTAAACACACACACACACACACACACACACACACACACACACACACACAGACACATGGTAAGATACACAAACGCAAAATATGAAGTACACAAACACAGAAAATGGAGCATTTCTATCTATTTAGCTTTACAGACAACATTAGACGTATAACAATACACTGAATATGAATGTTGAACCCCCACTACCGGGACTGCATACTCATTTAAATCAACTCTCAAGTCTGTAGACAGTTAAATTACATATAAAGCATATAAAACACGCCTCTTTACATTACATTACATTACATGTCATTTAGCAGACGCTTTTGTCCAAAGCGACTTACAATAAGTGCATTCAACCTGATGGTACTAGACATAGACCACAGGAATCAAGTAAGTACATAACTTTAAGAGCTAACTGTCATTGCTACAGGAGTGCCATATGTTAAAGAAGAAAAGAAGAGAAAAGAATAAGAGTTTTTTTTTAATTTATTTTTATTTTTTTATATATATCTGTTAGGTGACCATGACTTAACTGAGGTATTGTTGGAAGAGATAGGTCTTCAGCCTGCGGTGGAAGATGTCCAGGCTGTCTGAGGTCCTGATGTCTGTTGGGAGCTTGTTCCACCATTTGGGAGCCAAGACAGAGAAAAGTCTGGAAGTGGTTCTGAGGCGAGTTGACCCACGCAGGGTGGGAGTTGCCAGCTGTTTGGCTGATGCAGAGCGTAGAGGACGGGCAGGGGTGTAGAGTTTGACAAGGTCCTGGATGTAAGTAGGACCTGAACCGTTAGCAGCAGAGTACGCCAGAGCTAGAGTCTTGAAGCGTATCAGCCACCGGTAGCCAGTGGAGGGAGCGGAGGAGGGGTGTTGTGTGTGAAAATTTGGGAAGATTGAAGACCAATCGAGCAGCTGCATTCTGGATGAGTTGTAGAGGTCGGATGGCTTTGGCAGGCAGACCTGCCATGAGGGAGTTTCAGTACTCCAGGCGTGAGATGACCAGTGCCTGGACCAGGACCTGAGCTGCCTTCTGGGTGAGAAACGGGCGGATTCTCCTGATGTTATGCAGCAAGAATCTGCAGGATCTGGTAGTGGCGGTGATGTTTGTTGAGAGGGACAGTTGGTTGTCAAGAGTTACGCCAAGGTTTTTGGCGGTTTCTGTGAAGGCAACCACTGTGTTCTGGACAGTGATGTGGAGGTCAGAGGTCAGAGCCCTTCCCTGGGAGGTAGAGTAGCTCAGTCTTTCCCAGGTTGAGTTTGAGGTGGTGCGAGGACATCCACTGGGAGATGTCGGCCAGACATGCAGAGATACGTGCTGCTGCACGTGTTTCAGACTGGGGAAATGAGAAGATTAGCTGGGTGTCGTCTGCATAGCTATGATAGGAGAAGCCATGTGAGTGGATGAGGGAGCCAAGGGAGTTGGTGTATATCGAGAAGAGGAGCGGACCAAGGACCAAGCCTTGAGGGACCCCGGTGGTGAGTAGACAGGGTTCTGAAACAGAACCCCTCCAAGTTACACGGAAGGTGCGGCCCTTGAGATAGGATTTGAGCAGAGAGAGGGCAGAGCCAGATACTCCAAGGTGGTGAAGGGTGGAGATGAGGATCTGGTGATCCACAGTGTCTTTAAATTGGCTGTTCAATAACTACAGGCGGATTTGGTTTTAGTGTTTGTAAGAGCGTCATGTTTTGATGTTTTTCTGTTCACTTCTCCAGTATGCACCATGTGCGGTTTTGATTTTCTTCTTTGTTCTGTTAAAGTACTTTGTAACTGTTATGTTTAAGGAGGCGCTGACAACGACTGTGTGCTAACTCCGTGCTCTATTATTAGCAACTTCAGGTGACACTCAGAACACACGTCACACGTTACGCTTGCGGCTGACGTCATGCCGTCATGACTCTATCCTGGCGTACAGTCGTACACTACATTTACCCCCCCCCCCCCTTTTAAATAACTCGAACCAGTACAGCAGAACATTCTCTTAACAAATCAACCTGGCTGACAAAACCGGGAAGACTACCGGTTTGCCCGCATAGCCCTTTGGATTATTCTACCACATGACAGACTATGCACTAGCTAAACTTCAAAAGTCTGTAACGTAGTCTTTGAGGTAGGATGGCCTCTGGTGGGCCCGAGCCGGCCGTAGCCCGAGCTGCAGTGGTTCAGCCGGTGCATCCGGCTCAGGTGGGTGTGCAGCCGGGGCCTCCAGCTGTGCCTCAGGCTGTGCCTCCGGAATGTCCCAGTCAGCGTCTGCATGACGCTGCTCGATTGCAGCGGCCTGCTCAGAGTCAGATGGCGCCGCCACCTTCCTAAGGCGGTTAGCGTGCCAACGCGACCCATCGGCTAGGCGGAAGGTAGCCGGCCCCAGCTATGCTGTGGTGCAGACCAGAATGAGAGCAGTTTGTGGGACCGACTGGGAGTACTCTGCAGTGCCGATGGAAATGGGAGGCTTTCTGCCAGATGTGCTCTGAGCCCGTTCTTGAGCGTTTGGTTGAACCTTTCCACGCCGCCATTAGCCTGCGGGTGGTAGAAGGCTGTTCTAATGTGCTTGACTCCTCTCTCCTCCGCGAAGGAAGTGAAGTCGGCTGAGGTGAACTGGGGCCCGTTATCAGTGGTGATGGTATCAGGAAAGCCCCAGCGTGTAAACAGGGAGGAGAGGAAGTCAGTGACCACCTTGGTGGTGACAGAACCAGCAAGGAGGACCTCAGGCCATTTGGAGTGGAGTTTGTAGGCGACCAGCAGAAAGCGTTGGTGCTGGGGGACGCCGATGTCGCAGATGTCCAGTTGAATGTGGGTCCACGGCGTTTGTGGCCACGGCAGAGGCTGTAAAGGCGGAGGTGGGGGCAGACCTGTCTTACCGCTGGTTAGGCAGGCTGTACAGTCTTTCACCATCACCTCCACGTCTCTGTCGATGCCCGGCCACCAGACGGAGCCCCTGCAGCGCTGCTTAAACTTCACAACGCCCAGGTGACCTTCATGCATCATGGTTAGGACGCGTGCCATGCACGTAAGGTGCTGGGAACCACTATACACAATCCCCGTGCAACGCAGACATCATTCCAGCAAGAGAGCTCACCCTTGACGCGGTTGAAGGGTGCCAGTTCTTCCGAGACTCTGGCGGGCCAGCCCTCTTGGATAAACATGTGGAGCTGGACGAACACAGGGTCCTGTTCGGAAGCAGCCTGGAGCTCCTGCAGAGAAATGGCTGCCTGGAGGGGCGTGTGCAGCATGAGAATCAGTTCTGGCTCCGAGGGGTCCTGGACGGTGTCAGGCACTGCACCGGGCGTGGCTCTGGAAAGGAGATCTGCAACGACGTTCTCTCTGCCAGGCGTAAACTGTGTGGTGAAGTCGTACGCCTGCAGCCTCTCAGACCACCGATAAAGGCGCAGTGGCCTGTGGCCAGATCCAGTTGTGCCCAGCAGGGTGGTGAGGGCCTGGTGGTCCGTCCGCAGGGTGAAGTGCCGCCCGTACAGGTACATGTGCCAACGTTCACAGGCCCAGACGCAGGTCAGCGCTTCCCTTTCCCCCACCGAGTGCTTGCACTCAGCCGGAGTGAGAGATCTCGAAGCAAACCACCGGCCGATTGGGACAAGACGGCGCCGACGGCTGTGTCGGATGTGTCACAGGTCACGAACGTAGGACTCCGCATGTCAAAGTGGGCCAGCACCGGTGGAGAGGTGAGCTGGGACTTGAGGCGGTGGACAGCGGCACGGCATGCGGGGGTCCAAGCCCAGGGTACGTCCTGCTTGAGAAGGGCGCCCAGCGGTGCAGTGGTCTCAGAGTAGTGGGGAAGAAAGCGAAGGTAATAGGCTGTCATCCCCAGGAATGAGGATAGCTGGGCGGGGCAGGAGGGCTCAGGCAGGCGCAGGACAGCATCGACATTTGAGTGGAGCGGGCTCAGGCCGTGGCTCGTCAGGCGAAACCCCACGAATTCGATGGCAGATCCTGCAAAGATGCACTTCTCCCCGTTCAATGTGAGATTGTGGCTGCTGAGGGCGTCGAGCCTGAAAGGTGAATGCTGGGAGAGCCCTGGAGTTTACCTCAAGGTCGGAGGATGGTTGAGCAGACGGGGCCACTGTCTGTGCCAAGGCCGCGGTGAGTGGGGGCGTCGGGCTTGGCGCCGCTAGCCGCAATGCTAACTGAGCAGCCGACTCAAGCTGGAAGGCTATTTCCACCGCCTTTGACAGCGACAGGTCGTCCGGCGCCGTAAACAGTTTCTCACGTAGCTTAGGGTCAACTGTGTGCTCTGCTAGCTGATCCCGAATCATCTCCTCTTCTAAGAAGCCGAACTGACAGAGGCTGGCCAAACACCGGAGGTCGGTGACGTACTGATAAACCGACTCACCCGGCCGCTGTCGGCGTTGGCGGAAGATAATCCGCCGGACCACGACGCTCTGTGGCGCGGCGAAATGTCGCTCGAGCACGGTGACACAGTCCGTGTATTCCGGCGAGGGTCCGAGAGTCCGGAAGATGCACTGTCCCTAGTTGCCCAGGCTGTGGATTAGCATTGCTCTTAGCCTAGCTTCGGGAGCGTCGGCGAGACCCATGGCTGCCACAAATGTCTCGAACAACTCATACCAGTGAGAACACGGGACCGGTGGCTCACCGGGCAGAGCGAGGAACAGAGGCAAAGGTGAAAGTGGAAGCTCCATCCTTGTCGCCAATGTTATGTTTAAGGAGGCGCTGACAACGACTGTGTGCTAACTCCGTGCTTTATTATTAGCAACT
Organism: Centropristis striata; assembly: GCF_030273125.1. Taxonomy (NCBI): domain Eukaryota; kingdom Metazoa; phylum Chordata; class Actinopteri; order Perciformes; family Serranidae; genus Centropristis; species Centropristis striata. Next base: position 34,453,662 of record NC_081533.1, read on the forward strand.
TCAGGTGACACTCAGAACACACGTCACACGTTACGCTTGCAGCTGACGTCATGCCGTCATGACTCTAACCTGGCGTACAGCCGTACACTACAGTAACCTCTGTTAGAAAAGTTATCGTTAGGCCTCAAAGCCCAAATTTGGCTGGTAACCAGACTTTTCTAGTCTTCCATTCATGAACGTGGTTATGCAGTATTTATGCATAACCACAATGACAAATGACCACCATTAGGAGCTGATTCCGTGGTATAGGCCACGCCCATTTGTGCCTGGAATATTATCTTCACAAAATCACAAAAAAACCACGGAATACACTTTTTCAAACTCCTTCAAGGCTCAGCGTCCAATCTGCACAAAATTTGGCGCACAGAATCTGTGGGAACACATGACAAATACATTATCAAAAGATCTTTGGCCCTGAACCAAACTTGGTGCATATTTGTAGAAAAAATTGCCAAACCTGATTTTTCCAACTCATTTTATTGCAGACTTTTGTACTTGGCAACCAAGATCCCATTGACTTAAAATCAAAGCTCTCTACCTGTTTCTTGCGTCCTGCACGTAGGCCTGCAGGTCCGACTTGCACTGCCCCCAAGGGTCACCAGGTGCGACTTGTGTGGGAGTCTTGGCCCCCGTTAATACCTGATCGCATATATAGTTATTATTATTATTATTTTAATTACTATTATGATTAGCAAGCTTCAGCTGCTGCTAGGATCATGAATATTGCTGTAAGCTGAACTTTTTTTTTTCCAGGTTCATGAATGTACTTTCTTGTGGAATACAGACAGCAATTCAGCGACTGAAACACAAAAACACATACAATGAACTTTACTGAACATACTGTGTCTTTGTCTGGTAATTTGCTCCAATTTTTTTTTCCAGGTTTGCCACTGAAGAGCCACTCCTTGTTTTCCTCTGTTGCTGTATACAGACTGTGGCGTGGTTTGAGCCACCGTGAGTTTCTCCTCAGCAGATATGACACGGAGTACAATAACAGTTCAGATTACTTTTATTAATTACACACTACCACAGTAGTACAGAGCCGTTCACAGGCGTATTGCTGCCGTGCTCCGTCAGCTCAACACCCCTCTGGAGTGTGCGTGCTCCAGTCATCCTCCCTCCCAGGTCCAGCACGCTACTGTGTTTTAAAAGGGAGAGAGTGATTAGCTAATGCCATGCAGTTGTGTCAATCACTCTCACCTGGCGCTGCTCTCCTGAGCCCTCTCCACACCTCTCTCCTGCAGCTGATGCACCACGCCCCCTCCACATACCTCCACCGCCCGACTTAGGCCGGGGAGCCGTCCGGCCTAACCTACTCCCCCCCCCCCTCCCCATGGGAGCGGGAAAGGAAGTCGGCCACAGCCATCTGCGCCCCCGGCCTATGGATCACCTTGAACTTAAACGGTTGTAGTGCCAGATACCAACGGGTGATCCGGGCGTTGGCATCCTTCATGCGGTGGAGCCACTGGAGGGGAGCATGGTCCGAGCAGAGGGTGAATGGGCGCCCCAGCAGGTAGTACCGCAGAGCATCCACCGCCCACCGGATGGCCAGGCACTCCCTCTCCACCGTGCTGTACCTGGCCTCCCTTTCGGACAGCTTCCGGCTGATGTAGAGCACCGGGCGGTCGACGCCCTGCACCTGCTGAGACAGAACGGCCCCCAGCCCTCTGCCCGATGCATCAGTCTGCAGGACAAAAGGGAGAGAGAAGTTAGGTGTGTGGAGAAGAGGCTCCCCACAGAGGGTCTGTTTAACCCTCTCAAGCGACACCTGGCACCGCTCCGTCCACTGGACCGGATCTGAGGCACCCTTTCGGGTGAGGTCAGTCAAGGGGCTGGTCAGCTCCGCGAAATTGGGGATAAACCGCCGGTAATAGCCTGCCAGCCCCAAGAACCGCCGCACCTCTTTTTTGCTCTTGGGCCTTGGGCAGGCTGCAATAGCAGCTGTCTTATCTACCTGTGGACGCACCTGCCCGCCGCCCAAGTGGTACCCCAGATACCGTACCTCCCTCCGTCCAACTGCACACTTCTTCGGGTTGGCCGTGAGCCCCGCCTGCCTCAGTGAACCCAGCACCGCAGCCACCTGCCGCACATGCTCCGCCCAAGTGGTGCTATGGATGATTACATCATCCAGGTAGGCGGCAGCATATGCAACATGTGGCCGCAGCACGCGGTCCATGAGGCGTTGAAATGTGGCTGGGGCCCCGAACAACCCGAACGGAAGTGTAACAAATTGGTACAAACCGTACGGAGTGGAGAAGGCCGTTTTCTCCCTGGACTCTGGAGATAGGGGAATCTGCCAGTAGCCCTTGGTCAAATCCAGTGTCGTGAAAAAACGAGCAGTGCCCAGGCGATCCAGGAGCTCGTCGACCCGAGGCATTGGATAGGCGTCAAACCGTGAAACATCATTCACCCTGCGATAGTCCACACAGAACCGGATGGACCCATCCTTCTTGCTCACAAGAACGATGGGGCTACACCAGGCACTGTTGGACTCTTCTATTACCCCCATCTCCAGCATCGCTTTCAATTCTGCCTGAACCACTTTTCTTTTGTGTTCAGGTAACCGATAGGGCCGTGAACGCACCGTCACGCCCGGGTGAGTCTCAACGTTGTGTTGAATAAGACTTGTGCGTCCTGGCAGGGGGGAGAACACGTCAGCGTAACTCTGTTGCAACCTGGCAATATCTGTTCTCTGAGACGGTGAGAGATGGTTTTCACAAAGGAGCGAGGCAGGATTGGCCGATTTTGGAACCTCAGGCCCCAACTCATCTCTCTCTGCAATTGCCGTCACCAGGGAAACAGACTCAGCCTCTCTCCATGCTTTTAGGAGGTTGAGGTGATAAATCTGCGTAGCCCCTCCCCTGTCAGATCGCACAAGCTCATAATCGACATCACCCACTCGTCGTGTGACCACAAAGGGTCCTTGCCACTTGGCGAGTAATTTGGAGGTGGACGATGGGAGTAATACAAGCACTTTATCTCCCGGTGAAAATTGTCTTAGCTTAGATCCTCTGTTGTACAGCCGCTGCTGACGTTCCTGGGCCCGGAGCAAATTCTCCCGTGATAACCGCCCCAGTGTGTGGAGTTTTGCTCTCAGGTCCAGGACGTATTGCACTTCATTTTTACTGGGGCTTGGACCTTCCTCCCAGCTTTCTTTAACAAGGTCCAAAACCCCGCGTGGTTTCCTGCCAAACAGCAGTTCAAAGGGAGAAAATCCCGTGGAGGCCTGGGGTACCTCGCGCACTGCAAACAGCAGAGGATCTAGCCACTTATCCCAATTAGGACTATCATCGTGCACAAACTTACGGATCATGGACTTCAAAGTCTTATTCAGGCGCTCAACGAGGCCGTCAGTTTGCGGGTGGTAAACACTGGTTCGAATAGACTTGATGCCCAATAATCCGTACAGTTCTCTCAGTGTTCGTGACATAAACTGGGTGCCTTGGTCAGTCAGGATCTCTTTCGGGATCCCGACTCGGGAGATAACTTGAAACAGTGCCTGCGCCACACTCTTTGCAGAGATGGTGCGCAGCGGCACTGCCTCTGGATATCGCGTTGCGTAATCCACAAGAACTAACACAAAGCGATATCCCCGTGCGCTCCGGTGAAATGGCCCGATGAGATCCATCCCAATACGTTCAAACGGGATCTCAATCAGTGGTAATGAGCGCAAGGGCGCTCTCGGGACGGCCGGTTGGTTAACCAACTGGCATTCAGGGCAAGACGCGCACCAGCGGCGCACGTCTGCCCGAATGCCTGGCCAATAGAATCGGGCCATTACACGGTTCAGTGTCTTTTCATACCCCATATGCCCAGCCATCGGGTTAAAATGAGCCGCCTGGAAAACCATTTCCCGGCGGCTTTTTGGTACCAACAACTGGGTAAGTATGTCATTTGTCTGAGTGTCACGACTCACCCTGTATAATCTGTCCCTGCGCAGTGAGAAGTGGGGATACGTTAACGCTGCATCAGGGCGCACCATGTGACCATCAATTTTTATCACTTGGTCGAAGGCAAAGCGTAGAGTATCATCACGAGACTGCTCGAGTGGAAAATCTTCCATGGAGGCAAAAACGGGCACCTGCGGAGCCTCCGGTGGAGGCACCGCCGGCTCCCCCTCCCCGTCTGCAGTGTCGGACAACCTCGCGTCACCACTGAGCACAGCGCACATATCCCATGTCCCTGTCGGTCGTGAACGCACCCCCACACACTGTCCCACTAATCTGTCAAACCCCGGCCAATCAGTACCCAGAATCAGGGGGTGCGTCAGGCGGGAGCTAACCGCAGCCTTCACACTATGCTTTTTTCCCTTAAACCGAATTTCCACTGGTACTACAGGGTATCTGTGGATGTCCCCATGCACACACCTAATATCCACCCAGCCCGCCTCCCTCAATGCCCCGGGTCGAATCAGATTCTGGTGAACTATAGACTGCGTGCAGCCAGAGTCCACCATTGCCTGATGTGTACCACCCTGGATCCTTACCGGAACGCTGTACGTCCCTCCTAGACCGGGGGAGGGTGCTGGAGGTCCGACAACCCGGACCACTTGACCGACCTCCATGAGTGGACACTCTCGGCGGAAGTGTCCGGGTTGTCCACACCTCCAGCATTCCTGCCCTGCCGCCTGAGGAACCCTCTGTGGGTCGAGAGCAGCGCCCGTAGCGGCTGGAGCCTGGGAAGGACCGAAAAGAGAGGGAGGATTAGTGCGCGGGCGAGGAGAGGGTCTAGCGGCCGTGGAGGGCTGGGGACCCGGCACCGGTCTCCTGCGGGGCGCCGGTATGGGACGGACGGGAGAGGCTGGCCGACCCTCATGTGCCCGGCCCCAGGAGAGAACAGCCAAATGGTCCTCCGCCAGAGTTATGGCAGCCGCCAGATCCGCAGGGCGGTGGCAGCGCACCCAGTCCGAGGTGGCCGTTGGGAGCCCCTCCACAAACTGCTCCAAAACTACGGCTTCCAGCAGCCGCGCCTCGCCCGCAGAGCTCCCCGGCTGAAGCCACCTGGTCGCCGCATCCTTCAGCTGCTGTGCGTAGACGAATGGTCGATCAGCGGGACCCAGCTTGGTCCCCCGGAACCTGCGCCGCTGGTCTTCTGCGGAGAACCCCAAACGGTCCAGGACTGCCCGCTTGATGTCCCCGAACCGGCACCGGGAGGGTCCGGGTAGGGCGAGGGCCGCCGTCTGCGCCTCTCCCGACAGCAGGGGAAGCAGGCGCACAGCCCACTCCTCCTCCGGCCAGTTGCACGCCGTCGCCGTCGCCTCAAACATTTCCAGGTAAGTCTGGGGGTCATCGTGGGCCTCCATCCTCTGGAGCGTGACACCAGCGAGCGAGGGGGCTGACGACGCCCCCCCAACACGATTCACCATCACCTCCAGCAGCTCCGCTTGTTTCTCCGCCTGGAACTGGAGAGCGGCCAGTTGTTGCCTATTGAGCGCTGCCTGGTCCCGGCTCATAGCTGCCACCTCCGCCAACATCTGCGCCAGCGTGGTCACTGGCGATTGTGGCTCCGACATCTCTGCTGAGTCCCTGTTCAGGCGCCAATGTGGCGTGGTTTGAGCCACCGTGAGTTTCTCCTCAGCAGATATGACACGGAGTACAATAACAGTTCAGATTACTTTTATTAATTACACACTACCACAGTAGTACAGAGCCGTTCACAGGCGTATTGCTGCCGTGCTCCGTCAGCTCAACACCCCTCTGGAGTGTGCGTGCTCCAGTCATCCTCCCTCCCAGGTCCAGCACGCTACTGTGTTTTAAAAGGGAGAGAGTGATTAGCTAATGCCATGCAGTTGTGTCAATCACTCTCACCTGGCGCTGCTCTCCTGAGCCCTCTCCACACCTCTCTCCTGCAGCTGATGCACCACGCCCCCTCCACACAGACTGAACCCCGTCAGGTGTAAAAACACACCGCGCCATGTGTTGACTTATAAAGCCTGAAACTCTGCTGCTGATCAACAGGAGCCAGGACACTTTTTACATCTTTTTAATGGCTTTGACTAAAAGGACAATCTGATCACATGGAAACATACGTCAGTTATTGTTGTTTCACAAATGAAAAAGACAAACCGAGTTGATAAAAAGTAGTTTTTGTTGTAGCTGGAATGTTTGAATATTGATAAGATTAAAGTGAAAGAGTCTTTGCAGTAAACACACACTGATGGGTAGAGGTCACTCAGGGTCTCCTCTCGGCAATTCATTTGAAAATACTTGAAAAAAGCACATTTACAGTAATATATGAAAATTATTTTCCTTATTCTGATTTTATCTGCCTTGTCAGGTTATATTTGCCCAATTCTGTTTTGTAAAGCACTTTGTTAAGTTGTTACAGTAAGAAAGCACTAAATAAAGTTTCTTATAACCAAACAGTGACACTTTCACAACATTAATCACGTTACAGCAGCGACTTTCAAGCTTAGGTATGAAAATGTGTTCATCTTCTGACAACAGTTGAGACGCTGAATAGGAAACACTTATTTGGGTCAATGGTACTTCCTCTTGTTTGTGTACAACTTGCTAGAAACTACAGCAGGAATTACTGAGCCTTTCTCAGTTATTATGTAAGTTTTGAGAGATGGGCTGACAGATTGTTGGGTTTCTTGACAACAAATCCCATGATGACATGCTGTTAAAGACTGAGACTTTATCACATCTTCAGTGAGTTTTAGGGGCACTTCGTCAACTTGAACAGTGGTTTGGTTTGTTGTTGATGCACAACAAAGATTGCTTGGGTTGATTTTTTGGGATTTGGAGATATCATCTTAAAATGCAGATTTTCTGCTGTTGCAAAACCTTATGGACAATTTGTGCTATAATCACGTGTACTGTCACAACATTCCAAATCTTAATAAAGAGCTACATTTAGGTCAAGCTTGTATACTGCATGCCTTAGTATTATAGTGCCATCAGCTGGACAAATAGGAAAACTGTTGCACAGAGGATCCCAGTAGTCTGCAGATGAAAACAGACATCCGTGCATGAAACTAATCTCAATGAAGACTTTGTGTAACCTCAGTGTGAGCAGGTGTCGTCTTTGTGTCACTGAAGATACTGCAAACACTTTAAAAGAGTCTGAAGTGTTCTGTCTGTACGAGCTAAAATTACACAGAAAAACACAGAGTAACTTTTTCTTGATCCCTGTGACTTCTGTGAAACTATTTTGTTATCCTTAAAGTGATTTTGACATGAAAAATATGCATGAATAATAACATAAAGAAGACAGTGAATAGTACCAAACCTACTGGTTCCTAAAACAGGTGGACACTGCGGGTTCTAATGTTAGTCAAACAGTATAAAAAAAACAATACAGGGCAAGAGTGTGTCAGATATGGACATGATGAACAGGTTTTGGTGTCTGTATGGACACAGTGATATCAAACCTGGCAACCTAATATGTTGGCAGATTTGACGGGGTCAGTTTTTTGTGTTTTTTTTGTGTTGCTTTGTTTTTGTTTTTTTGGTTGGGTTCGAGACCATCACCAAAAGTTGACGTACGCTTATGGTCTGGCACACAAAAAAATGACCAGAGCAGCCGAACGGGCGAAACAGCGCTATGACCAAAGGGCTAATTCAACAGCATTATTGAATGGAGAGCGGGTATGGGTTCGTGATAGGAACAGACAGGGACGAGGGAAGTTAAATGGGGGTTGGGATCCAGACCCTCACCTTATTTTGGAGACAGTGGGAGACTCAGGCCTAGTGTATAGAGTATGACTAGAGAAGGAAGGAAGAGAGAAGGTTTTGCACAGGAACTCTCTTAAGCTGTGTACAGGCCTTACAATACATGCCTGTAGCCCCACCAGTTAGCACAGAGAGATCTGATGAGGAATCTGGGTTTTATTGTGTTTTTGGGCCTGTAACTAATGAACTTGCTCCAGCTCCTGCTCCTAACATCCCCATAGGTATTGAGGTGGAACCAGTACGGCATTCTGCCAGATCTAACCGGGGCATCCCACCAGCCCGTTTTGGACATTAACAGTTGCAGAGACTGCCAACCTTTGGCTGTGGGGGGATGTGACGGGGTCAGTTTTTAGTGTGTTTTTTGTGTTGCTTTGTTGTTGTTTTTTTTCCTCTGTATGGCTGCGTTCCAAGGCCCTTAATTTTCCCCTCGTCTATCCTCGCTTGAACCGGAAGTTCTTTTGCGGGCGCCATCTTTACAACCGTCCCAAAGCTCTTATTTGTGCTCGGAGGATAGAGGATAGAGGAGGCATATCGGAGGAGGCACAAGCAAGGATACACGAGAGCATCCTATGTGGAAGTCTTTTAGCGGTGGCCCCGCCCCCTGACTTATTGAATAGACGCAGCATCTGATCGGACTGATGCTATACATCAACATCGATGTAGTTTCATGCCGGAGTGAAGACAGATCACAGATCAAACTAAAGTGTGTCACCACAAGTTTATTTTATTTATGATTCACCATGTAGTTAAAATCTGTTTTATTGTGGCTCTGAACAACAAAAACACCACAAACAGCTGCTGAGGGAACCCCTTATTGTCAAAATACTCAAATTTTCCTTATGAGAACAAGGATCATTTTATCACAGACTTCAATACAATCAGACTTTCCAGTAAAAACACATTTATGCAATTCAATTAGAGCGTAGAGACAATCTGAAGTCAAACATCTGCACTTGTCTTCATGCCAGATTTTTGAGATTTTTGAAAAAAGAAGCAGTGTGACTTTGTTGCCAGTCTTTTAAAAGACAGAAACATTTTGAGAACACTCATGTGGAGCAGGATGTTGATTGTTCACACTCCAGTGCACCTGGACTCTCAGGGCGGGATGCACCAGTCTGATATTGTTTCATATTGAGTTACTTCATTACTTGAGCAAACACTTGCAACATGAAATTAGAGTCCTGGTCCGTTTGCACATCCCTTGATTAGCCAATCAATGAACAGAACTTATAATAATATTTTTTTCTTATAGGCATACACGTATTGCCCAGGTGTCTTTGAATGTTTCACATGAAGTTGCTTTGATGGTCCCATCAGCTGTATTGTTATACAGGTTTGGTCGTCGTGTCTGATTTGACACGACGACCAAACCTGTATAACAATACAGTTTATTTATTTTTTCAATTTATTTTTCACCTCTTTAAACCCTCAAACCCTCCTACAACAGTGCAATTTTTGTCTTTTTTAAGTGGTGTTTTTAGGGCTGGATGGCAGGTCAGTAAATGGCACATAAAAATGCTGTACATCATTCAAAAGTATGGGAGCTGCCGTATAGGTTAAAAACCCCGCCCCTCCATGTTAGTGGCACTGTGACATCATGATTTACAGCTGTAACTGACTCCTGATTGGTTAGAGGTGAGTTTTAGGCGTGAACTCCAAACCACAGCTCCACTCTGTGTCACTACTGCACAGACTCTTAAACTGAAGAAAATCTGTAAAACAATGGAGGACAACAACACTTCTTGAAACACAGACTTGTGCATGATTTTAATGAAAACGTTTGTGATATACAGTCAGAATGACAGAATACAGATGTCATATTTATTCTATATTGTAACATTTGTGCGTATTTAATTCTCAATTTCAGGAATTTAGGGAATAACCTGATTCATTTTCATGCATCATCAAGCCTCATCAACCAATTATCTCAGAAACAAATCCTGTAAATGTGAGAATGTTCATAAATCTGGCCACAACACCCTTCCTCTGGAAACTTGAGCTGCAAAGACAGAGAACAGATCCAAGACAATCAAAGAAGAGAGCCAAAAGAGATGAATAGCATCATGCCACACAGTGTAGCTGCAGGGCCACAGACAGGCAGTCAGTCAGACAGACAGACAGGCAGGCAGTCAGTCAGACAGACAGTCAGTCAGACAGACAAGAAGGCAGTCAGACAGGAAGGCAGTCAGACAGACAGGCAGGCAGGCAGTCAGTCAGACAGACAGGCAGGCAGTCAGTCAGACAGACAGGCAGTCAGTCAGACAGACAGGCAGGCAAGGAACTAATTCTTCACCAGAAAGATTTCTGAGAAGGAGGCTCATTTTCTCATAGACTTCAATACAATCAGACTTTCCAGTGAAAAAACATTTATACAATCCCAGTGCATTGAGTATTTTTTAATTGTAGAGACAATTTGAAGTCAGAACATTTTCACATGTTTTCATGCCACATTGAATATGTTTGAAAGGCAGCAGTGTGACTTTGTTGCCAGTCATTTGAAAGACAAACAGTTTAGAACAGAAACCATGTTCCTTGTTTAACCAAATGCAACACTACATTTGTACTGCACTCCAAACACTGGAATGAAGCTGTCCCGTAGATCAGGATGTTTATTGAGTGTTATTTTCATGATTCTCATGTATCTGTTCTTTGGAACTGCTACCGGAGCTCCTTTAATACTGAACAAACATGGCCGGAGTTCACCTGAATATTGATACTGAACAGTTGCCACGTGGAGACATGTCATTCTTTTTTTATAGTCTGTGGTTCATTCCCTTGTCCAATTATGTCTCAGAAGTTGTTGCAGCAAGTGAAGGGTTGATGCCATTTGTTACACAGATTAGGTCCTAAATTTACCATTTTTGACTGCATGAGAAATAACATAAATGATCAAAATAGCACATGAAGACACACAGACATGGAGGAACATCAAAGGAGGAATTGCGTGTTTGGGGATTGTATGGCAGCTCTTGTGTTGTGTTGCTGCTTATTGTGAATCTAGTGTGTCAGCCATCCATCCTCTGAATGCTCCAGGTCTCTAGTTTGTGGTTGTAAAGTTTCATGAGGCTGTGATTATCCTAGAGGTCACAGCAGCTCATTTTGTACACTGAGCTCAAGTTTCACTCACTAACAACATCACACATGAAGAAAATTGGGTCTCAGCTTTCCAGTCAGACCTGATCTATGCAGCTCACAGACTGTTTAGGGACCCCATATGCACAAATATTTGAATATAATTGGTGAAAAGTATACATTTATTTATTTTTTTGTAGCATATTGTGTCTGCAAAGAGGAGACCCGTGGCAACCAATGGAATCAATTTGTATTCTGATTTTATTCATTTTCAAGAGACAAAACAAAACAAAAAAAGAACACTTAACAAAGGTCACATAACATACAGAACACAGCACATCTTGAATTACAACAATATTCCATGGTCATAGTTAAGATGGATACTATAAACAAAAACCTCTAAAAGTAGCAAAAACAAAAAAAATAATTAATTCGACATATACAAAACCACATACTTATTTTGCACTGTGAGGTTTTATACAATAGCCAGTTTATAAGATCACATTTTTAAGATGATTCAATACTGGTTCCCATGTTTTATCAAATGTATCTCCTCTACCTTCGTTACAAAATCTCAGTTTCTCCAGATGTGAAGTGTTTGACAATTTTCCCAGCCACAAATTATATGTTGGCACAGAGTCCATCTTCCACACACGTAAAATCAGCTTTTTGCAATCACCATCCCAAACTGAATAGCTCTTCTTTCAAATTTATTGACCGAAGAAAGGACACTTGTGGCCCCCAGGATGGCCACCAGGGGACTGGGTACCAGATTCTTACCAAAAGCCTCAGAAAAACACTGAAAAATACACTTCCAATATGACTGAAGTTTACTACATGTACAGAATGAATGCGCTAGAGTAGCTATCGTAGATTTACATTGGTTACATTCTGGTGAGATATCAGGATAAAATTTGTGCAGCTTTTCCTGTGAATAATGGAGTCTGTGGAGCGTTTTTAACTGTATTAGGTTGTGTCTGGAGTTAACTAACTTTAACTTAATCATGAGTATTTAACTTAATCATCAACTTAATCAAGTTCCACTCCAGCCCTCTACCATGAATTATGAAAAATAAATAGATCAACTATGAAAGCCAAATAAACAACAAAAGGAACACAACTAAATGCCCTGGGGTTTTTTCCCATGCACTAAGTCAGCACAACTACAATATTTGATGAGTCATTTGCGGCAGCTTGATAGAAACAACAGCTTCTTCTATGCATAATTCCCAACTATACATATATCAAATTGCTTTAGTTGAATCGAGTATTGGCTCACCCTTCGGTCCAATCACGCATTGAGTAGTTCCAGGTCGTCCAGCAGGCGCTCATGCGTCTCGCCCTCTTCGGCGTCCAAAAGCTTTTCCCCGGGGGGAGGTAAATGAGTTCCAGGATCAGTTCCTCACCTGCAGAATTATCCTGGTTCAACCCAAGTGGTGATCCCGGACGAGCCCCAAAACTGTCGTGGGTTAAGTTAATGGGTGAGCTGGCCAAACACAAAGCACTCAATACTCTGTTCAGCCAGTTTTATTAGCACATTCGAATTCCATACACCGCACAATTCCGAATGGCTCTTTTACAGTACAACAAAGCCCCATACACCGCTCGACTTATGACTGTTGCACTTTTCAGCATTGGCTTTTCGGTAAGACTCAATGCGGCCCTATCTTCCTGCTCTATACAACACATCAGGACAGAGCCCCCTGATCTACATGTCCCCCTCAATCATGGTGTTATCAGAGTTAAGGCCCTAGTGAGTTCCCAGAAGGCCTTGTGTCTTGAATATCAAGTAGGTCGCCGCCTACTTCTTGTACCACCATGACAGGAAGTACCAAATTTCCTTCACAGAGGTCTTGTTACAAAACAATCGTTCTATGCAAAGCCAGGCAGGGCAGGAATATGAAGAGGACGGGGGGCCTTTCCTCCACCAAGCAAGTATAGACAGATGAGCCGCCCAGTAATACATTTTAAAATTTTGTAAGGCAAAGCCTTCAGCATTTTTCAATTTACATAGATGTTTTTGGCGATCCTGACGGATTTGTAGTTCCAGATAAAAGGTACAATGATTAAATCTAATTGTTTAAAGTAATACTGGGCAATGTACCATGGAAGAGACTGGAAGAGATGCAGGAAACGTGGCAGTGCAATCATCTTAATTGCATTAATCTTACCTACAAGAGAAATAGGAAGAGTCTTCCAAAAATGTATGCTTTGTTTAAGTTGCTCAATTTTATTATGACTATTCTTCTGTAAAAGGTCCTCAGGGTCTTTAGTCACAGTTATACCAAGATATGAAAAGTCTTTGAAAGCTTTTTTGAAAGAAGTAGACTGTATATACGTCATATCAACTTTGTTAGAAATAGGCATTAACTCACTTTTGTCCCAATTAACAGAAAATCTGGAGAGCCTACCTAAGATGCTAATTAAAGTCAAAAGATGAGGTATTGAAGCTTGAGGATGTGTAATGAATAAAAGAATATCATCCGCGTACAGTGAAATATGGTGCTCTTGTCCATAAATGTTGAAAGGAGAAATTGGACGACTTTGTCTAATACTGACTGCCAGCAGTTCAATAATAATTGAGAACAAGAAAGGGGAGAGGGGACACCCCTGACGGGTTCCACGACTGATTGCAAAAGGGCATGATATATTTTGGTTGGTTATGATAGAGGCAGTTGGATGTGAATAGATAAGCTCAATCCACTTAATAAAGGAGGGTCCAAAACCAAATTTTTTAAGTGTAAACAACGTATAGGGGCATTCCACTTGATCAAAGCCACGCTGTACATCTAAAGATATTATTACTGTCTCTTCAGTATGTTCTGTATACAAAATATGGGACGAGCGGCGCAGATTAAAGTACATATGTCTACCTGGCATGAACCCTGTTTGGTCAGGATGGTTAATAGAACAAATGTGCTCCTTTAATCTATTGGCGAAGACTTTCCCAAGAATTTTGGTTTCGATAGGTAGCAGGGAGATAGGACGATATGAAGAGAACAGGTCAGGATCACAGCCAGGTTTGGGTATAAGTGAAATATTGGCCTTATATAGAGTGGGAGGCAACCCAGAGATCACCAATGAGTAATTCAGCATTCATAATATGAGTGGGGAAAGTTTCTGGCTAAATACCTTGAAAAAATTCAATACAAAAGCCATCTGGTCCTGCTGCCTTATTGTCAGGGAGAGAGGAAATCACTTCTTTTATCTCACTCAAATTGATGTCTGCATCCAGTGAAGAGGAAGACTCCATAGTCCCCAGATCACATCCACCCTGTGACTGATAGACGTTTTTGTAAAAATTAGCAAAACATTCATTCATTTTTTCAGGATCCGTCACATGGGTCCCATCATTCGTCTTCATAGAACGTATGGACCTGGATGCCTGAGACTGTCTTAACTGGCGGGCAAGTAGTCTTTGAGGTTTATCACCAAACTCAAAATACTTTTGTCTTACTTGGGCCAACAAACGTGAAACATTTTTGGATAGTATAGAATTGCACTCATATCTTAATGCTGAGATCTTCTTCAATACTTCAGGCTGATTATCCACTCTATACAGTGCTTCTAGATCAGATAATTGACTATCTATTTCAGTTAACCTAGCTTTAGATTTTCTTTTTTCCATCGCTTCATAAGATATGATGTGGCCTCTGAGGACGGATTTCATGGCCTCCCAAAGTGTGGAGTCACTAACTTCACCATTATCATTAGAGTCAATGTAAAGATCTATTTTGTTTGAAAGATAGGAACAAAATTCCTTCTCTTTCTGTAAAGTATTATTTAACCGCCAAGTAAATTCTCCTTGTTTATGGTTCAGGTTAAGCTTTAAGAAAACTGGGGCATGGTCTGAAATGAGAATGTTATGATAAGTGCAATCCTTGACTTGTGACAATAAATTAGAATCCAGTATAAAATAATCAATCCTTGAGTAAGATTTATGAACATATCAGCTTTGAGTGTACGTATATGAGCTGTTATGCCCCAGTCTAGGGGCCTAGAGCACAACATGAAAAGGCCCCATCTTCCCCATCTCCCAAGTAGCCACAAACAAAGATAAGTTTGAAGAATGGTTAAATATTTATTTACAAAGAGAACTTAGGTAAACACAAATATTCTTCAACTTAGGGGTGGACTAAAGCCAAAATAACAAACAAAACAATTCTATCTTAAAAATAAGAAATTTACCTGAAAAACCAAAAGATACAAAATCTTACCTCCCTACCTACTTAAACAAGAGAAAACGAGAAACAAAACCTGGCAACCCACCCTTACTGCTCAAAACAAGGGAATTAAGTCCAAAACCACAAGTTAACTCAAAAGGTGTGAACCAGTTGGGAGAAGAGGAGGATGAGGAAAAAGCCTGCTGCCAACGACGGCCGCCATCTTGGCTCCATTTAAACCATGTGGTTCCGGCTGCAGCCAATCACAGCCCAGGCGTGTAACCTCTCCACCAATAACACCGCGGCTATGGCACACCCCAATCTGCATAATAATGAGGCGTGGAACCTCTCCACCAATAACACCACGGCTATGGCACACCCCAATCTGCATATTGTTACAACCCTGGCTCAGAGGTTGCAGCAAAGGAGAGAGGGGACACAGAGCTCTGAGGATAGTTACAATATTTATTGATCAAAAAGAAGCATAACGTGTGTGTATGAGTAAGTGTAGATGGATGTGTGTGTATATGTGTGAGAGTAGATGAGATAATCAGGTCGTCAGCCAGAACAGCAGCCAGCTGCTCAGCCAGGGGAGAGGGAGAAGACTGACTCAGGCGGCCTTTTGTAGATGAGACCACACCCTGAGGCGTGGTCTGCTGAGGACGGCCCACTGCTTCCTGGTAGGGACTGAGGGGAAGCAGGCAGATGCACGGGGCCGTCACACCCCCCCCCCATAAAGACGAAGAACCATAGGCTTCTGAGATACTAAGGGGTAACCGATCAACAGGTCATCTTCAAGGAAATAACCGTGTGCCACACTCTCCATCTCCTCCACTGGACGCACCTGCTGGAACAGCTCGGTCAGAGCAGCATCTCCTTGCTGCTCCTGTACCAGTTCAGCTTTTGAGACAGAGAAGGGAAAGACAGGTAAAGGAAATTGGACATGTGGAACATTCTTTTCTTTTACCACTAAGTCATTCTTGACTAGCGTCTGTGATCTTGTGACCGCACACACTGGGAAAATCTGTTCATAGTCATCACACTCAACCTTCACTTGGCCCACAGCTGGAGAAGAGGTAACAACCGGTGAGGGAGAAGACACTGGAAATGGACCATCAATCAGATCATTCCCCAAAATCACCTGCACTCCCTGAACTGGAAGAGCGGGGCGCACAGCCAACGACACCTCCCCTTTAACTAGATCTGAACCGAGGACAACCCTATGCAAAGGCACTGGGAACACATTCAACCCCATACCTTTCACCAACACAAAGTCTCCAGTGGCAGTGTCTGCTGAAAATGGCAAAACAGAAGCTACAATGAAAGAGTCCAGTGCACCAGAATCTCTTAGGATTTTGACTGGGACTTTTTCCCCACCAATGAAACAACCCCATCACTCACATGTTTACGATAACCAGGGTCAATATCTTCAACTTCAACGTCGTGTTTTTGCTCTGAAGTCTCCACAAAGGACTTCTCAAGAGAACACAAAGGCTCTTCAAATGAGATGCGGGAAGCCAGTGCAACAGGCTTAGTGTGCTGCTGTACTGCAGCGATAGCCTCAGATTTCTCACGCAGCACATTCACTGTGCCTCGCACAGGAGCAACTAAGGCCGCAGGTTTAACAGGGCGGGAACCTGGGTGGGACATATGCTCGGACCTCAGAACAGGACAGTCAGCTTTCCAGTGACCTTTACCCAAACAATAATTACAAGTCCGACTGGCATCCCACTTACCAACACTGCTAGCTGGTTTGAAAACAGGAGAACCCCTCTCTGAACTCCTATGATAACCACTAGCTCCACCCCTGCGTCCTACGTCCCCTCGGACTTTATGAGTCAGAGCATATTCATCAGCTAACACAGCAGCCTCAGATAAAGTGTCAGCACGTCTCTCACTCAAATAAGTGGCCAGGTTCTCAGGGAGAGTTTCTCTAAACTGCTCCACCAAAATCAATTCGCACAAGTTATCAAAGGTCTTAACATCAGAGGCCACCCTCCAACGGCCAAAAAGAGTGGACAGCTCACGTGCAAACTCAACATACGTTTCACGGTCCTGCTTCCGGATATCTCTGAACTTCTGCCTATATGCCTCTGGCACGAGTTCATAAGCTTTTAACACAGCCTGTTTGACCGTCAAATAGTCTTCACTGTCTGCCACCGACAATGCAGAATAGGCTTCCTGGGCCTTCCCAGTTAGCACACACTGGAGCAGCAAAGTCTGTTCTGAATCGCTCCACTTCCTGTTTCTGGCTAACCGCTCAAAGAGTAAGAAAAAGGTGTCGGGGTCCCTTTCTGAGAACTTAGGCACCAACCGCAAACAAGTAGACACATCAAAATTTGAAGACCCACCAGGTCCATGATCTTCATTTAACAATTGCAGCTTGTAGCGTTCAAACTGCTGCTGTTCTCTCTGCTGCACTAATTCAGTCTCACGTAGATTGGCCATGCATTTTAATTTCTCTACTTCAACAGCATGTGCCTGGGCATGAAGAGCCAAGGCCCTCTCCTGAGCCTTCTCCTCACGCTCCAACTCCAATTTATGCTGCAGAGTCAACAACTCTTTTTGTTGCTCAAATGTCAAAGACGAGGGACTGACCTGGGGAAAAACAGTATAGGTAAGACAGGAGCTGATGCATTTACAGCATCACCGCCTCCAACAACAGCCACCGTAGGCAAAACCCCCAACTGCACCAAGGAGTCCTTAACAGTATCATAGACACAATCTTTGAGCAATTTACCAGAGACTTCAACATCATAGTGGGCAGCCACCTTAACCAACTGATCCTTAGTGAGGAGATCCAACAAATCCTCACTTGGACTCTGCAAAAATTTGTCTAGTGCAGACATGGTTCAACCCACCAAGCTACAAACAGGATTCAAAAATATCCCGGACGAGCCCCCATTTGTTACAACCCTGGCTCAGAGGTTGCAACAAAGGAGAGAGGGGACACAGAGCTCTGAGGATAGTTACAATATTTATTGATCAAAAAGAAGCATAACGTGTGTGTATGAGTAAGTGCAGATGGATGTGTGTGTATATGTGTGAGAGTAGATGAGATAATCAGGTCGTCAGCCAGAACAGCAGCCAGCTGCTCAGCCAGGGGAGAGGGAGAAGACTGACTCAGGCAGCCTTTTGTAGATGAGACCACACCCTGAGGCGTGGTCTGCTGAGGACGGCCCACTGCTTCCTGGTAGGGACTGAGGGGAAGCAGGCAGATGCACGGGGCCGTCACAATATAAAAAAAGGAAAACAAAAACACAGAGCACACATACAAATGCAGTTTGCTAGAAAATAACTATAATATGACCACAGTCATAACAGAGCATACACTTTTCCTCTTTTTAATTGGCTATTCATCCCCCTTACATTCCAGCTGACTAGAGTAACTTCACCATCACTGTGCTTACTAGGCCCTCTTAACATAATTATCTACAATGTAAAATAACTTATTACATGACCATGGCAAAGATGATTGTGCAATAAACTTGAAAGAAAAAAGATGTGCTGAAACAAAGAGAACCCTAAACTGAACACATGAACGCACACCAGGAGGAAAACAAACCTACCAGTGGTGTTTCAGATATTTTGAGGTGAAAGGTCAAGGGACCCCTTTAAAATTGGGCATGTCAGTTTTTTCCTCGCCAAAAGTTAGCCTAGTGTTAGCCTAGTGTTATTCCTCCCACTTACCGACAAGACATCATAACAATGTTGGTGTCAATGTTTTACTTAGAGCTTAGACAACTTGTTCAGCCACAGCATCTGAACTAAAACAACAATGACGTCAGGAAAGGAGCATTATGTGATTCTAGAGAGAGACATTTGATCCAGGTAACAAATATTGACATTTTGGGTTCGTCCTGCATCACTGTATATAAGAGCTGGTCTTCGTCGTCTTCAGCATCCTCACTCAGACCGACACTGAGAAAGAAGAAGAGAAGATAATCCTCCAGCAGGTTTGCTTTGCTTTTCTCTCTCTTTACCTCTTTTCTTCTGTTTCTCTCATTTCATCATGTATTCCTAACATGTCTGCCTCTCTTTGTTGAAGGTTATTATCAACTGAGACGTCTGCATCATCTCCATCATGAAGACTCTGACTGTGACTGCACTTCTCTGTGCCGTGATGGCGCTGACCACCGCTGCTGGTGAGTAGTAATGTGTGGGAGGAAACAGATCAACTCAAGTTCTGTAACTCTAACTGTTGTGTTTAACTGTTCAGCTCTTTCAGAGGTGACGGAGGAACCGGATGCTCTGGAAAAACCTGGAGAAGGTAAATACATACTTCTTACGTCCTTTTATAATTGTCTGGAAACTCAACATTACCCACTTATCTCTAATTCTCTTACTCAGGAGAGCATCAAGTCGTTGAGAGGTCAACATCTTGTCCTGGTGGTTGGAGGCTGATCAATGGTCGCTGTTTCCTCTACGTCCCACGAGCCCAGAGCTGGGCTCGCGCTGAGGTATGAGATAACTTCAATTTGCTACAAACTGCTTCTAAATTAAGTTTATTTTGTTTTATGGACTTGCACATTTGGTAACTTGGCATCTCCTTCTAACTCATCTCATTACTCATGTTATTTGTGTCTAAGCAGTTCTCTTTGTCTGTTTATCTTTGCTGTAGAGAAACTGCCAGTCCCTGGGTGCAAACCTTGCCACTGTACATCGAGCTGAGGAGTACCACGGGATTAAAAGGATGATCCAAGATGTCACTCATGGACATCCACGGACATGGATTGGAGGCTCTGATGCTGAAGAGGTACCATTTATCATTCTAAAATATTTGTTTTTTCTATGGTCAATCTGAAAGGTTCACGTCAAGTATTCCCTCCAAATTGAACAACAGAATACATTTGTGTGACACATCTGCAGTCATGTTTGTCCTGCTTGAAAACAGACTAAGTTTTTTTTGGTCATTTTGTGTCTTTTTTCAGTCATTTTGTGCCTTTTTGGTAATTTTGTGTCTTTTTTGGTGATTTTGTGTCTTTTTTTGGTGATGTTGTGTCTTTTTTCGTCATTTTGTGTCTTTTTGTGATCATTTTGTGGTCAATTTGTGTCTTTTTGTGATCATTTTGTGGTCATTTTGTGTCTTTTTTGGTCATTTTGTGTCTTTTTTGTTCAATTTGTGTCTTTTCGGGTAATTTTGTGTCTTTTTTAGTCATTTTGTTTCTTTTTTGGTCATTTTGTGTCTTGTTTGGAAATTTTGTGTCTATTTTTGATCATTTTGTGTCTTTTTTGGTCATTTTGTGTCTTTTTTTGGTAATTTTGTGTCTATTTTTGATCATTTCGTGTCTTTTTTGATCATTTTGTTTCTTTTTTTGTATGATCTGAACTGTGCGTGTGAGATGGCGTTCAGTGAGCGGGGGTCGCGGACAACATGCATGTTAAATTGGGGGTCGCGACTCAAAAAGGTTGAGAACTACTGTTTTAATAGTATGTCTTATTTACAGTGTGTTATCTGTAGTTTACATTAATCTATTATATTTTGATCCACTCTATTATTTTCTAATCCATTCTGTTTTTAGGAGGGTGTTTGGCTCTGGGGTGATGGTACCCCTTTCAGATTTTCCTACTGGTGCAGCGGACAGCCGAATAACTGGGGTGTACAACACTGTGTAGAGATCAATTATGGAGGTAGGCTAAAAAGTAAAACCCATTTGTTTTTACTGGTGAAGATAATGAAGGGTACATGAATGTCAGGGCTGTTCAGCTCTCTCCAAGGAAGTATTAGTGTCAGTAATAAACAATCATGCTCATTTCCTGTATTTCTGATACACACAGACAATAAATGCTGGAATGACCGGAGTTGCTACGATCACCTCCCGTCTGTCTGTGCCAAGAACATCTGAAGACTCCTGGTGTAACACAGAAGCATGCAGTCCCTGCAAAAAGCACAAACGATGGTGGATGTGTGTTTGTGTGTGTTTGCAAACTCATCTCTCTTCATGCCGTCAGTCTCAAATGTAACCTGAAGGCTCTTATATCTGATTTCATATCTTTATTTTTCTTTTCTATCGCTGTAACGCTACTCAAGGAATGAAGCGACATGTAAAGTAAAGAGAAGCTGGATGGTGTCTGAGGCCTCGTGCCTTTAATCAGAGCACACTGAATGTGTTGTGGAAAGAATGCTTTTAGCTCAACCTTACATATATTGTGAACTGTTCTTTCTTTACTCCTGCAAAATTAAAGTCTCAAGCATTGAAACAAGCTGTTCAGTGTTGTCTTTTTATAGACATTTATAGAGTTAACAACAGACTTGAAACTAACAACTGAGACCATAAACTCATTATGAGAATGTTTACTGAGGTCATAAATCAGGTGAGAAGTAGACTCATTTTCCCATAGCCTTCAATACTATCAGACTTTCCAGTGAAAACACATTCATGCAATTCCAATGCATTAAGTATGTACACGGGGCACCAAAATGTTGTAAAATGGTTCACGCGGAGCATCATTTACATTGTAAATGGTGTCAGAGTCTTGCTCAAGACTTAACTTGTTTGGCAATCTGTGTAATTAACATAATCAGCTCATTAATCAAGAAAAATAAAGAAGAATGTCCAAAATTATTTCAGAGATCAGGAAACAGCAGCTGCTGGATCCAGGACATTTACAGTCGACTATAAAGACGTCATCATGGACAGAAAATATAATAATAACAAATATTTCAGCAAGACATTACAATACATTACATTGCATGTCATTTGGCTGACGCTTCTGTCTAAAGTGACTTACAATAAGTGATTCAAGCTGATTGCACTAGCCTTAGACCAAAGGGACCAAGTACATAACTTTAAGAGCCATCAGTAACTGCTACAGGAGTGCTATATGCTAAAGAGGAGAAGAGTAGGGTTTGTTTTTTTAAGAGAGAGTAACAATGTTTATACTAAAAATATTATGTTGTTGTCATGTTGCTTCTTTCATTCATTTTCATTCATTTTATTAAGGATCCCCATTAGCTGATGCCATAGCAATCAGCTAGTCTTCCTGGTGTCCGTAACACATAACACATACAATACAATCACAATTAAGAACTATACAAAAACAAAAATATCAAATAAAAACAAAACAAGTACATACAATACAAAATAGACAAACCCACACAATAGTCGACAATATAATAAGATTACTAAACCTCCCCAAAAACTAAATACAGCTGAGTTATTCAAAACAGATCATTCCCACAACACACCCAACAGATGAATTAGTGTCTTAGATAGACTTTAAGTTTCCTTTTAAAAACTGATTTACTGTAGATACAGCGGAGATACGAGGCAGATAATTCCAGGGAGACATTGATCTGTAGATAAAAGAACGCTGTAAAGCATTTGATTTTGAACGAGGCAATGCAAGCCGACCATTGCTGGACCCTCTAGTGTAACACCCTGATGACCTACACAACTACCAATCTCTTCTTGCTGCCTTCTCATCTTTAATCTCAGCCGAAAAAAGCTCTTTCTATCAGACCAAAATCCAATCCTCATTCTCCAACCCCAAGAAGCTCTACTCCATCTTTACAAACCTCCTGGTCCCTCCAACTCCCCCTCCTACCTCCTCCCTCCTACCAACCCACTTTGTCAACCATTTCCTGAAGAAGATTGAGGACATACGCTCGTCATTTACCCATCCAGTCTCACAACCTGCCTCTCCTCCCTCCCCATCAGTGTCTCCCTCCCTCTCAGCATTCACTCCACTGTCTCCTCCTCAAATGCTCAGCCTTGTAACCTCTGCCCGTCCTACCACTTGTCAGCTGGATCCTATTCCCTCCCACCTGTTTCAGTCTATTGCTCCGGATCTCCTCCCGTTCCTCTCCCATCTTGTCAACACTTCCTTGACTACTGGCTGCTTTCCTAACTCTCTGAAGGAAGCAAGGGTGAATCCTCTCCTAAAGAGATCCACCCTCGACCCATCCTTAGTGGACAATTACAGACCCGTCTCTCTCCTGCCGTTCCTCTCCAAAACTCTGGAACGGGCTATCTTCAATCAGCTGTCCTCCTATCTGCATGGGAACAACCTCCTTGACCCTCACCAGTCTGGTTTCAAGAAGGGCCACTCAACAGAGACTGCCCTTCTCGCTGTGACTGAACAGCTTCACAAGGCGAAGGCGGCCTCTCTCTCATCTGTTGTGGTTCTACTGGACCTTTCTGCAGCTTTTGACACTGTGGATCACCAGATCCTCATCTCCACCCTTCACCACCTGGGAGTATCTGGCTCTGCCCTCTCGCTGCTCAAATCCTATCTCAAGGACCGCACCTTCCGTGTAACTTGGAGGGGTTCTGTTTCAGAACCCTGTCTACTCACCACCGGGGTCCCTCAAGGCTCGGTCCTTGGTCCGCTCCTCTTCTCGATTTACACCAACTCCCTTGGCTCCCTCATCCACTCGCATGGCTTCTCCTATCATAGCTATGCCGACGACACCCAGCTAATCTTCTCATTTCCCCAGTCTGAAACACGTGCATCAGCACGTATCTCTGCATGTCTGGCCGACATCTCCCAGTGGATGTCCTCGCACCACCTCAAACTCAACCTGGGAAAGACTGAGCTACTTTACCTCCCAGGGAAAGGCTCTCCCACCTCTGACCTCCACATCACTGTCCAGGACACAGTGGTTGCCTCCACAGAAACCGCCAAAAACCTTGGCGTAACTCTTGACAACCAGCTGTCCCTCTCCACAAACATCACCGCCACCACCAGATCTTGCAGATTCTTGCTGCATAACATCAGGAGAATCCGCCCGTTTCTCACCCAGAAGGCAGCTCAGGTCCTGGTCCAGGTCCTGGTCCTGGTCCAGGCGCTGGTCATCTCACGCCTGGACTACTGCAACTCCCTCATGGCAGGTCTGCCTGCCAAAGCCATCCGACCTCTACAACTCATCCAGAATGCAGCTGCTCGATTGGTCTTCAATCTTCCCAAATTTTCACACACAACACCCCTCCTCCGCTCCCTCCACTGGCTACCTGTGGCTGATACGCTTCAAGACTCTAGCTCTGGCGTACTCTGCTGCTAACGGTTCAGGTCCTACTTACATCCAGGACCTTGTCAAACTCTACACCCCTGCCCGTCCTCTCCGCTCTGCATCAGCCAAACAGCTGGCGACTCCCACCCTGCGTGGGTCAACTCGCCTCAAAACCACTTCCAGACTTTTCTCTGTCTTGGCTCCCAAATGGTGGAACGAGCTCCCCACCGACATCAGGACCTCAGACAGCCTGTACATCTTCCACCGCAGGCTGAAGACCTATCTCTTCCAACAATACCTCGGTTAAGTCATGGTCACCTAACAGATATATATATATTAAAAAAAAAAAAAAAAAATTCTTCTTCTTTTCTCTTCTTTTCTTCTTTAACATATAGCACTCCTTAGCAATGACAGTTGGCTCTTAAAGTTATGTACTTACTCGATTCCTATGGTCTATGTCTAGTACCATCAGGTTGAATGCACTTATTGTAAGTCGCTTTGGACAAAAGCGTCTGCTAAATGACATGTAATGTAATGTAATGTAATGATCATGAACAGTATTAGTAAAGACAACTTGATTAAACACAGGAGTTTTACTACTACTACTACCAGGGTGGGAATTTCACGACGGCCAGGACGGCCATGGCCGTCGTTGCCCCACACTCTGGCCTTGATGCCCTGTGAAAAAATGTCCAATTTCCAGTAAACACAACGCTAACCCGACCCACTCGGTGCGCATCAACACATGGCTCATTTGAATATTCTAATGAGCCATGTGTTGATGCAGCACAGGTAAGCTAGCGGGACAAGCTGTTTTGATATGTTGTGACTGAAGTATGTGGTAGTATTTGACAGAACTTAACATTTACGTTTTTATAGAAAGTACTATTGATAGGTAATTACCATTGTATTTGCCTATTTAAAGTCGACTCCTTAACGTTACATTTTTGCGTCATGAAAACTAGCGATAGCTAGCTAGGTGGGATATCGCTAACGTCTTCCCTAGCTCAGGGACAAGGGCTCGACATTTAGCTGATGTAAACTTCACCTCAGCAGGTTCCTTTTTATGGCAGGAGGAGGCATTTCTCTTTCCTTACTCTGAGATGAACTCAGGCAGGAGATTCATTTTGCCATCTTTTCAAAATATATGCATTTGCCGTCTTTTCAAAACAGGTTCATTTGTCATTTTCCAAAAAGGTCCTTTCTAATATATTTGATATATTGTGCATTAATGTTTCTTGGTGAATGAGAATGTTAAGGTATTAATCTGAAAGGTAAAACCAGCGTAATTTAACCAAACGGCCTTTATGCCCTGTCATGTGGCCTTTGTGCCCTTAAAATAAGTGTGAACAGGAAGGCCAAATGGCCGTGCCCCTGAAATGACGAAATTCCAAGCCTGACTACTACTACTTACTAAGTAAGTAAGTAAGTAAACTTTATTTATATAGCACCTTTCACAGACAGAAGTCACAAAGTGCTTCACATAAAAATCATACACATAACATAAAAATGTACATACAAGTTTTAAAAGACCAAAACAACAGCAATTTAAACAACCATAGCAGTCCCGAAACAATGAATCAAAACTTATTTGTTTTTTCTCTTTCTTCTGTCTCATTGGTTCTTCTTATCTGGTGTGACTTCCTGTTTTAACTGATCGAACCACACACATTTAACTCATGGAGTTAGAGAAGAATGATGTCTAAGGAAATGTTCCTGGTGGTTCTAAGTGACAGAACGTGCATGTGAGAGCTCAAAGCACATATTGTCACATAACCAGTAACTAATTATGTCTGAAAAAACTGGAAAACTTGTGTTATTTCCCTCTTCTTTCATTTTCAGAAGACTTTATTTGTTTTTACTTTTGCATCATTAACTGTAAAATGTGTCATTTAAAGCTTGAAGCGCCAACTCTTCTGTGTTGACTGGTTGAAAAACTTTATTATTTCTTATATTACTCAAATATTAGATTTTGTTGGGGTTTTTTTTGCTGGTGCTTCATCTACTTATTAGAACCTTCTTCCCTGGTTGTTGTAAACATTATGCAATATGTCACTCCTATTATTTAATACAAATGGATTTAACTTGAAGTTTTCAATAAATATTTAAAATAAAAATGAACAATATAGAAATATGGATACATTTTTACACTGGAAAAACTCGAACTTTTATAGAGACAATAGTGATAAATTGCGTAATTTGCTTTTTCTTTGCACAAAATGATCCACACATTACTATCAACAATTATGAAATTAGAGTATTTTACTCTAATAAGCAGCTCTTACCTGGAGCACCATGAATACAAACTCTCTTTGCTCTCTCTCTGAGTCTGTCAGTTCTAATTACAAGCTTTTTAAAATGATTAAAAAGCGTGTATTATTGACCAAAGCATACATAATTAAATCTGGACATAACAGAATCAAGAACTATTATTGTTTTTATGTCTAAAAGTTGCTGTAATGAAGCCAAGCCTATTATCTCTTGTAGGCAAATCAATAGAATAATGTAGCTGCTGAAGATGAATTCTGTATATATATATATATATAGATATATATATATAAATAAATGAAATGAGACTCAGTCAAAACTTTATTACATCAAAGCATTGAATGAAAAAGTGCAACAACCCACTTTTGTGTTGTCTCATCATGGAATACGTCAGTGCATTATCATAGACGTTGAAAACAGGCTGTATCAAAAACATTTAATAAAAGTTAGAAATGATTCCAGGATAAATAAAAAGTTCACAGAAGGGGGTTAATGTGCAATATAGAGAGATTCCCAAGTGTGTTGAGACCCTGCAAGCAACAAAACTAAAACATTTCATAATATTACATTTCTGTTACACTTTACTATATACATAATACTGTATTTATGTACAGTCAGGTCATCAGTATTTTCTCCACTGGAGAAATACTCCTATAAGGTTCTTTATCATGTTTTGTCCCAATATATCCTCATATAACAGTCCTTATGATCTTTTTTATAGGGGTGCACCGATTGCAATTTTCTGGCCGATCACCGATCACCGATTTTAAAAAAGCCTGACCTGCTGATTCCGATTTTGGCCGATACCGATTTTTTTATAACTCATAGCATACACCTTCAATGTTTGAATCTTATTATATTGAAAAACAATTACACAGCAGTATTTTTCTTCAACAAATAAAGGAAAACACAATGTCTGAGGTAGTTAATAAAATATTGAACTTAAAATAAATAGCAACAATTTACAGGACAAACTAACAAAAGAACTGCAACCATAAAGTGGTTTTTGTTCTGAACTAGGGAGGGCATCGATTTTCGAATATTCAAATAGTCATTAATTCATAAAAAATCGAATAGTTCATCATATCTGGAAGAAAAAAAAGATCGGTTTGACGTAAAGGAATCGGCCAATCGCCGATCCCGCAAAATTAAGGGAATCGCCGATCGATCGGTGCACCCCTACTTTTTTACAAATCATGTGAAACTGAACTTGGTTATGTTTAGGCACCAAAACTACTTGGTTTGATTTCAGAAAAACAATCATGGTTTGTGTTGAAATAAGTTTGTGATGTAGTCACTTATACATCGACTCCTGTGTGAAAGTCCTGCGTCTCTGGACTCATCCGTCCACCACGACCTAGTCCCTATGTGACCTTTATCGCTCTTTATACCTGACTTCCTCTTTGGTTACAACTACTACTAATTGATGCTACACTAGAGGTGGTCATAGTAATTACAAATGCCATTAGAAACTGTAGGTATAAGTAATAATTTGTAGGTATTAGTACGGGTATTGACATAAACCAAGAAGAAAACAAGTCACCTTGGCCATCTAACTCATCTACAAGAAAAAAAAATGAGAGAAAGATCTCATTTGTTCTTTCATGTCAGCTAGAGTTGGCCGTGTTTCATACAATCCGGATACGGAAACTAATTGTATACTAGAAGAAGAGTACATATAAGCAGAGTGTAAAACTTCTTTGAGCAATTAAGTAATCTAATTTTGCCTTTCCCATTCAGCTTTTATAATGCAATACTCATTTTCTTATCACATTTTTACAGAGTGCTTGTTATTTCATTTAACAGCTGTTCTCTGATTTCTTTCAGACTTTTAAAAGCTCCACTTCCAGTTCTTACTCCGTCCAAAGATCTTGTCATGTTTGATTCTCCGTCACTGCTGATTCTTTCTTCTCAGTTTCCTGTTCCTTCCCTCCACCTAGGGATCAACAAACAGGTCATTTGTTAGTTCATCTTCAAGGAAAGCAGGCTTGGCTGTTGACGGGACAGAATGCAAACGCTGTTTCTCTAAATGCTTTGTATGCTGCCTTTTGTCAGTCTCCATTTTTTTTACGTCTTTACACTGGCTTCCAGTTAGCTACAGCATGGGTTTTAAGGTTCAGTTGCAGGTTTGAATGTCATGTTGACACAGTAAACACAGTCAACAATCTTCAGGAACATATTACATAATTGTATGTGTAAGATAAGGAAACACGAGCACCAATGCAGATGAGTGACAGTCGATATTTGTGCTGGTCGTGGCCGCTGCAGGATACCACGCATAATCAGTTTCCTTCTTAAATTACAATAACTTGTCACTCAGGGATAGGCAAGTATAAAATATAATATATTTAAAATTATGTTTACACAAATAATGTAATGTATATGTATAAAAAGACTTTTATCAGTACCTTTTCAGTTTTGGCAGCACAACACAGTATGTTCAAACAGATTACAACTCTGTGATTTTCTTGTGTATTTAAGCCGACTTCTGAATCCTTTTGCAAACGACATGCATGTGCAATCGTGTGTGACGCTAGAGTGACATGTTCTGATCTTTATTTGCTTTGCTTTACTTTGCTTTGCTTTGCTTTGCTTTGCTTGCACAGAATGTGTGGGAGCTAAATATTTGCTAATGTAAAACCGGGCTAAGCCGCATGTAACCACAACACAAAAAGAAAGAAACAGTATCTTCAAATTAAAAAAGATGAGCAAAACAATACCTTGTCTCTTTCTACATGCTGTTAAATAAATACTCAGCAAGATGCAGAAAAAACCTGGAACCATGACACCTTTCACAAACCTCGACAGGACTGTGAAGACATGAATTCAAACAATGAGTCACTGAACAACAAAAAAATTTATAGTAAGCATATGATATATTGGTAACGCTTTATATTAAGGTCCTTGTAATAACCATTAATTAACAAGTAATAAGGCCCTTGTAAGTCCTTACAAGATGCTTATTAACATTATTGTGTGTTTATAAGCTTATATAAGTGTTAATAATGGCATTACAAACACCCATGACCCACCCATTATGTCTTTGCCATGCCTTTATTAAACTTATTTTGTTTGCTTATTGATATTAAAGTATGCTTTATTGCTCATCTATTATAAGTTAACTATAAGTCAACTATGCTTTTTGCAACTACCGGATCTAAAGCGAGAACAATGCCTTATTACTTGTTAATTAATGGTTATTAAGGACCTTATTATAAAGCGTTTCCGATATATTTATTAATTTCTCTACCTGGAACAGTGATGTGTGTCTCTCTGGTGTGGTTGGTGTCCTTCTGGTGGACTCTACAGGTGAAGCTGTTGCTGTGTCTCTTCTCCACAGTCACTCTGCTGCTGACAGTATAGAGGTCATCAGGACCTCTGACTGTCTCTGTAGGTCCAGCAGAGAGGAGCTTTCCCTCACCGTCCAGCCACAACACCTCAGGCTCTGGATACCAGCCAGAAGACTCACACTGGAGAACCACCCTTCTGCTGGAATTGTTCATTAAACGGATAACCGGTGAGGAGACGGCACCTTAAAATAAGAGAGACGAGATATAACGTTCATCCTTTACCTCCAACGACATGTTCAGCAATGTGATTATGTGACTGGTTAATGATGCCAGTCCAAAATAAGTCACCATGTACAACCTGGTCTCCTTATCCTACTCCATTAACAATTATGTTTCCAGCTAAATGTATTTTCATTACATTCATTTCTGACATATCCAAATCTGAATAACTCCACATAAGGGTCAGGTGGATGGCCATGTTGGTAAATGGACCATGTTGGTAAATGGACCTGCACTTATCTACACTTTTATTTACACTACAGACTGCGCTCATTCACCGTTCACACACACATTCATACTGGTGGCAGAGGCTACCCTAAACGGTCCCACCTGCCACCATTGGGAATTCATTCACACACCGATGAACGCAGCATCGGGAGCAATTTGGGGTTCAGTGTCTTGCTCAAGGATACTTCGACATGTAGGCTGCGACGGTCAGGGATCGAACCACCAACCCTCCGGTTGGGGGGCAACCAACTCTCCCAACTGAGCCACAGCCGCCCCGCTGGGACCACAGATGTTCTGGCTTCAAACTCCATGCCAGTTTTTGTTTGATGATAAGCCAAGTAAAACCGGAGATCAGGTCAAATATAATTTGTATAAAAATATCAAATTAGATCTTATCCTCATTTTACCATAATTTTTCTAAATCTAATTTTATCCTTTTTCATGTGTTCTTGTGGTTAAAATGTTGATCCAGTAAGTCAAAGTGAACAAATAATGATCAGGTCATAGGTGAGGTTGTGCTGAAAAAATGATACCAACATGGCATGGTAAATGTTTTTTAAGGGGAAAATACAGGCAAAATGAAAAGGATACAAAAACAGATTAAATAGAACAAAACTCCAGAAATCAGCAGTTTCCAAACATTTCCAAATAAAGATGTCCATGTTTGTCCATGTGTCTGCTTTATTTGCTTGACACATCTTACAGTACTAAGTTATAGTTGAACAATAATGTTCTATGTCATGTCATTTAAAGGTCACTTACCAACAACAAGCTGTATATAAACAGCTAGACCCAGTCTTGGAACAAGGCATCTGTACAGGCCCTCATCAGAGACTTTCACTTTGGACAGTTTCAGTGAAAGGTCTCCGTGCTGCAGGTTGCTGATGGACACTGATGTTCTCCCTCTGTATGACGGCTGTTGGTGGGCTGCATATTCTTGACCGTTTGCCCTCACATGTACAATCCCCGGGCTCAGGTCAGGTCTCGCCCACTCCAGCCTCATGCCAGAAGCATTCACGGCAGGTTCCAGGTGGCACGGTATGATTGTGTCGTCTCCGACTGTTGCCACTATTGGTCGGGACGGACCAGTCACCTGAATTTGACCTGCGGAGAAAACAGATCAGTGGTTGAATTCCTGGACAGCCATTTAACACTCCAGGGCTCTTTGTAGATCAGTTTAGGTTGGATCTCATTCCATTATCAATGATTAAGTGATTATTATAGACCTCAAACATCCTGAGCCCACCAATGATTTACACAGAACGCTTTCACAACCCAAAGTTCACTCCATTTTACTCAAATTCTGGTGCGGTTAAATCATTGTTACGGTTCGTTTGGTTGATTGCGAACGCTCCAACCGTACTCTGGTGCAGACCAAAACATCCGGTCCCAGACCTCTTGTGAGAGGGCTTTATAAACTAACCCTGGTGCAGTTCTATTGCACTGTGAACACAATCTGACCCAATTACAGAAAATGAACCAAAACTTCTGCTGAAGTCCGATGTTCATTTGACATCTGGCCTGAAGAACAAATACAGGGGATGTTGAATAAAGTCCACAAAACAATGACGTTTATCAAATAATTTGAGATCAACTGGGAGAGAAAAGATTCATGCACAGGATAGATCAGTGCAGAGTCAAGGTGAAATCATCAAATATATATCAATATATCATATTGTGTTCAGCTCCATGTTGCTTTTTTTATATCCATTGTCAACTTTCCAACCAATAACAAATAATACTGTGAGTATATTTTCAGCCCTAAACCTTCGTACACGCCCCTCCACAAATCTTTTGTTTTTCTTTTGGTCCACTTACATTTCCACACTGATTCAGACAGACTTGGGTTGTGAAAGCATTTTCACATGGCGGTCTATGGGGATTCACTCACTCTGGAGCCAGTTTTTGGCTTGAAGGCTGTGGGGAATTTGGGGGTTATATTTGAAGTTTCTTTTGTGAGGGGTATGAGGTGTAGTCATCAATATTTAAATGACTGAAGCAGTTGTAACTTGAGAAAAGGATGTTTTGGCATTTTGAGATTTTCTGTTATTTTAATACTTTATGGTTTTGTGGCTGTCCTTTAGTGTTTCTACTTCTGTTGTTCAATTGGGCACCTTGTGGGAACCTGGTCTCACACGAATCCGTGGAATAGCCACGGATTCGCTGAACTCAAAATCTGTGGAATAGCAAAGGAATAACTCAAATTTCCGTGAAACTGACACGGATTTCGCTACAATGCAAGTTAATGACAGGAACAAATATCCATGGAATAGCCACGGGATATGACTATTGGTTTGTTCCAAGTCACGTGACTTTCAAGGTCCCGGCGGTCAGAACAAAAAACATGGCGGACAGTTCTCTCATTTTTAGTGAAAAAAATCAATATTTTGACTTAGTTTCTGCATAAAAATGGATTTTGATCACATTTCTAGCGAGAAATATATGTTTTATTTTCTAAATATTCCCTCAGTGAATGTGCATAATCACTTTGTATGGTGGAATAGCCACGGGATATGACTGTCATTAACTTGCATTGTAGCCAAATCCGTGTCAGTTTCACGGAAATTTAAGTGATTCCGTGGCTATTCCACGGATTTTGAGTTAAGCAAATCCGTGGCTATTTCACGGATTCCTGTGAGACCAGGTTGCTTGTGGTATATAAGTCTCCACGCTGCGTGTATTTACAGTTTTTGATTCATCACAGTGGGTCTGTATTTATTCAGGGAAGTAGTAATTTTCAACACTTCATAAGAAATTTCTCTCACAAGGCTTCACTTTTCAGCACCTTTCAGGCTGTTTGCTTGGAATTAGTTAGAATTTGATTCATACATTTCTTTAAAGCGTTAATGTACTTGAGTCATGTCATTTGACAGTGGTATGGAAGTGATGTTGTGTACTGTAGTTACCTCTGAGTGAGTGAAATAGGAAGAGGAAGATGGTCACGTGATGCAGAAGCAGAAGTGTGCAGTAGTCAGTGACGTCCATGGCTGAGTTGCATCAGCCAAGCTGAACATGCTGTGACTGGAGAAGAAGGAAACAACTATAATGGTTGTATTTATGAACTCTACACAAGGAAACGTTTGTTTTCAGACAATACAAACACTTCAGATAAAGACAGATATAATGTTTACTTGGCAAGATAAAGGTTTTCAGGTTAATTTCTCTCTTTTTCCCTTCCACGTCTTTGTTTTACTACGAGGTTTATCTTTTCACATTCTGTCCAATATCCTCTCGTAAAATGGGTAAAACTCAAAAACAGGTTCTTTTTGAACAAGTAATGCATCTTTTCTACAAGTCAGAGGACAATTGTGCTTTAAATGCATGCTGCAGCCAACAGGGTTAGTTAAAGGAAGTCAGTCACGGGTTGTTCACAGTCGCTCTGTCTTGGTTTGTTGTTGTTTCACACCATGCTCTCCAGATGACGCACCAAAATACATAGGACACGAGGTGCTTTCAAAACAAACAAAGCCAGTTCTATAATGTGCACTGCTTTCTGTTTAAGTCCTCCAACTGATGAGCAGTATAACTCTAGATATTTACCAGAACAACATGCTTCATTATTTTAAACCCCCCAAAGAGTAAAGCTCTCTGCTGCAGCAGCAACAATAAATACTGCGTCACCACACTCTGCCAGAACCATTATTCAAAATAAGAACTCTTCATATTTACATAAACTTCTTTGCACAGCTTATACATATTTACTTAAACTTTAAAGTAAAGTGCTAACATATAAAATGCCGTATTTGCAGAGTAGTTTGTAGTTTGGCGACTTCTGCTCCGTGTTGCAAGTGTTTGATCCCTTTTCCCACCACAGTAGTCATGAAACATAGTAGGAGTGATAAAAAATTAATTTTAAAGTCATAGTTCCTACCTGCTGGTCTTCCTCTGTGTGCTAAATGCTGCTTAAATGATGCAGATGTGAAACTTATCTTCCTTGTGCATGTTTTACTATCACATTGTGGCTTTCCTCAGCTGGTGAGGCAGTTTGTCTGTCTCAGACTTCCCCCTCATGCCTTCACGCCTTTTAAACTGCCATTCTCCTTCTGTCCACCAGGTGTTCTCATCTACTCATCTACAGCGTTGTTGACTTTTTCAAGAGGTTTTTTAGCATCAAACTTCATCTCAAATGAAGATTTCTGTCACAGTATTACAATGATACAAACCTGACAGTTATATTAAACTTTTAGGCCCCCTAAGCTCGCTGACACTTCTACATGTGTGACGTTTCTGCTTATTGCTGTGGTTTAAAATTCTTCTTTTTACTATTGGGTGACTGAAACTTTCCCACAAACATAGTGGAACATGTAGCTTTACAAAGCTATTTAGGGGCATTCGTAATGTGAAGTTGCAGCAAGATCTCCAACCTCAACAACAGAATAGACCATAATAGTAATAATAATAAAAAATAATAATAGTAATGTACTGTCAAGCATTCTAAAAATAGCACCCACGTCATTATAAATACACGTATGGTTTGCAGTTGTGAGAAAAGCTGCAGTTTCTGTGAATTTAGGCTACAAAACCACTGAGCTAGGTTTAGGGTAAAACTCTTTCGGGTTAGTTGTTCTAACAGACAGTTTAAATGTAAATGCCGGTAGTTAAATAGTTACAAGGGTGACGTTACGTAAAAATACTAAAGTTATGTTGAAAATAGATAGAAATAGTTATTCTGTCCTCAGTGTGTGTGAGTGTCTGTACACACATCGACAGATAGCGAACACATTCCAAAAGAAGGACAGAAACTAGAATATTGTTCACTGGTCTTTAGTGTTGTCTTTCTCTTGAAATAATTGTAAAACTGAAATTACAGAAATAATACAATATATTAACAGAGACAACATGCAAATAACTAAACATTGAAATTATTAAAAACATGAAGATAACTTACAAGCGATCCTTTTCCAAGGCAAAACAGTGAAATGATAAAGCAAACTGTAAAGTATAAGCTGACGTCATGTCATGAAGAGATCAAAGCGTTCATGATCAAAGCCTCAAAATCATGTGACTTAACCCACCTATCACATCAAAGACTTGGGAAAAAAAAAAAATTACCCTTAAAGGCACACACGCAAAGCTTACACAGAACATAACAATAGTAGAAAAAACCCCGTCCAGTCCGCCGTTTGTTTGACCCATCCGGGGTTGGCATCCCTTGTGAAATCAAAAGTAAATTAGTTGGGTTTTTTTCTTATACGTAAAAATTTTAGTTTGTTTTTTGTTTTTAAAGTAAATTACTTTTAACGCAACTTAGAT
Organism: Centropristis striata; assembly: GCF_030273125.1. Taxonomy (NCBI): domain Eukaryota; kingdom Metazoa; phylum Chordata; class Actinopteri; order Perciformes; family Serranidae; genus Centropristis; species Centropristis striata. Next base: position 34,488,844 of record NC_081533.1, read on the forward strand.
TTTTTAACATTTACATTTAGTCATTTAGCAGACGCTTTCATCCAAAGCGACTTACAGGAAGAAAAAAGCAAACAATCAAGGTCTAGTGCAGTAAGAGCCATTAGTGCATCAATAAGTGCTAGTGATGATTCTATAACTTGCGGTTGTCACGAGACTCTTGTAACTACTTCACCTCCTCCTTTCCCGTTCATCAGAGCCGGCCCAAGGCATAAGCGAACTAAGCGGCTGCTTAGGGCCCCGTGGCCACTAGGGGGCTTGATGCCCTGTGAAAAAATGTTCAATTTGCGGCCAAGGTGGCCTTTGCGCCCCTGTCAAAGTTCCAGTATAAACACGCTAGTGACGCGTGCTGGGCTTATGGAATTATACAGCCATCCTAATGGTCAAACCCGACCCCTCTCCATCCTTCAGACATGCATCAACACATGGCTAATTTGAATATTCTAATGAGCCATGTGTTGATGCGCAGCACAGGTTAGCTAGCTGGACAAGCTGTTTTGATATGTTGTGACTGAAGTATGTGGTAGTATTTGAAAGGACTTAACATTTACGTGTTTATAGAAAGTATTATTGATAGGTAATTGCCATTGTATTAGCCTATTAAAAGTCGACTCGTTAACGTTACATTTTTGCATCATGAAAACTAGCATAGCTAGCTAGTTGGGATAGCGCTAACGTCTTCCCTAGCTCAGGAACAAGGGCTCCACATTTAGCTGATGTAAACTTCACCTCAGCAGGTTCCTTTTTATGGCAGGAGGAGGCATTTCTCTTTCCTTACTCTTAGATGAACTCAGGCAGGAGATTCATTTTGCCATCTTTTCAAAATATATGCATTTGCCATCTTTTCAAAACAGGTTCATTTGTCATTTTCCAAAAAGGTCCTTTCTAATATATTTAATATATTGTGCATTAATGTTTCTTTGTGAATGAGAATGTTAAGGTATTAATCTGAAAGGTAAAACCAGCGTAATTTAACCAAACGGCCTTTGTGCCCTGTCATGTGGCCTTTGTGCCAAATGGCCTTGCCCCTAAAATGACGAAATTCCAAGCCTACTGTGAACGCCCTAAGGCCAAAAGCTGGCTCAGATCTTTCCGGCAATATAGCGGGACATTTGTGGGGCCGCACTATGAAAGGGACTTGAATGTGTTGTAGAAAGAATGCTTTTAGCTGAACTTTACATATATTGTGAATTGTTCTTTCTTTACTCCTACAAAATTAAAGCGCCAAGCATTGAAACACGCTGGTCTGTATTGTCTTACTAAGTATACAACCCATTCAGCTGGAATGCAGCTACTATCTTTTTCTTTCATGGTAAGTGGTTCAGACATTGGAATGTTCTGCTCTTCCTAGTTGTTATTGTTGCTATTGTCATTATTATGACTATATAATTATATTTAATTTAGTTGTGAAATTACTTCCTTAATTCCAACTGCAGCTGTTCAGGGTACATGACTCAGAGATTAACATATCTGTCTAGGACAGCACACAAAGTTCATGTGGCGTTCAAGGCTGTCTCAGCAACTGGGAAATTACAACACTCAATCAGACTCAGTCACAAAATGATACAAACCTAAAAATACACCGGATACGATACTCATTTTCAAAAGTATCGATAGTATCGATATTGTTATGTGTGTAAAGCATAGCCAGGGAAGGAACACTTAAGTTATTGGGGTTTTTTTTTATCAAGCTTGCCTAATATTGTGCACAGCATACAACCTGAAAATATTGTTCTAATTGTTATTGTTTATTGTATTTATTTATTTTTTGCACTACCTCAGACCTGAATCTTGTTATCATAGTTGCAGTTTCTTTTTGCGCAATTGTTTTTTATTATAAATATTTAACCTGTGGTTCTGTTCATTTAAACATGTTGCATTTTTCTTGTTAATAAAAATATTTCTGTTAAATTTTGGGGTCTTTGTTTTTATCCTGCTGGTATCGAAAATGGTATCGAGTATCAAATATTTTCCTGAGTATCGGTATCGAGTTGAAAATTTTAGTATCGTGACAACCCTACCTCCAATATTCTCTAGGGTTGAAATTTGGAATTTGCAAGTATTTCAATGAATGCCCTATTATAGTCTAGACGGATTTCAGAATAAAGGCCTCCTATAAGAAGTGAGGAGCATTTATGGGTACAAGTCAGGAACAGGCCTACCTTACATATCTCAAGGGTGCTGAGTCCAAAAAAAATGGTTCCCAAGCGAAATTTTGAGTTTTTGACCTTCTAATTTGTATCAAATGGCCAATATATATATATATATATATATATATATATATGCAAAATACCAACTGGAACATTTAAAAGGGATATTGATTGAATATTTATGTTGGCCTTAAAAAATAACACAAATAATGCTTAATTTAACCTTAAAAGTTGGTATTTTGCATATATATATATATATATATATATGCAAAATATATATAGATATGCAAAATACATATATATATATATATATACACACATAAAAAAAGACAGTGAGCCTCCACTATATCCTTGCTCTGACTCTAGACTATAGATCTAGAAACTTAATTTCCTCATCTTTGATTGGCTACTTACAAAAAAACTAGGGGACAATGGTCCAACGACCAATGGCGGCCATTTTGATTTGCAAATGAGAAGGTTAAAAACCAAAAATTTCGCTTGGGAACCATTTTTTTGGGATTCAGCACCCTTGGAATAAGTAAAGTAGGCCGGTTCCCGACTTGTACCCATAAATGCTCCTCACTTTCACTTTTTGGACAATTCCGTCTAGACCAGCGGTTCCCAAACTTTTTTAGCCGTGCACCCCCTTCTATTTCCCAACCATGTTGACGCACCCCCAGTCCCCCACACCTTCAAAAAAAACTAAATGCAATAAGCTTTTTTAAAGCCATATTAAAGGCAGCATGTTTAATCATGCTCAAATGAGAACACACATATAATAAAATAATCACCATCACAACAATGCGGTCTCGCATTTGAATTAATCTATAACACAGTTTCAATATAATGCAACAAAGTTATGCACAAGCTTACAAGAGCAAAGAGCACATAAGTTGGGAAAATGTTATAATATTTTGAGCCGCGTTGAACAAAAATTGCAGCAAGTTTAAATGAGCGTGGAGCTAAACAACTCGTCATCATAACACAGGTTGGAAAAATGGAAGAAGATAACTTCTTCTACGCTTCATTTTAAGATGAAGTGCATTTTGAATAGCCTGCATTTATTTATTAATAATATTAGTTTTTGATTTTACATTTTACAAAGGAAATGTTTATTTACACTTCTTTATTGTGTGGGGGAAAAAAATGTAATTGTGTAATTATCAGACCGCCATTACATTTTTCATCTCGCGCACCCCCTAGAGGTAGCCCGTGCACCCCCAGGGGTCCACGCACCACACTTTGGGAATCCCTGGTCTAGACTATTAAGGGTTAACCCTTTGATGCACAACATATTGACGCCCCTTCTAATGCACAACATGGTCTAAAATGACCCTCATTCATTCCTCATGTTATTTAATGCTGCTGTGTGTTTCTGTGCTCTATCTTTTGTTATCAACTTATTTTATGATTGAATATTCCAAGTATTCTTTAAATATCTTGTTTTTGATAACAACAGATCATTATTTCCATTTTGCCTTTAATACTTTATGAAGAAAAAACGTTTTTGTATTATTACATAGCTAACTTCATGGCTAAGTAGCTTTCTAAGCTAACTAAGCTAACTACTTAACCAAGAAGTTAGCTAAGTTGTTAGCTTAGCAAGCTACTTAGCTAAATACTTAGCCAAGAAGTTAGCTAAGTTGTTAGCTTAGCAAGCTACTTAGCTAAATACTTAGCCAAGAAGTTAGCTAAGTTGTTAGCTTAGCAAGCTACTTAGCCAAGAAGTTAGCTAAGTAGTTAGCTTAGCAAGCTACTTAGCTAAAAAAAATGGATATGGGTCAATTTTCACCCATGTTGTGCATTAGAAGAGTAGTGACACAAAAAGGGATTTTATTAAAAAAATAATAAAGGGAAACATAAAATTAGGATGGATGATGATCAAAAACAAACTAATTGAGGAAAACCTGGAATACTGAATGATGAAAATAATTTATTGTAAAGATATAGAATATAAAAACGAAGTCGGGTCACTTTAGACCATGCTGTTGTGCATCAAAGGGTTAAGGCACTTCCTGGTTTGCCTCCTTGCTCAGACACGCGGATTGCCGCCTGCCTTGAACGTCTCACGCGCTGACTTGTCCAGCCCCCGGGGAGAGTTCACCCTCTGAATGAGTCCTGCTCAGCGACACGCTGCTCCACTGACCCAGGAGGATTAACTCTCAGCAACTTTTCCCTCTTTTCTCTGCTGCGGACAGTTAAAACCAATCCTTGGTGTTTTGGTGATGAATCAAAGTCTCTTCCTGCTCGCCGCTCTGCTGTCGAGTTGTTCAGGTGAGTCTTATCCTCCTTTTTAAATGTGTAAAACACTTTAAAAGCAAGGCTTTTACTTCTAACCGTGTGGTGTCAAATAAATCTGTGTACTCGTGGAAATGCGTGGAAAACAAGCTGTTTAAAACCTTCCAGCTGTCTGTGAAATGGAATGTCGTGTTGTTGTGAAATGACAAAGTTTTTGCAAACAGTCCGTCAAACTGCTTCCGGAATTCTGATTAAAGGGTAAAAACAAACACAAGGCACTTGTTTGACTTGTTGCGTCACAGCAGCATTTATTTCTGATATCACAGTCATTTAAACTGATAAAAAACAGAAGCCGCACGTGTTTTTGAAGGAACTATGCAGCAAGGTTATGATAGTTTTGGATTTTTCATTAGTTTTAGTTTTAATTATGCAGTGTTGTGGGAAGTATTCAGATCCTTTACTGCAGTAAAAGTACTAATACCACACTGTGAAATTACTCCACTACAAGTAAAAGTCCTGCATTCAAAACGTACTGAAGTAAAAGTACAAAAGTATCAGCATCAAAATGTACTTAAAGTATCAAAAGTAAAAGTACTCGTTATGCAGAATGGACCCACTCAGAGTGTTTTATATATTCTAAATATATTATTAGATTATTTGTAATGTGCCTTTTATGTAACCAGTGTTTTAATTTAGTAAAGACAGGACTCATTGTATCTTCTTAAAATACTGTTATGAGGTTTAATTAAAAATATGTCTAATCACTTTAAATTGATCTTATATTTTATGTTATATCTCAACCTGTAAAGTAACTAAAGCTGTCAACTAAATTAAGTGGAGTAAAAAGTACAATATTTACCTCAAAATGTAGTGGAGTAGAAGTATAAAGTTACATAAAATAAAAATACTCAAGTAAAGTACAAATACCTCAAAATTGTACTTAAGTACAGTACCTGAGTAAATGTACTTAGTTACATTCCACCACTGTAATTATGTTGTGAATTTTTGTTTTCAAATGCAGTTAGTTTTAATTAGTTAGTTTAGAGTGAGTTTGCTAGTTTTAGTTTAGTTTTTTTTTCTTGAAAATGCTTAGTTTTAGTTTTTATTAGTGTTAGTTTTTAGTTTTTTTGTAATGGGCTATGTGTTGGTGCCAGATTCAAACAGGTCGTTATAAATTGTGCCTTTATTTCCTTTGGTTTATCATCTCAGCCCCAATAAGGTTATTATATAACAGTGGCGGTTCTAGACCAGTTTTACTGTGGGGGCCAAGCAGGGGCCAGTGTAAAGATGATATTTAAGTATTCAAACCCTTTATTTTAGCTTATTTAAAAATCTCATTTAAATTTACTTGGAAGATATAAATACATTGATTGAAGCAATGAGACTTACCAACAATAATAACTATTTGTTCGATAATGACATTTCTAATTTTTTCTTCACAATTTATAAATATATACACTACTGGTCAAAAGTTTTAGAACACACCAACTTTTCCAGAATTTAATTGAAAATGATGCAGTTTAATGTCTCAGTGTACTCTGAAATTAATGCACATTTGCAACATTTAAAATTCTTTATTGAGCATGATAGTGTTTTGAAAGTAAAAAAGAGATTCAATACCACATTTTATGTTGGACTAAAGGACTAAAAAAAGACACAAAATGACCAAAAAAGACACCAAAAGACACAAAATGACTAAAAGACACAAAATGACTAAAAAAAGTCACAAAATGACCAAAAAAGACACAAAATGACAAAAAAAAAGACACAAAATGACTTCCAAAGACATGAAAAGAATTCAAAAATGGACAAAATAGCCCAAGACTCCATAGAGTTAAGTTGTTAACCCATTTCTTGTTCCCTGAAAAAGGCCTACTTGTATAATTCTGAAATGTACATTATTTTCCAGTTTTGGTTAAGCTTACCTTTTTTTATTTACCTCTGGCAGTTCACCACTTACCTTTGGACCCTTTCAAGCTGTTCATTTGACCTTAACTGCTTGAATTTCAATAAAAAACTGGAAAAATTGGGGTGTTCTAAAACTTTTGACCGGTAGTGTACATAAACAAGCTTTTATTGCACAATTCCACTATTATACAATATACACTTTCTGGGTTCCTTTTGTGTACAATGAGATATTGCTTGAACAAACGTTAACAAAAATGTTTTTTTTTCAATTCCAGTTTTCGTTATTTCGTTAGTTTTCGTAAACTATAATAACCTTGCTATGCAGCAGCATCGTGCAGTTTGTTGCTGTTGTATATTTTTTAGAGTATTTGTGCACATGGGGTCCCTCAACAGTCTGAGAGCTGCATAAATCGGGTTTCACTGAGCCCAATTTTCTTCACATGTGATGATTTTAGTCAAACTGCTTCCATTATTTTGAAGGTGATTTAAAAGCCCAAACTCTAAAACAAACATTAAGCACTTGTTGGATTGAGTTTGCGTCACAGCAGCATTTATGACTGATATCACAATCATTCAAATATGATTAAGCTGATAAAGAAAAAGCTGCACGTGTTAGAGAAATGCTCTGATTTACATTTTCAAAACCATGCAGCAGACACAACATTTTCCTTTTGCAGTATAAAAGTGTTTGTGTCTTTTGCATATTATATTTGAGTATTTGTGCACACTGGGGTCCCTAAACAGTCTGAGCTGCATAAATCGGGTCTGACTGGAGAGCTGAGACTCTTGTGGATTCAATGAGCCCATTTTCTTCAATTTTCATGAGATACAGTTTGCCTTTATAGATTTTGGCGTATTTTCAGTTTTTATGAATGTTTTCTGCGTTTAAAATGGCTGAATAGATATGCCCAACATATTTCAACATTTATATTATGGTATTTAGAGTGCTCACAATGAAATGAAATAATGTGAAACCCAAATAGTCATTGAAAAACCCAAATAAACTGACCAATCTCACTACCTAAAAGAACGTGCGTCCTTTTGGACTCAAACTTGACTCATGGTGGCACTGACTCTTGTGTTGTTTCTTCACTTCATCTCTGTTTGTGTTGTATTAACTCTCAAATGTCGGTTTGGATAAAAGCATCTGCTAAATGACATTGTAGAACTAGAAAATTTCCTCTGGGGAAATTTTGAAAGGGCTACGGGGGCTACTGCCGGTGTGTGTACACTATGATGAGATTCTTCAGAGATTTCAAACTATGCCCTTTAACCTCAAAATGTGTGTGTGTGTGTGTGTGTGTATCTGTAACCACATCAAAGATCAAAGGCAATCAGATCAAAGCAATCAACAGAAATAACTGACACCTGCTAATGTCCCGGAACATTGACAGGTGGAATTTCTGGCCTCGAACAGAAAGCATTTTTGGCAAAACCATAATACCTATCATTGATCCGACTCCACTTTGAGCGTCCTGAGTTCTTCCTGAACGTCTACATATGATTTTTTTTTAAGAAAAATTAAAAAATAGCTTTGTTAGAGCGATCTAAAAAAACTGTTCCATCTTCCTTTTTTCCGAAATCTTCCTGCGTTTTTAATATGGGAGCCAATGAGGCTGTTGGTGGTGTTGGTGGATCATCTGTGCGTCCTACGCCCAAACTATAACTCTGACAGCTTTACCAGAGGATTGTGAGTGAGAAGACTAATTTTCCTACGTTTCTATGTATAAATTATTTCTGTAGAGTAGAATTTGCGGCCTGAGCGCAGTTTTCAAATGTATTTTTTGACAATTTTTTCTCTCCCTCTACACTCTGGTGATGATGTCACACACTGTGGCTCGAACATTCCGTGCAATACACACCCATTATAATCTCAGAATTTCCACATGTCTGAGGATTGTTGTTAGACTGTTGTATCGATGCCTGGAGCGGATAAACTCTGTGGTTGGTTTTTTTAAACAGTGACAAACCAAAGCATCATTTAAATTAATCCTGCAACTATGAAATTCTTTCAACAGGCTACTAGTTGGTACCAAACTTATCCGGATATCACGTCGGGAAGTTGTCTAAATAAAGCTGCAAAGCTCAGCTATTTTTTTGATGTTTCATGGTGATTCTCAAAGCGGCCATGTGACCTCTGATGTCATGCTTCCTCAATGAAAAATAGTCTTTCTGGGTTCCCACAAGTCTCCTATTTACATACATGCAGTTTAAGGCAAAAACCACATAGTTTTTCTCATGTTGCACAAATCTGCTATTTCTGCTGACTCTATGTGAATACCTGCATAATAAGATACATGATGATTGATGAGATTAAAAAAATAAGAAGCACAAGTCAAACATTGCGTAGTTAAAAAGTAAGGGCAGTAGAGTAGAGCAGATAAGTGTTAAAGTTAAGAGTACGCTGCAGTAAACAATAGTGTTTTTAGTCCTGATTTAAAGGAGCTGACCTCAGATCTACAGGTAGTTTGTTCCACAGGTGAGGAGCAGAATAACTGAAAGCTGCCTTATTGAACATTTTTATTCATTCTCCGTATGAATAAAATTACCCAATCAGCACCAAATGTATGTAACAATAGTTAATCTAAGAACAAACATATTTAACTGCTCAAAATATGTATTGGTCCATCTCAAACTATTTTTTTGTTTTTGTTTTACAAGACTTTTAAGTGAGAAATGATTGCATTTTTTTCAGTCCTGTTACCAGAACTCATGTGTCATTTAAAAGGCATTGATAAAAGCATTTCAACTAATTTTAATTATTTTTTTTACTAATCCTTTGTTTTCCCCTCAATTAATTGTTTATTTTGGAGAATAGGTTTGCTACACATTCAAATAATTGATTTTTATGACAAAAAAATGACTATACACACAGACAAGTTGTACTTTTTAGAGAAACGCAATAACATAACAAATGGTGTCGACCCAAAAATTGTTGCAACATCTTATGGGACAAAGTTCAACATGGAAATGGACTCAAAAGATCATAATTTTCAGAGATTTTTGACCAGAATAACTTGACACACAGTGCGGAGGCTTAAACATCCACTGCAAACAACCACCAATTCTGTATAAAAGGTGGCAGAATAATAATGTTGAGTGCAGCAGTGATTTTCATTCCACGCTGCATTTGTCTGACTCCTGTCGTGGCAATTTTGACAACTGCACTAAGTTAATGGGTGAGCTGGTCCAACACAAAGCACTCAATACTCTGTTTAGCAAGTTTTATTAGCACATTCGTATTCCATACACCGCACAATCCCGAATGGCTCTTTTACAATACAACAAAGTTCCATACACCGCTCGACTTACATCTGTTGTATTTCCCAGCATTGATTCTTCAGCAAGACTCAGTGTCTGATCTAAATGTTCGCCTCAATCATGGTGTTATGATTGAGGGGAACATGTAGAGTTAAGTTCACAGTTCAAGTTCCCACAAGGCCTAGCGTATTGAATATCAAGTAGGTCGCCGCCTACTTCATGTCCCACCATGCAGGATACACCAAATTCCCTTCACACTCCCTTGGATGAAACTTTTTATGCTGCCAAATCAAACCGGTTGGTTCTGTTGCAGCTGTTTCTACCTGTGAGGGATAACTCTTCTGTTGTGCCTTTTAAAAGGAATAATAACTTTGCTTTAAAACATTGTTTCATTTCCTTTCGTTTCTGTTTATTTCGGTCAATACATGTAATTAAAACAGAAGTAACAAATCAGAAAAAAAACATTGATCAAAGTAAACAATAAGTAAACAGAGAAATGAATTTGATTATAGACATTTGGACCGTAAAGGCTGAAACATAGCTCATTACGCCTACCCTGTTACAACTCAAGTTAAGTTAAAAATTAGAAATGTACAATCTGTTATTTATTTATGAAAGAAATAAGCAGTCACAAAAGAGAGAAAAGAAAGAAGCTGCTTGATTTTTCTTTTTCTTCATATAAATATAAGCTGCATAAAATGAATTTTATAATTCATATATTCATATAATAAAATAAAGATAAAAGACAATCAAACATGCAGAACACAACAAAACAAAAATAGTAGCCGCATAGTACGTGTCACCACTCATTACTCTAATTTATATAAATGAATCATCCTATTTTTAAGTACTTTTTTGAATAAGTAATTGGTATTGCATGTTTTTAAGTCTTTCTCCAATTTGTTCATAAATGAACAGCTGTTACCATGGTGCATGGTGATTTGGTGTTGGTTCTGGTTTTCTGAGATTATAATGGCTTTGTCTTAGATTGAACATTTTCTGAATACAGTCAGGCAGCATGTTGTTCATTTTGAACATAAACTGTGCTGTTTTGAAATCCACCAGTTCTTTGAATTTGAGTTCATTTAAATGAATAAAAAATTGATTGGTTGGATGCTTATAATCGACTTCGCATTGCTTTTTTTTAAGTAGAAAAATTGGTTTGGTGATGGACTTAAATGTGTGTCCCCACACTTCTATGCAATAGGTTATATATGGTTTTTATTAGGGATGGATATAAAATTTTTAATGAGTTTGTTACCAAAAAGCTGCAAAAAAACATTAAGACCCAGCTTCAAATGTAAAATATTTGCTGAAATTGTTTGAGTAAATAACTATAAATACATATACACTCATGGAAAAAATTATTAGACCACATTTGTTTTCTTCAATGTATTGTTCATTTTAATGCCTGGTACAACTAAAGGTACATTTGTTTGGACAAATATAATGATAACAACAAAAATAGCTGATAAGAGTTTAATTTGAGTGCTGATATTTAGTCATTTTCCATGGCAAAATGGCAATTTTTGCGATAACGATTATTCTTCATGATATTACGAAATACTTAAAAAGATATAGAAAATATGATTTTTTTTTAGTCTGTATAAATAAATAAAAATCTAAAACATAATGTGAAGTGCAAATTTCAACAGTTGCCAAATATAAAAAAAATTTACTCTTGACTCTTGAGTATGAGCAAATAATAAAAATAACCATTTAGGGGTTCCGGGGGCATATTTTAATGACATTTTGTAAAGGAGAATAAAGATTCTTGTATGTTTTATTTCAGGCATCTTATTTTGTCTTCTTGTAAGTTCTGTGGTGGATAGGGATGGGTACCGAATTCGGTACTTTTATAGGTACCGACCGAATTCCGTCGGTACTACCGAGTACCGATTCATGTAAAATCAAACGGTACCATGTTTCGGTACCTAAACGGCGTTACCTTTAAACTGATCATTGATTTCAACCTGTTTTCATTTGACGTCTTTGATTCACAAGCGTGCTGACGATCGCACTATTTTTAATTTTGTCTCGTCTGGTCCTGTCTGCTCACCGCGGCCACTAGCTGCTGCCCTCTTCCACCGCGGTGCAGAGACGAACAGCCGGCTCTCGGCCTGCTAGCCGCCAGCTGCTATCTCTCCAATGTCTCTACCCGGGCTTGGCCTTCGTCTGCCTCCAGATTGGACCTTCCTTACTCCGTTTGCTCTCTCCATTCTTCTGTAGACCAGTCATTAGCAGCTAGCAGCTAGCTGCTGCATCTCTGGTCCTCCGCTAATACTCCGCTCTTCAACTCAGGAATATTACCTGCCAATTTACTCCAAACTGCCTCGCTGAAATTAAATCCCTCGGACTCCTGCGTCATCCTCGATATGTGCACAGAGCAGCCCGACTCAACTTTGTTTATTCCAACCATGCCACGCCCACAATACTGTCTGACCGGTGCTGCGCCGCACAGCTACGCCGTCATCACAACAAATCACACGTGCACTTGCAACCTTTTTTTTTTTTCTCCGTGCACCTGAGAGCTCCTCTGCATTCTTTGATAACACTGCAACCTTCATGTTACAAAATGCACGTTCACTCAACAATAAAGCACTGCTCATCCTGGATTTTATATTGTTTTGATATGTTTTTAAAGTTTATATTTTGAGAAATAAATATGTTACGCAAAAGTACCGAAAATTGGTACCGTTGAGTACCGGTACCGATTCCCAGGTACCGGCTATCGGTACCGTATCGGTTCAAATGTGAAAGGTACCCATCCCTAGTGGTGGATTCTGTTAACACACCGTGCTCTTATTTTGAAAGCTGCATGTGTTTAGCAACAGAGAGTAAGTAGATTTTTGTGATTAAAACAACTTTAATTGTTAGCCTTACACCACTACATCAAGAAGTAGGAATGTTGCCAATATCATGATTTTTTTTTAACCATAAAAAAAAAATACCGATATTATTGTGAACGATAGGATATGGCACACCCCTACAGTATACATTTATGAATGTGAGTGGAAACTTTTATGGCCTGATTGTGGTTTAAAACATGAGGAACTAACTGTTGGCTGCTGTTCAGATGTTGCACAAGTTTCAGGGTTCCGGTCGGACGAGATTTCTCTCTCGTTCCAAATTAACCGTTCATGGAAAAAAAAAAAAAGCCTTCTGTTGTTTTCAGGACTCTGAGCGTTCTCCTGTTTATGACTCGTACATTGGCCGAGGGAGCAGCTGAGTCACTGTGTGTGGTTTCTGTAGTTCTTTCTCTCCAGCTGGAGCTGCAGACTGGTTTACCGAGGACGCTGCCAGGGTTAAACTCATCCCTCAAACGGTTAAACTCACTCCTGTCAGTCAGGTTCAGGGCTGGAAAAGTCCAACTGCGTGGGTGGAGGTGTGTTGCACAGTAGAGCTGCATTATCTCTGATGATCTCTTAAAGTCTCTTCCTAAAACAATTTGTACCTGAACTTCAACTTTCCTTGAACTGTCTTTGAACTGCACATGTGATGTCATTTTCTAACATTACTTGTATCTGTTGCTTTATGTCTGTCTTTAACTTGTCTTTATAAAGCACTTTTATAACATGCATTTTGAAAAGATCTCTAGAAATAAAGATTAATATTATTATTATTATATCAGTTAATTCAAAGTCATGGATGATGTTTTAACCCGCCGAACCCAAACTCTCTGAATCTATGTTTTGTTTAAAAAAATCGGCAAGAAAGAAACTGTAAAAAGAGGAATTATCGTCTAAGTTTGAACTTTCAGCTGGTTCTTGAATGGAACAGAGGCTAGGGATCGGGGTATGTAATGTATGTATGTTATGTATGTCAATTACTTCCTAGGCAGTGCATAAAATGAAGCTAATCTTTATTTTTATTTTTTTTTACTTGCCCACTATTGAGTAGCGCTGCTGTAGGTTAATCCCTCAGGAAGCAGGAGAAGAAGAGAGAAAACAAAAGAAAATAAAAGAGAAAATGGAGAGAAGTCTTCAATAATTAGATTCAACTGGGCAACTTCTAATTGTCAAATCTTGTTCAGGAAAAGTTGTTTCCATTTCCGGTCTGGAGCATTAACTATTTTTATAAAAAGACCAAAAAAAAAGAGTGAGCGTAAAAAAAGGTATGGACATTTTTGAAAGTTTTATTTCAAATTGTGGTGTTCCCATCAAGCTTTTCTCATGAGAATCTTCAAAATGTGCAGAGAAATTTGCTGGTGGGAACTGGATTATGGTCACAGTTTGGGAAACATAAATCTCCACTAGTGACAAACTTTGCACAGATACAAGGCGGTACAGTACAGTTCACATATTTTAGGGGACATAAACAAAAGAGAAACATTTTTGAGTGGAGGGGCATCAAAAAGATTTCATATACACTACTGGTCAAAAGTTTTAGAACACACCAACTTTTCCAGAATTTAATTGAAAATGATGCAGTTTAATGTCTCAGTGTACTCTGAAATTAATGCACATTTGCAACATTTAAAATTCTTTATTGAGCATGATAGTGTTTTGAAAGTAAAAAAAAAGATTCAAAATCACATTTTATGTTGGACTAAAGGACTAAAAAAAGACACAAAATGACCAAAAAAAGACACAAAATGACCAAAAAGACACCAAAAGACAAAATGACTAAAAAAAGACACAAAATGACAAAAAAAAGACACAAAAATTACTAAAAAAAGACACAAAATGACCAAAAAAAGACACGAAATGACTAAAAAAAGACACAAAATGACAAAAAAAAGACACAAAAATTACTAAAAAAAGACACAAAATGACCAAAAAAAGACACGAAATGACTAAAAAAAGACACAAAATGACTATAAAAAGACACAAAATGACAAAAAAAAGACAAAATGACAATAAAAGACACAAAATGACTAAAAAAAAAGACAAAATGACCAAAAAAAGACACAAAATGACTAAAAAAAGACACAAAATGACCCAAAAAAAGACACAAAATGCCAAAAAAAGACACCAAAAGACCCAAAATGACTAAAAAGAGACACAAAATGACAAATAAGACACAGAATGCCCAAAAAAAAGACACAAAATGACAAAGACACAAAATGACCAAAAAAAGACACAAAATGACTTACAAAGACATGAAAAGAATTCAAAAATGGACAAAATAGCCCAAGACTCCATAGAGTTAAGTTGTTAACCCATTTCTTGTTCCCTGAAAAAGGCCTACTTGTATAATTCTGAAATGTACATTATTTTCCAGTTTTGGTTAAGCTTACCTTTTTTTATTTACCTCTGGCAGTTCACCACTTACCTTTGGACCCTTTCAAGCTGTTCATTTGACTTGAACTGCTTGAATTTCAATAAAAAACTGGAAAAATTGGGGTGTTCTAAAACTTTTGACCGGTAGTGTAAATGTTTCACTTTTCTACTTTGAAACTCAATTTTGAAGCCCAAAAACTGATTTATTTGTGATAGTCCTCAGTGTGTAGACTCTGTCCTGAGAGGATTTGTGTCTGTGTTTCTCAGGAGAATCGGTGCAGACGGTCCTGGCCTTCGCCGGCGGTGATGTCATCCTGCCCTGCAGCGTCATCATCCCAGACGGCGCCGACTTCCCGACGGTGGAGTGGTCCAAAGAGAAGCTGCAGCCCCACGACGTGGTGCTGCTGTACCGGGACGGCTGCGAGATCCCGGAGATGAAGAACCCGGCGTTCCGGTACCGGACCAGCCTGCTCACCAGGGAGCTGAACAACGGGAACGTCTCGCTGAGGATCTCCAGCGTGCAGCTGGCGGACGCCGGGACGTACCGATGCATGAGGCTGTGGAGGAACCGCGTCCGGGACGTCTCCACGGTGGAGCTCCGCGTCGGTACGTCCACTCACACTTCATCCATGCACACTACACTGTAAAAAATGTTTGTAGAAATGACAGTAAAACACTGTCAAATTATATCAGAAATAGGGCGTGAAATTAAAAATGTAATATCACCGTAGTAGACACTTTTAATTACCGTAAATCAAAGAACAGCACAAATTTTTTACTTTTTTCTGTCATAAACTTTAGAAAACACAGTTTTGCTGTAAAAAATATTAGATTTTTCATTTAAAATGAATGGAGAAATACCATAACGTCACAAGGACATAACTACCCTAAAAATAATAGCAGACCAAAGGACCTAACAAAGGACCTAAAATGACCAAAAGAGTCACAAAACGACCAAAAAAAAGACAGAAAACGACCAAAAGAGACACAAAACCATCAAAAAAGACAGAAAACGACCAAAAGAGAGACAAAACCATCAAAAAAGACAAAAAATGACCAAAAGAGACACAAAACTATCTAAAAAGACACAAAATGACCAAAAAAGAAGACACAAAACGACCAAAAGAGACATGAAATTATCAAAAAAAGACACAAAATGACCAAAAAAATACGTAAAATTATCAAATGAGACACAAAATTACCAAAAAGAGACACAATAGGGATAAAATGGCAAGTGATTTTTCAGTCTAAATGACAGATTTAGCTGATATTTACATTTAAATTTACAGTAGAAAACCCACTCACTGTAATTTTTACGGTAAAGTTCTGGCAACCACAGCTGCCGGTATTTTACCGTAAATTAAACAGAATATTTTTTACAGTGTAGGGTTGTCACCATACTAAAATGTTCAACTCTATACAGATACTCAGGAAAATATTCAATACTCGATACCATTTTCGATACCACCAGGTTAAAAACAAAGACCCCAAAATTTAACAGAAATATTTTTATTAACAAGAAAAATGCAACATGTGAAAATGAACAGAACCACAGGTTAAATATTTATAATAAAAACAGTTGTGCAAAAAGAAACCGCAACTATGATAACAAGCTTCAGGTCTGAGGAAGTGCAAACAATAAATAAATACAATAAACAATAACAATTAGAACAATATTTTGAGGTTGTATGCTGTGCACAATATTAGGCAAGCTTGATAAAAAAACAACAATAACTTAAGTGTTCATTCCTTGGCTAGATATCGATACTTTTGAAAATGGGTATCGTATCCAGATACAACATTTTAGTATCGATACTTTTTTGAGTATCGATACTTTCTACAACCCTAATGCACACTGAAGCTTTCCCATAAATGTTGTTGTTGTTAGACGACATAGTGGCCCTCATTTATCAAACGAGTGCAGATCTGAGTGTATATTTGGTCTTACGACAGGGTTTACGTGTGATTTATCAAACGATAGTATCTCTCCAATCACAGCGTGAGACTGATCAGCTGTTGATAAATGTGGCGGCTCGAAACAAGCGTCATTTAAATTATAATAGGGCCGGGACTTGATTAAAAAATGTATCTAATTAATGAGAGGCTTTGTAATTAATTAATCGAAATTAATCGCATATAAATATTTGACCTGAGAACAGTGAGAAGTAATTTTTTTCACATGGATTTTTAGTAAACCATTGAATAATGACTGAATACATAAGCTTAAGCAACAAAAATATTGTTAATCTATTTTTTTAAGTCAAACAGACCAGTGTAGTGTAATGTTTTTAACAGGATCTGGTTAGTGCAAACACTTTATTTTAAATGACACATGTAGAATAAAGAGATTCTGACACAAATATCAATATTTAAGCTTTTTTGTTGGTCACATTTTAGAACAAACTTTCGTAATGGATGATCCGTTCAAGGACCATTGGAAAGTTCAAACTCTGACCACAATGCCTGTTTTTACAGTTTCTTTAAACAATAAACTGTTTATTTTTAGTGAGTTTTAAAAGAAAACATACATTTCAGCACCTTATCTTTCGACACGTTTTAAATGAGACAAGTAGATTTTGACAGAAAAATCACAATATGAAGCTTCGTTTTGATCACTTTTTCTAACCGAAACTTTAATAATCAATCCATTCAAAGACCGTTCAAACTCTGACGATGAATGCTGTTTTTACAGTTTTTTTTCTACAATAAACTGTTAATTTATTTATTATTTAAACTTTTCAGCTATTTACTGTTGGACACGTCTTAAATGACACACGTAGAATAAAGTGATTCTGACAGAAATATCAACATTTTAAGCTTCGTTTTGGTCACTTTTCCTAACATTTGTAACCAATGATGTGTTCAATGACCGTCGGAAAGATCAAACCCTGAGGATAAAGCCTGTTTTTACAGTTTTTTTTCTATGATAAACTGTGTTTTTATGGCGTTTCTTCAAAGCAAACATGCTTTTCTGACGAGGTTCAGAGGTTAAAAATATAAACTATAGATTATTTCATATTGAAAATAACAAAAATAACAATAAGTAGCAGCCCTACATTATACTGCAGTGGTGAATGTGTCTTTGTGAAAGAAGAGTTTGGCTGTGGATCAGTTATGAGTTATTAATTATATTGACCTTTAAAGATTTAATAACCTGGAAAATCTTTTAGGTATGTTTTTGTGTTTTCTATAATCTTGCTCCTGGAGTTGAATGAGTTTCACCGTGAGGCGTTTCCACCAGGACCGACAGTTTATGAGTTACAGACTGACTTTTCCACCTGCTCGGGCGTGGTGTGTCTGATCACTCATTAACTTCTTGTTTCCATCCACAGAAAGAATGAATCACCACCTTTTATATGTTTTATTGTTCAAAGTTTCCAGACAGATAAAAAGCCTTTAATCCTTGGATGCACAACATATTGACGCCCCGTCTAATGCACAACACGGTCAAAAATGACCCGCATTAATTCCCTTCATGTTATTTAATGCTGCTGTGTGTTTCTGTGCTCTATCTTTTGATATCAACTTATTTAATTATTTAATATTCCAAGTATTCTTTAAATATCTTGTTTTTGATAACAACAGATCATTAATTCCATTTTGCCTCTCATACTTTATGAAGAAAAGTTTTTGTATTATTAAATAGCTAACTTCTTGGCTAAGTAGCTTGCTAAGCTAACTACTTAGCCAAGAAGTTAGCTAAGTAGTTAGCTTAGGAAGCTACTTAGCCAAGAAGTTAGATAAGTAGTTAGCTTAGGAAGCTACTTAGCTAAATACTTAGTCAAGAAGTTAGCTAAGTTGTTAGCTTAGCAAGCTACTTAGCCAAGAAGTTAGATAAGTAGTTAGCTTAGGAAGCTACTTAGCTAACTACTTAGTCAAGAAGTTAGGTAAGTAGTTAGCTAACTACTTAGCCAAGAAGTTAGCTAAGTAGTTAGCTTAGGAAACTACTTAGCTAACTACTTAGCCAAGAAGTTAGCTAAGTAGTTAGCTTAGGAAACTACTTAGCTAACTACTTAGCCAAGAAGTTAGCTAAGTAGTTAGCTTAGGAAGCTACTTAGCTAAATACTTAGTCAAGAAGTTAGCTAAGTTTTTAGCTAAGCAAGCTACTTACCTAAATACTTAGCCAAGAAGTTAGCTAAGTAGTTAGCTTAGCAAGCTACTTAGCCAAGAAGTTAGATAAGTAGTTAGCTTAGCAAGCTACTTAGCTAATTACTTAGCCAAGAAGTTAGCTTAATAGTTAGCTTAGCAATCTACTTAGCTAAAAAATGGATATGGGTCATTTTCATGTTGTGCATTAGAAGAGTAGTGACACAAAAAGGGATTTTATTAAAAAATGAATAAAGGAAAACATGAAACTAGGATGTATGATGATCAAAAACAAACTAATTGAGGAAAACCTGGAATACTGAATGATGAAAATAATTTATTGCAAAGATATAGAACATAAAAACTCATACATATCGGGTCACTTTAGACCATGCTGTTGTGCATCAAAAGGTTAATGAGCCTCATTAATATTTTATTGACTGTGTGTCGTGTTCTCCAGCTGCGCTCTCTGATCCGGAGCTGTCCGTCACGGCGGCGGAGGGCGGGGGCGTGGCGGCGCTGTGCGAGGCGCTCTGCTGGCTGCCGGTGCCGCAGATCGACTTCCTGGACGAGCGCGGGAACGTCGTCCCGGCTGAGCAGCCGAAGAGAGACCAGGACGCCCGCGGCTGCTTCACCGTGAGGAGACGAGCCGCTCTGCTCCACGTCCCCCACAGGTAACCCCTCACACCTGGACAGGTGTTATTAGGAAGCAGAAACAAGAAGAAAACATCAAACATTTATTTTCACCGAAGAACAGACAGATTTGTGGCCATCTGGAGATAATAATAATATTATTAATAATATATTAATATTAATAATAATAATAATTGATTGTGATGATGATATAAGAAATCATGACTGTTTATGTCTTATATTACTTTATGCCTCGTTGAGTACCCTGAAAAGTGCAATATATAAAATGTGTTATTATTATTATTATTATTATTATTATTATTATTATTATTTATTATTACAGTAGGCTAATGAGAACTATGTCTATTTCTTCCAGTGGTCATATCATGTTTGCATCTTGCTAATGGGCATGTATTAGTATTATGCATAGGATTTTTTATTCAGACAAATGTAACATTTGCTGAGTTTGTTGATTTTTTAAAAAACTTTATTGAAGGTTTGGACAAATGAACTCAGCTTCATATGAAAGCCACGGGTATAAGCTCTCAAATACTTTTTGAATTTCATTTCTATCTGCTACAGAGGCTGAAAAATCTATTATTATGTAGGTGTTGAATTTACAGAAAAACTTCAGGTTTTAGGGGGTCATTTGAAAATCACCCAGAGGTTTTACAGGCATTTTTTCCAGGCGCTTTAGGCCTTAATGGGTTAAACTAAAGGTACATTTGTCTGGACAAATCTAATGATGACAACTAAAATAGCTGATAAAAGTTTAATTTAAGGGCTGATATCTAGACATTTTCCATGGTTTTCTTGATAAAGATTTTGGTTATTATCCAGGAAACCATGGAAAATTGGAAAAGTAATACATTAATAATAATAATAATAAAACTCATTTAAGTCCAGTCTAAAAATGGAAAAACACAATCATTTGAAAGATATATAACTAAATAAATCTCTATTACGCCAAACTTAAATGATAAAATATAAGAAAGATACCTTTGTGGCTCAAATAATCTAATATTTCTCTCTACTTATTGCTTCTTGTGCTGAGGAACAATTCAGGATTAATGTTTATTTACATTTATGATTCTATAACCTAAAGTGAAAACTGTCTGTTACAGAATCACCTGCAGAGTTCAACAGACAGAAACCAACCAGACCAGAGAGGCAAAGATTCACATTCCAGGTAAACTGCAGCTTTAAAAACCTGCTCTGACACCGTAACAGCTATGATATATGATATTTCTGCTGTATCAGATGATGATTGTTGTTGTTTCAGTGGGCAGGAGGAAGTCGTGTCTCCTCTTCGTCGCTCTCACAGCCGGAGGAACGTTTCTGCTGCTGGCGGTCCCGCTGGGTGTCTTAGTGTTCCTCGTGGTGAAGAGACGTGGGAAGTCTGGTACGTTTGAGTTTATTTTATTTAAAACAGGGACAATACATATTAATAAACATAAACATGTAAATATGCAAGATTATAGCCAACAGCTAATTTCCATCTTTAGTCCCTTTGGCAGTGTAACGGCTCTGTAGTTAGCTTTGCAAGCTACTTAGCCAAGAAGTTAGCTAAGTAGTTAGCTTAGCAAGCTACTTAGCCAAGAAGTTAGCTAAGTAGTTAGCTTAGCAAGCTACTTAGCCAAGAAGTTAGCTAAGTAGTTAGCTTAGCAAGCTTCTTAGCCAAGAAGTTAGCTAAGTTGTTAGCTAAGCAAGCTACTTACCTAAATGCTTAGCCAAGAAGTTAGCTAAGCAGTTAGCTTAGCAAGCTTCTTAGCCAAGAAGTTAGCTAAGTAGTTAGCTTAGCAAGCTTCTTAGCCAAGAAGTTAGCTAAGTAGTTAGCTTAGCAAGCTACTTAGCCAAGAAGTTAGCTAAGTAGTTAGCTTAGTAAGCTTCTTAGCCAAGCAGTTAGCTAAGTTGTTAGCTAAGCAAGCTACTTACCTAAATGCTTAGCCAAGAAGTTAGCTAAGCAGTTAGCTTTGCAAGCTTCTTAGCCAAGAAGTTAGCTAAGTAGTTAGCTTAGCAAGCTTCTTAGCCAAGAAGTTAGCTAAGTAGTTAGCTTAGCAAGCTACTTAGCCAAGAAGTTAGCTAAGTAGTTAGCTTAGTAAGCTTCTTAGCCAAGCAGTTAGCTGAGTAGTTAGCTTAGCAAGCTTCTTAGCCAAGAATTTAGCTAAGTTGTTAGCTAAGCAAGCTACTTACCTAAATGCTTAGCCAAGAAGTTAGCTAAGCAGTTAGCTTTGCAAGCTTCTTAGCCAAGAAGTTTGCTAAGTAGTTAGCTTAGCAAGCTACTTAGCCAAGAAGTTAGCTAAGTAGTTAGCTTAGTAAGCTTCTTAGCACAGAGCATACAGCTGAGACTTCAGGTAGAACAACGCAGGGAAAGTGCTGAACACCCAACAAGACATGTTCAGTCAGTGAAAACACATTGGTCCTCATTTATCAAACGAGCGTACGTCAGAAAGTGAGCCTAAAGTGGGCGTACAATAATTTCCACGGAAGGCTCGGCATTCATCAATGTGGACGTGAGCGGAGGGTACGATCAGATCTCAGTCTGCTCTTGTTGTGCCCTTAAACAAGGGTGAGAGATGAATAAGAGAAACCAAAGATGCTCCGTTACTCACTCTTCTGTATTGAATGTTTTTCACATTATTTCAACACAAACACTCACTTTAACCCTAACATTAAGCATGCTTATTCTGTAGCAAAATAACCATCATCCACATATTTCACAATCATCATTGTATTCAACATCAACATTCACTAGCTTAGATGGCGGCGCCGAGGGAGCGTGGCCATGCCGTCTCCAGGAGCTAGCTTGCATGTCGGCTAACATTTACAGGAAAATCTTTTAACAATAACAAGTCCAACATAACACAAAACATAATCTCTTTCATACATTACATTAACACAAGGAGAGCTATTGATAACAGATGTGACAGATTTATGGTGCTTTGTACAGTAATTACCTTAAACAAGGGTGAGAGATGAAAAAAAACAAAAAATAATAAGACGGATATATATTAATAAATAAAGCTCTAATTAAAAAGCCAAACTAATATAATACAAAAAATAAAGGCAATAATAATAATAATAAGATACTCAGTTAAAGCTGGACTGAAAAGCTAAGTCAAAAATTTTCTTTTTGAACATATCACATGTAATAAACTGTTATTGGCTGAATAAATGGTACTAAGTGTGTGTTTCTGTTCTCCCCCCAGCGGAGGGCCAGCAGCTGTCAGTGAGCAGGAGTTCGTCAGAAAGCGGATCTCCTACTGAGGACCGGGTGCTGATGCGGCGCGTCGGGCCCAGCGGGTCGGAGGTCGTCATCGAGATGCTGAAGGTGAAGGTGGACGACCTCCAGACGAAGCTTCAGGAGAAGGACCAGATCATCCAGCAGCTGCAGAGCAACAACACCAACAGAGCCCTCACCGGTCCTGCTGGTGGTGCTGAGGACTGCAGACCAGCAGCCCCACCCAGCGCTCCAGAACCTGCAGACGTTCCCCTGGACCAGAAACCAAGACGCTGCTTTTTACGGCAGAACAGTAACCCGTCTCCTGGACGCCCGACCCCCCCCCTCCACCGTAACCATAGCAGCCCGGCTCTGTTGAACCTCCCGCTGACGGCCGGAGAGAAGAAGCCCGGCCGCCTCAGCCGCTCCATGAGCGACGCTCACCGCCGGCCCGGTCCGACCGCCAGGACTCGGCGCCGACACTCGTCAGCGTTTCCATTCACGGCGCCGGTTACCAACCTCGCCACGCGCCTGGACGCCCTGTCGGAAGAGTCGGAGATGTTGATATCAAACGATGTGTTTGATTCCCCCAAACTCTAGAAAAGTCCAGGTAACTTTTGCAACCTTTCCTAAACTTCAGTAAAGTGTCAAAACTTACCTTAAGTACACTTTACTTAACTCTAGGAACCTTAAGTACACTTTACTTAACTTTAGTAACCTTAAGTACACTTTACTTAACTCTAGGAACCTTAAATGAACTTTACTTAACTTTAGTAACCTTAAGTACACTTTACTTAACTTTAGTAACCTTACGTACACTTTACTTAACTTTAGTAACCTTAAGTACACTTTACTTAACTTTAGTAACCTTAAGTACACTTTACTTAACTTTAGTAACCTTAAATGAACTTTACTAAACTTTTGTTAACTTTATTTACTAAGCTTTTGTTTACTTTACTAAACTTTTGCAACCTTTCCTAAACTTCAGTAAACTTTAGTGTCAAAAGTAACCTTAAGTACACTTTACTTAACTTTAGTAACCTTAAGTACACTTTACTTAACTTTAGTAACCTTAAATGAACTTTACTAAACTTTTGTTAACTTTACTAAACTTTTGTTTATTTTACTAAACTTTTTTTTACTTTACTAAACTTTTGTTAACTTTACTAAACTTTTGTTTACTTTACTAAACTTTTGCTAACTTTACTAAACTTTTTTTTACTTTACTAAACTTTTGTTTACTTTACTAAACTTTTGTTAACTTTACTAAACTTTTTTTTACTTTACTAAACTTTTGTTTACTTTACTAAACTTTTGTTTACTTTACTAAACTTTTGCTAACTTTACTAAACTTTTGTTAACTTCACTGAAGTTAAGTAAACTTTTGTTAACTTTATTGCAGTTTAGTCAACTTTAGTTAACTTTAGTAACCTTAACTAAACTTTTGTAAACTTGAGTCAACTTCTGTTAACTTTAGTGACAAAAGTTTGTCAACTTTTGGTGAACTTTAGTAACCTTTATGTTTCTTGCATGGCTGGAAACAAGGATCATTGGGGGTCTGATTTCGGGACTTTGAACTTTGATAAATTTCTTGTAAAATATGTTTATCTGTTAGAAAATAAGCTATGCCTGTCCTTTATCTGTTTTAGTTTTTTTTTTTAAAGCAAATTAATTTGCAAAATAAATGACTTTTTAGCGCTTATGACACTTGTATTAATCCGCTAGCTTAAGAGGTGCTGGGAGCCATGCTAGCAGTTTCCCCCCGTTTCCAGTCATTATGCTAAGCTAACTAAAAAGCTGCAACATTCTCATCAATGTACAGTGAGGAAACACAAGAGGCAGCAAAACAGATTAAATTCCATAAATAAAAAAAAAACATAAACTATAAATAAATAGCAGTTGAAGATCACACTAAAAAAGTAAAATACAAAAAAATAGTTAGACATATTCTGTTTTTGTATGAATCTAATGTAAATGTATTTAAAAAATATATATTTTTAATTATTTTTTTAAGTATTGTAATGTTTCTAATAGCGTGTGGGGTTGTATAAAGGGGATTCTTTATTTAAAACTGCTTCTTCTTAATTTAATTATTTGAATAAAAAAAGATATTTAAGTGTTTTTCAAGCTGTATATTTAATATTTCCACTGCACTTTATGAAATAAAGCTTTCTTTGTTTAAATTCAGACTCAAGAGTCTTATATCTTTTTGCACATATATGGCGCCACCTGGTGGAATACTTTATTATCGCTATTTATTTTATTTTTCCTTCCTCATTGTCTGTTAGGTGGAGGTTCTAATCAGTGTCAGTGTTTAAAAACATTTCTAAAAGTTTAACAAGGTAGAATTAAATCTATAAAAAAATATTTTGAGAGTTTGGGTTGGGAATATATCTCCAGGAAAAAATGTAGGAAGTTTTAACTCAGGTTGTTGTTGAAAAGGATTCTGGGAAATGTAGGAAACTTCAAGCTAAGGTTTTCACTTGTTACTCTTCTTTTTTTCCTTTTTTAAGTTATAATATGCTACTTTTATGCTTTATTATATCTTAAAAAGAGAAAATAATACACCTATGTTTTATTTTTTGTTGAGTTGGGTAATTACATTATCCCAAATGTTTCCAGTAGGTTAAAACCAGATAAATCTATTTTAATTATTTATTTATTTATTTATTCATTTTTTTGTCATTTGGGGCTTTGTGCATGCATCAGCGTTGTTGTTCTCATAAACTGAATTTTTATCCCGTTTTAAGCCACTTTTTAACAATACTTTTTTTTTTAGATGTTGGTGGATTTTAACTTTATATTTTAATCAAATAAAAGGTTAAAGTTATCAGATGTCTGGATCTGATTTCTAACATTAAACTGCTTTTTTCAGTGTTTTTCCTGGTTTTAAATCAGCAGATCTGTTTGTCTTATACTCTCTGGAGAATTCTGCTTCTGAACCATAAACACTGAATAATCCTAACAGGAGAAACTGTAATTACGCTGTTAGTGGTTGTTGATTAAGTCAAATTATTTATTCTATTTTACTTTTTTTCTGGTCTTTTATATTTTTAGTCTGATCTTTTAGTAATCTCTTCTAGTATTATTATTATTATTATTATTATTATTATTAATAATAATATTTTTTTCTGTTTGTTTATTATATTCTGTCATTTTAGACTTTTAAAAGTGCTTTATTTATTTATATATTATCATTATTTACTGTATTTTAGATTTTTAATCAGGTCTTTAAGTGAAGTCTATTATTATTTATTTATTTCTATCTATCAGTTTATTATATTCAGTACTGAAGACCCTTAAAACTACATTATTTCTAACGTCCAGCAGGGGGTGACTCCACTGGTTGCAAAAATGAGTCAGATTGTATAGAAGTCTATGAGAAAATGATCCTACTTCTCACTTTATTTGTGACCTCAGTAAACATTTTCATAATGGGTTTATGTTCTTAACCTTTATTTTCAAGTCTTCTTCAATACAGCACGATGTTTATAAAATAAATTATGGGTTAAATTTAGAGTGAAATAGACGATAAAGCAGGGGAGGGTTTAGGGCGGGGCTACGGGATGATTGACAGGTCACTCCCATTGGTATTCTTTTTATATTAATGACAGAAAAGAATAGTATTGAGTAAGTTTTGCTGTATATACACTACTGGTCAAAAGTTTTAGAACAGCCCAATTTTTCCAGTTTTTTATTGAAATTCAAGCAGTTCAAGTCAAATGAACAGCTTGAAAGGGTCCAAAGGTAAGTGGTGAACTGCCAGAGGTAAATAAAAAAAGGTAAGCTGAACCAAAACTGGAAAATAATGTACATTTCAGAATTATACAAGTAGGCCTTTTTCAGGGAACAAGAAATGGGTTAACAACTTAACTCTATGGAGTCTTGGGCTATTTTGTCCATTTTTGAATTCTTTTCATGTCTTTGTAAGTCATTTTGTGTCTTTTTTTAGTCATTTTGTGTCTTTTTTGGTCATTTTGTGTCTTTTTTTAGTCATTTTGTGTCCTTTTTTAGTCATTTTATGTCTTTTTTTAGTCATTTTGTGTCTTTTTTTAGTCATTTTGTGTCTTTTTTAGTCATTTTGTGTCCTTTTTTAGTCATTTTGTGTCCTTTTTTTGTCATTTTGTGTCTTTTTTTGTCATTTTGTGTCTTTTTTTTAGTCATAACTTACTTAACGTAACAACTTGACTCTATGGAGTCTTGGGCTATTTTGTCCATTTTTGAATTATTTCCATGTCATTTTGTGTCTTTTTTTGGTCATTTTGTGTCTTTTTTTAGCCATTTTGTGTCTTTTGGTGTCTTTTTTTTTTTTTCATTTTGTGTTTTTTTTTGTCATTTTGTGTCTTTTTTTGGTCATTTTGTGTCTTTTTTTAGTCCTTTAGTCCAACATAAAATGTGATTTTGAATCTTTTTTTTACTTTCAAAACACTATCATGCTCAATAAAGAATTTTAAATGTTGCAAATGTGCATTAATTTCAGAGTACACTGAGACATTAAACTGCATCATTTTCAATTAAATTCTGGAAAAGTTGGTGTGTTCTAAAACTTTTGACCAGTAGTGTAAGTTGCAAAAAAAAATTCAGTGCAGCTTCAATGCTAATTGAACTGATTGAATTAAAGTTTGTGCAACTTAAACTGAAGATAATGTTAAGGTGTTGCACTCACAGCAAGCAGAGAGAGAGAAAATGAAGAGAGAGAGAGAGAGAGAGAGAGAGAGAAAATAGAGAGAGAGAAGGTGTTTGTCAGAGAGGAAGTGCTGTCTGTCTTTCTGTCTGTCCGTCAGTCAGTGGAGGGACAGGATGCAGTTAACACCGTTCTGCCTGGTGCTGTGTGAGTACAAACACTTATTGACACTTATTAACTACGTAAAAAATTGTATATTTCTGATTAAATCTCTTGAAGAGCTGCTCACAGATACTTTAGTGTCTTTTTGAACCCAGAAATCACCTATTTCATTGATTTATTTTCAGTTTTTGCTCAATTGTTCATGTCCGTGTTGATGAATTCTTGCCTGCCGTGCTGTTTTTAATGCTTCTTTTATAATATCCTTTCTTTTTCTACACCTGTTTTACTGTTTTTATGCATTTGACGCCTTAACACCACCATCACTTCTTCTTTTGTTGCTTTCTCTTAAACCATGTCTCACATTTGTTTTCTTTGAACCATCACTTCTTAAGTTTTTTTCATCTGTCTTATATTTTCCACCCCTTAATTAGGGCCACGGGGCTTTTAATGTTAGTCACCTAGAGACTCCATTTAAACTTTAAACAGTAGACACAAGTCTTGTGTATCGGTGTATTAATCCACGTTTCGATAGGTCATATAGTTTTTTATCAATCCCTGTTCAATGACCATGATCATTTTTGGAGAAATTCTGAGATTATAATGGGTGTGTATTGCACGGAATGTTCGTGTCACAGTGTGTGACATCATCGCCAGAGTGTAGAGGGAGAGGTAAAACTGTCAAAAAATAAATTTGAAAACTGCGCTCCAGGCCGCAAATTCCACTCTACAGAAATAATTTATACATAGAAACGTAGGAAAATTAGTCTTCTCACTCACAATCCTCTGGTAAAGCTGTCAGAGTTATAGTTTGGGCGTAGGACGCACAGATGATCCACCAACACCACCAACAGCCTCATTGGCTCCCATATTAAAAACGCAGGAAGATTTCTGAAAAAAGGGAGAAGGAACAGTTTTTTTAGATCGCTCTAACAAAGCTATTTTTTCATTTTTCTGGAAAAAAAAACATATGTAGACGTTCAGGAAGAACTCAGGATGCTCAAAGTGAAGTCGGATCAATGATAGGTATTATGGTTTTGCCAAAAATGCTTTCTGTTCGAGGCCAGAAATTCCAGTCTGTCCACCTCTGCTGTCACTCTTTCATTAACAGGTGTCAGTTAATTCTGTTGATTGCTTTGATCTTTGATGTGATTACAGTTACAGATACACACACACAGAAATTTTCTAGTTCCTTATGTTTTCTTCTTTTCTCATTTTCTGTCAATGTATACTCCTTACTCCTTCCCCCGTACTTACGTCCTCCCTCCCTGTGTGCAGCCTGTCTTCAGGTGAGCCCTGACAGGTCTCAGTTCTTCAGGTACGGCTCGGTTTCTCTGACTTGCAACGAGCACGAGAACGCCACCGGTTGGAAGGTGAAGAGGAAAACTCCAGAGGGCGGGGTCAGACAGTGCTTGTCCGGCTGGGGCAGCGCCTCCTCCGGGTCCTCCTGCCACATCGGGAACATCTACCCGTCAGACACCGGGGTGTACTGGTGCGAGTCACCGGACGGGCAGGAGAGGAGCAACGCCGTCAACATCACCATCACCGGTACTGGACACAACATGTTCCGCTGCCTCTATTTAAACTAAGCTGCATTTAAAAGACTAGAACATTTCCTCTGGGGAAATTCTGAAAGGGCCACGGGGGCTACTGCCGGTGTGTTTACACTATGATGAGATTCTTCAGAGATTTCAAACTATGCCCTTTAACCTCAAAATGTGTGTGTGTGTGTGTGTGTGTGTGTGTGTGTAGAGAGGAGTATAGAGTGTACAGAGCTGAGAGGAGAGGACAGGAGAGGCTGAAAACATGACAAAAATTCAATATGTACAATATGTGGAGAAAACTTTATTTTTTTCCCCAATTTTTGTGACACTTGTGGGCACTTGGAAAAGATTATATAATTATATATAAATTCCATTTTATTACAAGTTTTAAAAATATATGTTTATCAGAGAAATTCAACTTGTGTTTTCAATTTTTTTTTACTGATTTCTCTCACTCAGTGTTATTCTGCACAAAGACATGTTTGAGTTGTTCTGATTGTGCTGATTCCATAGAGCTGCAGCACTTTATATATTTATAGAGATTTTGTATATTGCAGAGAAATACAAGGACACAGAGAGTAAAATGTAAAAAAGAGCAAAAAAATGCCCTTAAACTGCTTTGTTAAGAGGGTTAATTGAACATGAACATTTTTTTATCAAAAGCCCAAAATGATTTCCTTTCTGCCCCACAGATCGAGCCGTGCTCCTGGACGTTCCCAGCCTCCCCGTGGCCGAGGGCGTGACCGTGACTCTGCGCTGTGAAGCTGAGTCGTTCGCCTCGAACCACACGTTTGTTTTCCATAAAGATGGTCGCGTCATTGGCAGCAGGTCCAAAGGAATAATGACTCTTCCCGACGTAACAAAGTCAGATGAAGGAATCTACGTTTGCAGCATCCCTGGATATGGGGTATCCATCGGCAGCAGGCTGATTGTTGGAGGTGAGATAAACCGTCTACGCAGTGGTGGACTCAGACTGTTAGAAGGGCAAAAAAATAAGAAGTGCACATTCTTCACAACATGGCCCCCACCAGCAGCAAAAAGCTATGATGCATCATGTATGATGAAATATTAGCATTAAGTTAAAAGGAGATCCAGATCAAAGAAATTAATGATATGGTCCTGACAATTAAAAGTATCGAACCAAACACTCTAGGGGGGTCCAGGGGCATGCCCCCTCCCGGGAGAATATTTGTATATTTTTAAGTAAAATGCATCTATTTTGCGCACTTTGACAGCGAAATGAATGAGAGCAAACATCTCACATAACATTATTCACAGTTGGGTGATACTGTATTATAGAATCTCTAGAGGGCACATCATCATCATTTATTGTATAAAGGGGCACCCTAGAGGGCAATCAATACGTTTTTTCACATGTAAACGGCAGCCAATAAGGCACTTTCTCTCATTTTCACCACTCTAGAGGGCACTTTCGTGCACTTTTTCAATCACGGGGGCACCAAACAGGAAAAAGGGCTCTTTAAGGGCACTCATTAAGGCACGTTATCAAATTTTCTTGCACTAGAGGGATCATCATCATAATTTATTGTATGAAGGGGCACCCTAGAGGGCACCAAATATTTTTTGCACGTGTAAAGGGCAGCCAATAAGGCATTTCCTCTTGCCATCTGGTCGCCCCTCCTGTAGGAGGTTGTTTATGTGACCTCAGTAAATAAAATGTATTTTTTCTCCACAGGTTTTTCTCCTTCAACACCAGTTCCACCTGTAGCATCGTGTTCAGTTTCTGGCTTAAGGCTCGTGTGGCACCTGGTGGTGGCGATCCCTTACCTCCTGTCCACCATCTTACTGGGACTCATATGCAAAGACAGGAACAGAGGTGAGAACAGCTACGTGTAAATGGAGGCATACATGCTTCAACTTCAAATGTTCACTAATACGATCAGGCTCGAACAAGAAAACAGTGCTGTTTGCTC
This sequence comes from Centropristis striata, assembly GCF_030273125.1. NCBI lineage: Eukaryota > Metazoa > Chordata > Actinopteri > Perciformes > Serranidae > Centropristis > Centropristis striata. Next base: position 34,519,820 of record NC_081533.1, read on the forward strand.
ATTTGGTGAAAAGGTTTTAGTTTTCTTTTTACAACCATCTTTCAGGATTTCAGAGTTAGACTTTAACAAAACTTACATTTAAAACTCAAAACTACCATGTAAGAGAAACAATCAGCACAACAGCGTCATCTGCATAGATGATGATTTTAGGGATTCTGTTTCGATGGACCAATAGTTTTTTTTTTATAAAATACGATCTTATAAGCTTGTAAACATGAAAGCTGTGATTCACTCAATTTTTGTTGCAGGTTGCGACACACATGTAAGCCCACAATGCATGCCAAACATATTCTAGGCCACCAGCAAACATCCTGTTCTTCAGCTGGCACGAGCTTGGTCAAGTGCCATTTTACCTAGTTTTATGCATCGCTACGCATTATCTAGTATAACATTGTGTTCAAGTTAGTTGTTTTAAGTCAGAAAACTCATTTTGTGACATTAATATAGTCACAAGTGGTAAACATAATGTTTTTTTTACATTGATCAAAGAAAGGGGTCGAGTCTAGAGTTGTCTCTGTCAGCTTGAACCTGTTGTACCTTGTTCAATTGTGTCTTGTCTGATTGGCCCAAATAAACATCAAACCAGCCTCAAGGGTCATGCTGCAGGTTTGAGGTTGGATGTAAACTCCAACATTGCAACACATTGTGCAAGTGGCTATTATAATTACTGATCAGACTCTGTGCTCAAACTGGTTTAATAGGTTACTGTTAAAATAAGACCAAACATCTTAATCTGAGTAGAACCTTCATCTGAAGTTTATTAGGACATAAACCTGATTGTTATTCACACAGATCTCTTTCTGCTCGCAGCAGCTCAGCCGGTCGCAGAGCGAAGAGGCAGCAACGACGTCATCATGGAAGTAGTTGTATAGTTGTGACAAACTGGCAAAGAAATTCTGCCTCAATTGCACCCACAGGAAGTCCTGGAGATCTATTTTAACCGCCATCTGCCAGTCCAAGGCTGGACTCTAGTGACAATCAGAGGACTTTGCAAAGACTTGTGACCTCTAGGAATCCTGACCAATTAATGAGGTTCTATTGTTTTTCTATCTTTAAAGATGATCTCATCAACCTTAACTTCAGGTGGCATCGTGTGACTTCTGGCCGTTTTTTTTGTAATTTTATTTAATATTTTGAAAGTATTTCTGATGTCACAGACACCACTAAGATTGAATGTTGTGTTTTGGACAACATGGTCTCACAGGAATCCGTGAAATAGCCACGGATTCGCTTAACTCAAAATCCGTGGAATAGCCACGGAATCACTCAAATTTCCGTGAAACTGACACGGATTTTGCTACAATGCAAGTTAATGCCAGTCATATCCCGTGGCTATTCCAACATACAAAGTGATTATGTACATTCCCTGAGAGAATATTTAGAAAATAAAACATATATTTCTCGCTAGAAATGTGATCAAAATCCATTTTTATGCAGAAACTAAGTCAAAATATTGATTTTTTTTCACTAAAAATGAGAGAACTGTCCGCCATGTTTTTTGTTCTGACTGCCAGGACCTTGAAAGTCACGTGACTTGGAACAAACCAATAGGAACAAATATCCATGGAATAGCCACGGGATATGACAAATGTCATTAACTTGCATTGTAGCCAAATCCGTGTCAGTTTCACGGAAATTTGAGTGATTCCGTGGCTATTCCTTGGATTTTGAGTTAAGCGAATCTGTGGCTATTCCACGGATTCCTGTGAGACCAGATTCGTTTTGGATGTTATTATGATACAGCCGGTGATGTGTTAGTGTTTTTTTTTTTCGGTACGTAGAACAGATCGGACGTCTGCCTGTGGGTGCTGCTTGTCCCCGGAGAAAGTCGATAGACAATAGTATAATTTTGGTTCATAATATTCAGTTGAATATTATTACAAATATCCCTGTAATCTTGCTGTTGCTACTTGTTTGTGAGCCTGGTAAAATAGCCTTCTAGCTGATGCTGTGTTGTTTCAAATATGTATTCACCAGAAAATGTAAGAAATATGCCATTTTTTGGCCTTAAATAACCACTATGACTGTGTGTTCCATGTCTGGGTTAATATCAACTGTAGGTGCACTCAGCTCAGTGATTTTCACCACTTTCTCCAGAAACTGTCTGGCTGTGTCCGCTAGTTAAACCACTTGTTTAAAGTTCGGAAAGAAATGTGAACTGTGTCCCACGGCATCATAAATTTACCACAATGCAAATTGATTGTGACGATAATGTGGAAGATACTCTATAACAAGAAGATGACGTACTAAAAGCTGCTCCGATGGTTGAAACGGTCAACGCTTACTGACTCTGAAGTGTCCGAACAAACTGTAATATTTCACTGAAAACAGTTTTGTGTTCTATTGGAATAACTGAGAACAGCCTGCCCCGATCCGATTATTTTCATTTAGTTGAATATCTGAACAAAATGTGAGCCTGTCGGCATAGAGACATGAAACATTTTTATAGAGAATATATGATTACTATGAGATTAAGAACTTAACCCTCTATAGTACGGTGTTGCCCTCAGTCAACATATCCATTTTTGGCCTTTCAAATTTCTACAGTATATGTTTTTCAGTGATGCAATACTTTTAAAAAGAGGGAAGAGTATAGGGAACCACTAGCAAAGCTTTAATTTGACACATGACCTCCAGGAGGCCATATTGAAACCCTTCTTTGCAGACTTTTCCAAAGGAAACAGCTTTGCCTTTTTGTGCAACAAAAAAAGCACTGAAAACATAATTTTGTTGCCCTTTTCCATCTGGAAATAGGTGAGGTCTACTTATAGGTGAGTAAACCTTCATTTTCGATAGTTTCATGCAATTTAGTTTTATAATTGACACATGGCAACAGGTAACAAACCCCAGAAACTTAAAAAAAAAAATATATATAAAATTTGTTCAGATTATGTTTATTTAGTCTATTTTAAGACAACAAAAAAAACCACTCCAAACATTCTCTTCCTAACTGGCATCATAATGTGTACCATAGAGGGTTAAATGAACACACACACACCACCGAGGAGTAACAAAAAAATATTTTTTTGTTAAAATATGTACTTAACAATTGAAGTTGCAGAGGGGCAGCCCTCCTCAGAGCTCAACATTTTTAAATGTTTTGTTGTTCCGGTAACCTTTGTGTTTAGGTGTTGGAGGTTTAGAAGATTATGTTTGGGTCACCACATGTTACAGAATTTTCTGTTCATTATTTTTTGTGGGAGGAAAGAGAAACGTCATGCCATCAGGCCGTTATGACCTCTGACCCTTTACTTTTTGACCTGCATTGCCCTCAGTACTGTCTTATTTGAATCAGAGGAACATGTCAATATAAACCAATGAAGGATTGAACAGTGGGTTGAATATCAAGCTCATAATTCTGATGTAAAACACTGCTAAGTGTGAAGAGGAAGTGGAGGGCGTTTGTGGTTTATCTACGTATCTGGGGTGTGAAGTTAAAGTCCAGTTGTTTATTGTTTTGTTTAGTTTTTCCATTTGACATTTAATCTGTGTCCAGAATTTACTCAACATTTCCCTTGAAATTGACTCACCTATCTTATTCTTCTGGTATATAAACATCGCTTTAAAAAACAGGAAAGGCTGAAACATTTTTCATGTCAGTAATTTCCGGTCTCAGACGTGTTGAAACCAGGTCAGCTTTATTTCTAAGAAGTGGAAACAAAGAGAGGACATTGTACCACTTTTAAACCCACAAACAGGCCAAACACTTGTACAACAAAGGTTTTTTAAATGACAATGTTGTTAAATGACGTTAAATTCTTGTAAGTACTAGAAAAAAGTAAAAATGTAGGAATATAAAGTTATTTATGAAGTTTTTTGTCTTGCCATGTGACTGGAAACTCTTGTGGTTTTGTAGGCGAGTGAAGCTGCTTTCTGTTGTGGTTAAAACACACAAATCTGTCTCAAAGTTTAAATTCTTTGTCAACAGAGTATCTCTGACTTTTGTTCTGCAGTTTAACATACATGTTTATTGAAAAATAAAAACAAACACACCTCAACTAAAACTGTGGTTTTTATCGACCAAACTGTAAATGTTCAGCCTGGTTTTCTGGAAATAATGTTCCTATGAGTCGTCTGTTATGTTATGTTTGTTCTTGTTGTATCACAAAAACATTTCCTTTCAAATTTTTTGGATTTCCAAAACACAGAGGCGATCACAGTTAGTGTGCCGTTAAACCAAAAATCACTGCAGACTTATTTACATTAAAATCATATTAATTCACCAAAACCATGCCAAGTAGTTTTGGTGCCTAAACCAAACCAAACAGTGACCCTCTGGGACCTTCCAGACACTATATTCAGTCTTAAAACTACCCAATATAATTTACTCGTGGACACTGATATTATATTAATCTTAACCCTCTGGGGTCTGAGCCTATTTTGCCCGTTTTTGAATACTTTTGATTTTGCCCTTCATGTACCACATAAAAATGTTTACTATACCCATATTTGGTATCCATTTTTTCTTCACCTACACTACCGGTCAAAAGTTTTAGAACACCCCAATTTTTCCAGTTTTTTATTGAAATTCAAGCAGTTCAAGTCAAATGAACAGCTTGAAAGGGTCCAAAGGTAAGTGGTGAACTGCCAGAGGTAAATAAAAAAAGGTAAGCTGAACCAAAACTGGAAAATAATGTACATTTCAGAATTATACAAGTAGGCCTTTTTCAGGGAACAAGAAATGGGTTAACAACTTAACTCTATGGAGTCTTGGGCTATTTTGTCCATTTTTGAATTCTTTTCATGTCTTTGTAAGTCATTTTGTGTCTTTTTTTGGTCATTTTGTGTCTTTTTTTTAGTCATTTTGTGTCTTTTGGTGTCTTTTTTTGTCTTTTTGTGTCTTTTTTTTTGGTCATTTTGTGTCTTTTTTTGTCATTTTGTGTCTTTTGGTGTCTTTTTGTGTCTTTTTTTTTGGTCATTTTGTGTCTTTTTTTAGTCATTTTGACTAAATAAAGACATAATGAGAAGGTATTTGAAAAACCTAGTGTGGGTATTGTTAAATTGAGGCACTCGTGTTGTTTGACTGTTTATTGGGCATTAGGTTTAGGTTTTCTTTTTCACATTTATTCACATAACACTTTGAGTATTACCTTTGTTAGACTCACTAGTTTATGGGTGGTTGCATTGCTGTATTTTTGTTTGCATAGATTAAAAGTAAGCGCAGTCAGCCAGAGTTCCTTTGTTTGTTGTGTTTTAAGTAAGATAGTTTTGGGGGGGAAAATCGAGTTAGGAAGATTGTTTTAGTTTGTTTGTTTTATGAGTTGGCGCCACCCTTCGCCCTTTGTTCATTGCCTCACATTACAACACCTTGTATCTAGCCTGAAGAAGGTTCTCTTTTCGTTACCTTTGTTTTATTTTGCTGTTATACAATAAAATCTGTATTTGCCTGAGTACACCGGCGTTGTTGCTTCCCTTTCCCCTAGACAACAACTGGGTTGTAACAACCTAATAAAGTGGACACTGAGTGTTTGTTGTGCATTGTGCACCAGAAACTGACAGCAGAACATCTCAGTGAGAGTGCAGCAGCTGCTGGTCCTCCATCCTGCCACTAGATGGAGCTCTGAACCTAAACATGACTGATTCTGGCTTCTTTCATCATTCAGATTGTTCTTTTCTGCAGTGAGCACCTCAATGTATTCACATTCTTTATCTTTAACCCTCTGGCATCACTTTAATGTACTACCCTTTAAGGCAGGGGTCTCAAACTGGCGGCCCGCGGGCCAATTGTGGCCCTCGTGACGATATTTTGTGGCCCCCACCTTGATATGAAAGTTTAATGTGAGTTTTATATGAATGGCACTTTACCGTGTTGTGTGTGGAAGGTCCCTTTAGTAATTTTGTGTCTTTTTTTAAAATAATTTTGTCTTTTTTTTTAATTTTGTGTCTTTTTTTTGTTGTTGTAATTTTGTCTTTTAAATAATTTCTTTTTTATTTATAATTTTGTGTTATTTTTTGGGGTCATTTTGTGTCTTTTTTTAAAGAATTTTGTATCTGGTTTGGGAAATCTGTGTATTTTTATTGTCATTTTGTGTCTTTTTTGATCATTTTGTGTCCTTTTTTTCACATGTCTTTTTTTTGTGATTTTGTGTCTTTTTAAAGTAATTTAGGGTTTTTTGTGTCATTTTTTTTAGTCATTTTGTGTCTTTTTTTTTGGGTCATTTTGATACTGCCTCCAGCGGCCCCCAGGTCATTTGAGTTTGAGACCCCTGATTTAAGGCCATTAAGGACAAAATGTCCACTTTCAAAATAAATGCTATAAAACTTTACAGATTAACATTTTTACTTTTCTACATTTTTTTTTCAGCATAAACCTCTTTAACAACTTCCGCCCTGCTCAAAACTACCAAATGTTTAAACGAGAAATATGATCTCTTTTCTTGGTTCTCGTAGCATTCTGGACTAACTGAAGAGTTTTAAGGGATTTATTGGAGCAGCCGACAGGAAGGAATTACAGTAATCTAACCTTGAAGTGTCTCATTTTTGTAATATAACGTAGGTGAATCAATGCAGTCCTTGAAGTTTGTTTTATATGGGAGTTAAATGACAGATCCTGATCAAAGATAACTCATAGATTCCTACGGTGGTATTGGAGGCCAGGGTAATGCCATCGATGCTAATTAAGTCTTTGGATAATGAGTTTCGGAGGTGTTCGGGTCCCAGCACAGTTGTGGACCATCCAAGTTTTTTATGTCCTTAAATGTCTAGATATCAGCTCTTAAATTAAACTCTTATCAGATATTTTGTTGTTATCATTATATTTGTCCAACAAATGTACCTTTAGTTGAACCAGACATTAAAATGAAGAAGAAATTGAATAATAATAATAATACTAATAATATTTTTTTCCACTATGGCGGTCTAATCCTAAACAGAACTCTTCCTCCTGTGACAGTTAACCTGGATTGTTCAGATCAAATCTGATCTTTAACTCTGTTATAAACTTAGATTTCTCCTCTCTGCTTCAGTGTAAAGCGTTTTTATTTTAGCAAACATATTTACAATAAAATTCAAAAAGATCAGACTGGAATGAACTCATTGGTAGTAACTATTAAAAGATTGTTGAAAGAAGAAATACATTTCATTACACATTTTATTCACAAAAGCAAGAGAATAAACGCATCATAGACAGTTAAAAGCACTTTTCATTTTAAAAAAATTCCATCGTAAACCAAAGAACAGAACTGTTTAGTACATCAGTGTAAAAACAAACAAAACAAAGCAAAAAAAACAATGAAATCAAAGCATATTTTACACAAACATGGCCACTTTTCCTTAAAATAATGGTTATATGAATGATGTTTATTGTGATCAATTAGTGTGTAAAAGAAACCAACAGAGAGTTTCTGTTGGACAAAGACCTGAGATATCCATAAATGGTTTATAAAAGCACGTCTAATTTATGAAAAGCTACACTTATATCAAAAACAATGCATGTAGTTATGCCCTTTATCTGCATATTAGTTTAGAATATTGCCTAATCACCATTCACATGTCAGATTTCTGAACCTGTCATGATTGCATTGACTTTGTGCAGGCTCTTAATGTTTTCCTTTTATCAAAACTCAACAATATTAAAAACAATGATAGTACCGTCACCTCACTGTGAGTCTACGCTAAGGCCCCTCTATTTTTTTTCAATTCAACATATTTATTTCTCAAAATATAAACTTTAAAAAATATATCAAAACAATATAAAATCCAGGATGAGCAGTGCTTTATTGTTGAGTGAACGTGCATTTTGTAACATGAAGGTTGCAGCGTTATCAAAGAATGCAGAGGAGCTCTCAGCACGGAGGAGAAAAAAAAAAAAGGTTGCAAGTGCACGTGTGATTTGTTGTGATGACGTCGTAGCTGTGGGCGGAGCACCGGTCAGACAGTATTGTGGGCGTGGCATGGTTGGAATAAACAAAGTTGAGTCGGGCTGCTCTGTGCACATATCGAGGATGACGCAGGAGTCCGAGGGATTTAATTTCAGCGAGGCAGTTTGGAGTAAAGTGGCAGGTAATATTCCTGAGTTGAAGAGCGGAGTATTAGCGGAGGACCAGAGATGCAGCAGCTAGCTGCTAGCTGCTAATGACTGGTCTACAGAAGAATGGAGAGAGCAAACGGAGTAAGGAAGGTCCAATCTGGAGGCAGACGAAGGCCAAGCCCAGGTAGAGACATTGGAGAGATAGCAGCTGGCGGCTAGCAGGCCTAGAGCCGGCTGTTCGTCTCTGCGCCGGGGTGGAAGAGGGCAGCATTCGGTACCCATCCCTACGTCACGTATGTGTTTACGTCACATACATGCTCCAGGACAGGAAATAAAGAAACGTGGGATTATTTCCATGGTGGGACCTTCAAGCTGCTCTGGCAGCTCTAATAAACTTACAGGAGTCTTTCCACCAAATGTCCAGGATATGTACAGATAGTATTAGTGAACAGAGAAGGATCTGGAATTACCTCCATCACATTCTGGATGCAGCGATTGGTGGGAGGAGCCAGACGGCTGTGAACGAGACCTGGGAGATCTAGTGATGGAGGAGAACTTTGTGGAAGGAGTAGCTGATGAAAATGTGTGGCGTGAAAACTTCCACATGCCCAAAGATGCTCTTATGGCTTTAAGTGATGCCGCCTGGCTGCATACAATCCAAATTTTTGCGTCACCGTATGCAGCAGATTTCCTCCTGAAAACACTCGTCTAAACGAGGAATAAAAAGTGAAGACGCAACGCCACTTTTGTGTCTTCTTTTCAGACCGTCATCATGTAAACGGGGCCTAAGACACAGAAAAGTTCATCACGTTCTCTGTGTTTGTTCTTAGTCTGAGAACAGCAGCTTGATGAGGTCCAACAGGAGAACACCTGCTGTCCCGTCACCCAGCATAGTGATTAAAAACCTTTTCATTAAATGTTGTTTCATATTTGATCACCATCATCCATCACACATCACATCGTGGACTCTGCACTAATATTGTACTCAGAATTTCTGGCTCAGATTATAACAGCCACACTATTATCGTAGTGAACATTAAAGGGCAAACTTGTCATATAATAGATTTCATTTTTTTTTTTAAATACATCCAAATATCTTAATTTCTTCTCTAAATACATCAGATAAAGTGGAAATTTCTGTTTTCTTTCAGTGGAACTGTGATTGGCTTATATTGTTTTATAGAATGCACTAAAATGATGGTTGAGGCATTTACAGCCATAAATACTCCAGTAACAAATCTAATTTATACATTTTTTAAACACATTTTCATTATAAAATAAGCTGCAGAATATCTAGGATTTTTAAACTGCTTCAATTCAGTAAATTTCATTGCAAAAGTTATTCATCCTGTAACTATTTCTGTGCAGAAAATCTGCAGATTTGTGGAGCTGCATTCTTGACTAATAAAATCAATTAATTGGTTGCTAAAGAAATGCATTTAAGTGCAAATATTGTCTGCGCTTAATGTGAGTTGCGGCTAGATTTAATTATTTTCTTTGGATGGAATAAAAGCTTGTTTAAGTTTTACTCAGGTGCTGGTTTCACTGGAGCTTCCCGTTTGTTTCAGAGCTATAGCTTCAGGCTTGTCCTTGTTCTTGTTCTTGTTCTTGTTCTTTCTTCTCCAGTTGCCTCCTCTCCTTTTTCCATCTGAACTCGAACCTATCAAACACAGGAAACATCAGAGACTTGTTCTGATCACTCTGGTACACATATGGTTAGGTTTAGTCAACTAAAACTACTTGGTTAAATCTCTGTGGCTGCAAAGAAACCAAAAGAGAGGAGGTCAGGACCAGATCTCTGCAGGCACGGGTAGTTTGTCCAAGATGCAAATGTATCTTAATCTTTTCTTTTAAAGTGTGTTATAATAAACATAGAAAGAACAAACTAAGAACTCAGGAGTTACATGTGTTGCATGCACATTAGGCGGTAGAACTCTTTTACTTACCGTTATCCTGATCTGGTGCTGTGGAAAATATTGAATATTGTTATAATGTGTTCTAATTAATAATTGACATATCTGATCTTCAATAATTCAGTAAATTTGTGCAGAATTGTGAAAAAAGCATAAATACATAACAACAACAAAGATTTATTATTGTTTGAGTGTTCACTGACCCATACTTTTAAAAGTTAAAGCATCGGTTTTGAATGTTGTAAGTCAATTAAATGTCAGTTATTCTCACTAACATTATAATGCTTCACATGGTGCTAACGGCACCTTCCTGCAGGCCAGAAAGTCGCAAATTCAACGTTAAGAAACTGTCACAGTTTTCTGTCATCAGTTTGAAACTATTTGGTTCATTTTTGGTAAAGATCATGGTTGGTTTGAAATAAGCACATTACAATAGCCTGGGTATACCCAGACTGCCTTGCGCGCTCGAATTTGATTTCGAACCTCCAGCCAGTCTGGAAACGAGGCGATTATCTTAGCCCTGTTTTAGGGATCCAATCACAGAGCGGGGAGGGACGGTGAGACGATGACGCGTACTACTCGGCACTTGGAAGCTTTCCGGATCCAACATGGCTGCTGCGGACGCGAAACTCTCTTTAGCTGTAGATGGTGTTTTAAATAGTTTAGAGCGAAAGTTGAAAGGCGAAAGGTCTCTCGGCAGCTCCGCTGTCCCCCGGCTGGTAGCGAGATCACCGGTAGCGGGGCTATTAGCGCCGCACGGGCGGTTTCTGCGGCTCGTTGCGCCGAGCCGGTGAGACCGCCAGTCACCGCCGGTGATCTCGCTCCGAATCGGGGGACAGCGGAGCCCCCAGAGACCCCCAGCAGCTTGTTTATTGACCATAAAATCAGTGGATGTGTGGCTGAATGACATGAGGGGGAATAAAGCGTGAAAATAAATAATCTTGCAGAAAGCGAGAACTGGAGAAGCAAAGCAGCAGCAACACTCTCTCACAGACACACACACAACAAACATCCATCTCTGTTGCTCTACTACGTCATCTGGTATAACTGATCTGATTGGCTAAGAGCTACCTACAGACGCTTTGATAGACATTCTAAGCGTCCAATAAACGGCTCCGGAGGATCGTAAACCACACCTCCTCTACGGAGAAAAGCATTGTAGGTGTCCAGACCTAATCTCCAAAGAGATTTGGTCTGGTGTTAGCCAGGCTAACATTACAATGTAATTTAATGTGATATAAATTAAGAACATTTCATCACTAAATTTGCAGTAAAAATATTGTCTTTTGGTTTCACAGAGGACAGGAACAGTGGTCTCCTGAGTTAAGGTCCTGTTTTTTTCACTACGCAGACTATGTCACTCTTTATACTTCATCATATGAATTCCTCTTTGCTCCAGTCGTAATCACTGCAGCCACTGAAGGTCACCACCTAACTTTCATTCATTCATCCTGTCTATGAGGCTGGTAACTGCTCATAAAAATAAATGAAGTATCGTCTTCGAACAACAGTGATAAACCTTTAAAAACCCGGCGTACACATGGCCACTTGACTTTGGTTTGAGACAGAATTAAAAATTGTGAACCTCTTCTTTTAAATTAGGAAAATGAAGAGAGGAGACATTTGTGACTTACTGGGATTTCTACGTTTCAGTAGTTGTGTGACAACAATGGCGACAACAATGACTCCACCAATGACTCCAACAATGCCTCCAACAATGTTAATCCATTGTGCTAAAAGAACAGAGGAAAGATGTCAGCACTTGCTCCTCACTTCTTGGCTCCACGTTATCACTCACCCATCATTATTCCAAACCCACTTCTCCTGTTCAGGGTCACAATTCATTCTTGTGTCTGTCCCACCAAAACTTTGTGTTTTATAGAATCTCTTTAACCGTCCTATTACTATCTTATCAGCTGCACAGGAAAAATACTGAAGTAACAAATTAAAATCTGTCAGTCGTGATATTGATTAATCGATTATTAATTGGATAAAAGAGAAGCACATTCAAATAATCAGATATTGGTTAACTTCTGTGCTTCAAAGTTCCCTGAAAAACAAACAAAAGAAATCATCTGAGAAATATTAATAAATGAATGAAGGACGAATCATACAGGAGTTAGATCTGTATCTACTTTAATTAACACATGAACTGAAGGAATAAACAAACAAATTACTCAAGAGTTACATTTGGATAGAACTCTTTCACTTACTGTGATCATTGTCCGATTCTGGTTCTGGTTTTGGTTTTGGTTTTGGTTCTGGTTTTGGTTTTGGTTCATCCCCTGTGTCTGTGGAAGACATTAAATAATGGCATGTTAAAATGTGTTCTACTAACAAATAAACATTTCTGATATTCCATAAATCAGTGAAAAATAACATGGATATGTCACAAAAAGTTTGATTAACAGAGCATGACATTTCTGAGCATGAAAATAAACGTTCATTTATCAAATTCAGTGACATTAAAAGACAATTTGTGTTGTAAAGATATCAACTCACTGAGATCCGGCCCTGTTGACTTTTCTGGGGGGAAAAAGTGTAAAATGCTTTTAACATACAAATAACATTTCCAGTTATTTCATTTTAATGTGTATTGGGTTTGAAATACTCACCAACACTGAGGGTGACGTTGCATTCCAATTTCTTAAAGGGTTTTAGAACAACGCTGCAGGTGTAATTTCCTGCGTCCGCTTCGGTTACATTGGTCAGCTTCAGTGAAACATTTTTTTTGGCCATTTCATCACGGAAGAGAGACGTTCTGTCTTTGAAGCGCTCGTCCTGATTCACAAAATAGTCGGCCTTACTTCGAAAGACGTGCACTTTTTTGTCCTTCCACGTCCACTCGACTGATATGACATCACCCGGCGGCTCCAGCTGACATGGTAGAGTGGCGTTATCGTTGGCTTTGACTTTCACTGTTTGATGGATCACACCAGTCTCTTCTGGGGAAACAAACATTGCATTTAGACTTCCTGTTGCAGCATCACTGAGCATTAACTCATCCAACCACAGGACGCCACAGTGTTGAGTTATTAAACCAGGAAGTACGTTAGCATGTTAGCGCCCTGTCTCTCCTCTTAAACTCACTGAGGACTCTCAATGTGAACTAGAAGATCTAAGGAATCTATAGGCACCATGTTTGTCGAAATTAAACTGTAAAGTTATTTTTGATGTTTCATGGTGAATTTCAAAGTGGTCATGTGACCTATGATGTCATTTTATCTGAATGAAAATAGGCTCTCTGGGTTCCTACTAGCCAGTTACCATTCAAAGACCTTTTTGGTGGTTGTGGGCAGTGGATGTTTAGGGGGAGATAGCAGGTCAACAATAAATGCCACATAGAAGTGGTGACATCATCTGAAAGCTGAGAATCTGAAGAATAGTTTGAGATGCAGCTCAACATTGTGTGTCAAGTTGTTCTGGTCAAAAATAGTGTCACACAGTGTGTGACATCATCGCTCGTAGTGTAGAGGGAGAGAAAAACCTGTCGAAAAATAAATTTGAAAACTGCGCTCCAGGCCGCAAATTCCACTCTACAGAAATAATTTATACATAGAAACGGAGGAAAATTTGTCTTCTCACTCACAATCCTCTGGTAAAGCTGTCAGAGTTATAGTTTTGGCATAGGATGCACACATTTGCCACCAACATGCACCAACAGTCTCATATTAAAAACGCAGGAAGATTTCTGTAGAAAAGCATATTTAACAGTTTTTCAGATCGCTCTTACAAGGCTATTTCTTCATCTTTCTTCACAAAAATCATATGTAGACATTCAGGAAGAACTCAGGACGCCCAAAGTGAAGTCGGATCAATGATAGGTATTATGGTTTTGCCAAAAATGCTTTCTGTTCGAGGCCAGAAATTCCAGTCTGTCCACCTCTGGCTGCTGTCACTGTTTCGGAACATTCTACAGCTGCAGTTAATTCTGTTGATTGCTCTGCTCTGATTGGTCGACCCCAACGCCTTTGATGCTTTGATGTGATTACACGCACGCACACACATGCGTGAGGACATGAGGACATGAGGAAATATTCTAGTTGAAACCTATTATGGTGAATAAAGGGTCATAACATTAGTGGATGCTTTCTAAAGTCCAGTCCATGTTGAACTGTGTCCCGTAAGTTGTTGAAGCAATTTTTGAGTTGATACCATTTGCTACACACATTTGGTGCTTAATAATACAATTTTATTCATACTGAGAATGGATAAAAATGGTCAGAAAAAAACTCCTGAATATTAAATCAATATGCCAAGACCTTTGGAACAACATAAAACAATCCATGCTGAGATTTGGGTTAAAAAACTTCTTTCTAAAAAACTTCTTTCTAAAAGAAACCGTCTTATTGTTAAAATACCTAGGAAAGCTGCTCTAGGTCTCTAGTTGGTGGTTGTAAAGTTTCATGAGGCTGTGATTATCCTAGAGGTCACAGCAGCTCATTTTATACTCTTTTATTCTATTATGAGGTTGAGACTCAAGAAATGCCCTCACTGTAATGAACTGGCTACTACTGATGACTAACATCATCCCACATGAAGAGAACTGGACTCATTGAATCCACAAGAGTCTCAGATTTCCACTGATACCCAGTTTATGTCATTCAGCCTGTTTAGGGACCTCAGTGTGCACAAATATTCACATACAGGAGGCGGAAGTAGCAAATTTGTATGTTTTTGCCTTAAACTGCATGTTATCAGCATCAGGTTCACAGCTTTCTGATGATGTCCAACACTTCTATGTTGCATTTATTGTTGACCTGCTATCTCCCCCTAAACATCCACTGCCCACAACCACCAATTCTCAACAACAAAAGGCTTCGTACACAAGCAACATGTTGTAGAATCAGGAGACATCTCAACCCACAGTAAGCCTCTAAAATAAACAGATCCTGAATCTTCCCAAGCCTTTAAGGCAGGGGTGTCAAACTCAAATACACAATGGGCCAAAATTTAAAACTTGAATAAAATCGTGGGCCGACATTGAACAAATAAACCTTTTAATATATACCAAACATGTTTTGCTTTAACATTAAATATGGAACCAGCAACGCTTATAAACATACAATATATAACTAAATAGAGCAGACATGCAAAATCAAATTTCAAATAAAAAACACATCAATGTCATTTATTTACAATAATAATATAATAAATTGGTATTGCCTCGCGGGCCAAATAAAACTAGGCCTGTAAACAGGACTGAACAGGACCGAGCCGAGTGGAGCCGTCGGGGGAGGCCACGTCGGACTTGGCAATGTGGGCTCAGTCCCGATGCGTACCAAATGGCGTGTCTCCAACCACTGTGTTTGGGGTAGGTGTAAAACATGTTACTTGCTGTTGTCAGCAGGGGGCGCTATGACTGTGTGTCAATATTGACATGTGGGTGTGTTCAGAGGTGGACCCTTATCACGTGTAAGAATTTTGGGCCAGATGAGACAATGTATGGTGAAGTTATACAGTCCCGTGTTTCATGGCGAGACGCCCTATTTTGCCGCCATGCCACGCCCACATAGTGTGACCGTCAGTAAAGCTTTCAATAACTTTTGATCCCAAAGGCCTTGTAATGGTACTGACCAAGGATGAAGGCAATAAGGTAAAATTTGTAGGAGGAGTTTGTTAAAGGATGCAACGTGGTCATTTTATGAAAGGGGGCGTGGATAAAGCATAAGGGGCGGGGCTTTATGAAATATTGTTATGTAGAAGTGTTAAGGGCTGGACTCTGATGAAGCATGAGAAGTTTGGACCAGATGGGACAAAGAATGGAGAAGTTATAACGATCTCGTGTTTTATGGTGAGACGCCATATTTTGCCGCCATGCCACGCCCACATAGTGTGACCGTCGGTAAAGCTTTCAATAACTTTTGATCCCAAAGGCCTTGTGAGGCTACTGACCAAGTTTGAAGAGAATTGGATGAAAACTGTAGGAGGAGTTCGTTAAAGTAGGCATGGAAATGGGCAAAAACAGCAGGAAATGCCAATTTTGATCCAAGATGGCCGACTTCCTGTACGTTTTAGGGTATGGTTTCTTGAGACTTTTTGGTGCGTCTTGCCATGATACATGTATGTACCAAATTTTGTGTCTCTACGACATTCCTGTGCGAGGGGCTGAATTTTCTTGACTTTCAAGGGGGCGCTGTTGAGTCATTTTGCCACGCCCATTCACGGGACCACTAGAATACGTAAATTTCAGCGGAGATTTATGTATATTCCAAAAATGGTGAGTTTTTGAATATGATAAAGGCCCCAAAAAGGCGATTTTAATTCCGGAATAATAATAAACGGACCAATTACAATAGAGTCCTCGCACCGTTAGTGCTCGGTCCCTAATTACACTGCGGGCCAAACTTGGCCAGGTTTTTTTTGTTCCACGGTCTATTAGTTCTATTAGTTTGCGGGGCCCTACGCAGCGTACGTAGTGTGCGTATTGTGTGAACCGTTACTGCACGTAGCCAATGGTGGAGAGGTATTCAGTTAATGTAGGCTACTAACACCACACTGTGAAATTACTCCACTACAGTAAAAGTCCTGCATTCAAAACTTATTGAAGTAAAAGTACAAAAGTATCAGAATCAAAATGAACTTAAAGTTTTAAAAGTAAGCGATATTATTGCACGTAATACAAACAGGAAATGCACCGATTGTGTAAAACGGGAGCGGTCAGATCACAGCCAGTATCGGTGAGTTCATTAAAGTTACCTGAGCTGCAGGTGAGGATGAAGAAGCAGAGCAGAGCCAGAGAGAGGAGCTTCATCCCGGCTGACACTCTGAACACCGACATCATTAATCCCTTTATTCAAACCTGTGGTGGTGTTTGCTGGCGCTGACCGGGAGAGAATCTTACTTTCTCTTTCTGTATGAGCTGTGCAGCCAGGCATTGCAACACAGATTGTTTAGACTAGGCTTACGTCACCAGGTCATTACCTAAACTGTTGCTGTGACTTTAGATAAACATCACACAGATAAAATGCTGCTGCAGTCCTGCATTGGGAACTTTATCTATCAGGAAAATGTAAATAAGTTATTAAAAGTATAAAAATGTCCCCTTTAGTTAATTTTGTGTCTTTTGGTAATTTTGTGTCCTTTTTTGGGTCATTTTGTGTCTTTTTTTGTCATTTTGTGTCTTCTTTTAAAATAATATTGTGTCTTTTTTAGTAATTTTGTGTCTTTTTTAGTAATTTTGTGTCTTTTTTTTAATAATATTGTGTCTTTTTTAGTAATTTTGTGTATTTTTTGGGGAATTTAGGGTTTTTTTCTGTCATTTTGTGTCTTTTTTTTGTCATTTTGTGTCTTTTTTTAAATAATATTGTGTCTTTTTTAGTAATTTTGTGTATTTTTGGGGGAATTTAGGGTTTTTTTCTGTCATTTTGTGTCTTTTTTTGGTCATTTTGTGTGTTTTTTTAAATAATATTGTGTCTTTTTTAGTAATTTTGTGTCTTTTTTAGTCATTTTGTGTCTTTTTTAAATAATATTATGTCTTTTTTAGTAATTTTGTGTATTTTTTGGGGAATTTAGGGTTTTTTTCTGTCATTTTGTGTCTTTTTTTAGTAATTTTGTGTCTTTTTTTAGTCATTTTGATACTGCCTCCAGCGGCCCCCAGGTAATTTGAGTTTGAGACCCCTCCCGTAAAGCCTGAACCATGAAATAACCTGCTGACAAATGAAAACGGGAGCGGTGGGATCTCAGCCCTCATCGGGTTCATTAATCAGAGTTTCCTCCTGGGAAAACTTGCTGCTGCTGCAGTCCTGCATAGGGAACGTTATCTATCAGGAAAATGTAAATAAATTATTAAAAGTATAAAAATGTCCCTGCAGGCTCTGACTGTCCTACTATTATACACTGTAAAAAATAAATTAAACTAAAAAATCTGGCAGCAAAAGTTGCCAAACAAATAAATAACAAATACCAGTAAATAATATTATAAATTGATATAATGGGACATTATAGATTTTATTTACAGTATTATTACATGTTTTATTGGTCTTGAATGTTAAATTACAGTTAATTATATAAAACTGCTGTTACAGTTACAACGTTAAATTTATTTATTTTTTAAATAAAAAATGTTAAAAGTCTGGCAGCAAAAGTTTCCAAACACTTTCCGTCAAGTACAAAAAAATTAAAAAAATTAAAAAATTCAACTAAAATAAATTCTCTTTAAATGCAGATATTTACTATATATTATCATATTATCTGTATGTATAAAGAAATTATCTGTGAAATAACTTGCTTTTTTTGCTGGCATGTTATTATTTGTTTGTTTGTTTTTTACTTTTTATTTTTTTCAGTGTCGACAGGGTGCATCTGCGTTTATTTAAATGTTTGTAAGGTCCTAAATTAGAAAGTAAGTCACACAATAACAGAAAAATACGATTTCTGAAAGGTTCCTATCATATTTCAGGATATCCTTTTTTCATCAGGGTTACAGATATTTAGTTTTATATTTAGGTTTCACATGACATTTCTTCAAATTGCAATTACGGCACTTTTTGCTTGGTCATGTAAAATGTTCTGCAGGTTCAGTTATATTTATGCTCTGTCTGTCTCTGAGAGAAAGACACATTGGCCATCTGCCTTCTTATAATTATTCAAAGATGATATAAGAGATGTACCTAATAAAGTGGACACTGAGTGTTTGTTGTGCATTGTGCTGGTCCTCCGTCCTGCCACTAGATGGAGCTCTGAACCTAAACATGACTGATTCTGGCTTCTTTCATCATTCAGATTGTTCTTTTCTGCAGTGAGCACCTCAATGTATTCACATTCTTTATCTTTAACCCTCTGGCATCACTTTAATGTACTACCCTTTAAGGCAGGGGGCTCAAACTGGCGGCCCGCGGGCCAATTGTGGCCCTCGTGACGATATTTTGTGGCCCCCACCTTGATATGAAAGTTTAATGTGAGTTTTATATGAATGGCACTTTACCGTGTTGTGTGTGGAAGGTCCCTTTAGTAATTTTGTGTCTTTTTTTTAAATAATTTTGTCTTTTTTTTTAATTTTGTGTCTTTTTTTTGTTGTTGTAATTTTGTCTTTTAAATAATTTCTTTTATTTATAATTTTGTGTTATTTTTTGGGGTCATTTTGTGTCTTTTTTTTAAAGAATTTTGTATCTGGTTTGGTAAATCTGTGTATTTTTATTGTCATTTTGTGTCTTTTTTGATCATTTTGTGTCCTTTTTTTCCACGTCTTTTTTTGTGATTTTGTGTCTTTTTAAAGTAATTTAGTTTTTTTGTGTCATTTTTTTAGTAATTTTGTGTCTTTTTTTTGGTAATTTTGTGTCTTTTTTTAAATAATTTTGTGTCTTTTTTTGTTGTTGTAATTTTGTCTTTTAAATAATTTCTTTTTTATTTATAATTTTGTGTTATTTTTTGGGGTCATTTTGTGTCTTTTTTTAAAGAATTTTGTATCTGGTTTGGTAAATCTGTGTATTTTTATTGTCATTTTGTGTCTTTTTTGATCATTTTGTGTCCTTTTTTTCACATGTCTTTTTTTGTGATTTTGTGTCTTTTTAAAGTAATTTAGTTTTTTTTGTGTCATTTTTTTAGTCATTTTGTGTCTTTTTTTAGTCATTTTGATACTGCCTCCAGCGGCCCCCAGGTCATTTGAGTTTGAGACCCCTGCTTTAAGGCCATTAAGGACAAAATGTCCACTTTCAAAATAAATGCTATAAAACTTTACACATTAACATTTTTACTTTTCTACATTTTTTTTTCAGCATAAACCTCTTTAACAACTTCCGCCCTGCTCAAAACTACCAAATGTTTAAACGAGAAATATTTAAATGATCTCTTTTCTTGGTTCTCGTAGCATTCTGGACTAACTGAAGAGTTTTAAGGGATTTATTGGAGCAGCCGACAGGAAGGAATTACAGTAATCTAACCTTGAAGTGTCTCATTTTTGTAATATTACGTAGGAGAATCAATGCAGTCCTTGAAGTTTGTTTTATATGGGAGTTAAATGACAGATCCTGATCAAAGATAACTCATAGATTCCTACGGTGGTATTGGAGGCCAGGGTAATGCCATCGATGCTAATTAAGTCTTTAGATAAAGAGTTTCGGAGGTGTTCAGGTCCCAGCACAGTTGTGGACCATCCAAGTTTTTTATGTCCTTAACCCTCCTGTCATTCTTCCGGGTCAAATTGACCCAATCTGTTTTGACTATTCCTTCTTTCCTCCCTCCTCCTGCCTTCCTCTCTTCTTTCCTCCTTCCTTCCTTCTTTCCTCCCTCCTCTATCCTCCTTCCTTCTTTCCTCCCTCCTCCTGCCTTCCTCTCTTCTTTCCTCCTTCCTTCCTTCTTTCCTCCCTCCTCTATCCTCCTTCCTTCTTTCCTCCCTCCTCCTGCCTTCCTCTCTTCTTTCCTCCCTCCTCTATCCTCCTTCCTTCTTTCCTTCCCTCACCCCTCCTTTCTTTCTTTCCTTCCTTTCCTCCCTCCTTCCCTTCTTTTCTTTCCTCCTTCCGCTATCACCTTTCCTTTCTCTCTTCTTTCCATCCTCCTGATTTCCTCTCCTTTCCTCCTTCCTTCCTTCTTTCATCCCTCCTGCCTCCATTCCTTCCTCTATCCTCCTTCCTTCTTCCCTTCCCTCGCCCCCCCTTTCCTTCCCTCCTTTCTTTCCTTCCTCCCTCCTTTTCTCCCTCCTTCCTTCTTTATTTTTTCCTTCCTTTCTTCTCCTCCTCCCCTTTCTTTCCTCCATCCTCCTTCCTTTCTCTCTCCTTTCCATTCTTTCTCCTTTTCCTCCTCTCTTCTTTCCTTCCTCCATCCTTCTTTCTTTCCTTCCTTCTTTCCTCCATCCTTTTTTACTTCCCTTTGCGTCCTTCCCTCTTCTTCCTTCCTTGACCCGAGGACAACAGGAGGGTTAAATCTCTAGATATCAGCTCTTAAATTAAACTCTTATCAGATATTTTGTTATTATTGTTATATTTGTCCAACAAATGTACCTTTAGTTGAACCAGACATTAAAATGAAGAAGAAATTGAATAATAATAATAATACTGATAATATTTTTTTCCACTATGGCGGTCTAATCCTAAACACAACTCTTCCTCTTGTGACAGTTAACCTGGATTGTTCAGATCATTTGATCTTTAACTCTGTTATTAACTTAGATTTTTCCTATCTGGTTCAGTATAAAGCATTTTTATTTTAGCAAACATATTTACAATAAATTTCACCAATCTGGCTTTATGAGATCAGACTGGAATGAACTCATTGGTAGTAACTATTAAAAGATTGTTGAAAGAAGAAATACATTTCATTACACATTTTATTCACAAAAGCAAGAGAATAAACGCATCATAGACAGTTAAAAGCACTTTTCATTTTAAAAAAATTACATCGTAAACCAAAGAACAGAACTGTTTAGTACATCAGTGTAAAAACAAACAAAACAAAGCCAAAAAAAACAATGAAATTAAAGCATATTTTACACAAACATGGCCACTTTTCCTTAAAATAATGGTTATATGAATGATGTTTATTGTGATCAATTAGTGTGTAAAAGAAACCAACAGAGAGTTTCTGTTGGACAAAGACCTGAGATATCCATAAATGGTTTATAAAAGCACGTCTAATTTATGAAAAGCTACACTTATATCAAAAACAATGCATGTAGTTATGCCCTTTATCTGCATATTAGTTAAGAATATTGCCTAATCACCATTCACATGTCAGATTTCTGAACCTGTCATGATTGCATTGGCTTTGTGCAGGCTCTTAATGTTTTCCTTTTATCAAAACTCAACAATATTAAAAACAATGATAGTACCGTCACCTCACTGTGAGTCTACGCTAAGGCCCCTCTATTTTTTTTCAATTCAACATATTTATTTCTCAAAATATAAACTTTAAAAAATATATCAAAACAATATAAAATCCAGGATGAGCAGTGCTTTATTGTTGAGTGAACGTGCATTTTGTAACATGAAGGTTGCAGTGTTATCAAAGGATGCAGAGGAGCTCTCAGGTGGCAAAGCACGGAGGAGAAAAAAAAAAAAAGGTTGCAAGTGCACGTGTGATTTGTTGTGATGACGTGGTAGCTGTGCGGCGCAGCACCGGTCAGACAGTATTGTGGGCGTGGCATGGTTGGAATAAACAAAGTTGAGTCGGGCTGCTCTGGGCACATATCGAGGATGACGCAGGAGTCTGAGGGATTTAATTTCAGCGAGGCAGTTTGGAGTAAAGTGGCAGGTAATATTCCTGAGTTGAAGAGCGGAGTATTAGCGGAGGACCAGAGATGCAGCAGCTAGCTGCTAGCTGTTAATGACTGGTCTACAGAAGAATGGAGAGAGCAAACGGAGTAAGGAAGGTCCAATCTGGAGGCAGACGAAGGCCAAGCCCGGGTAGAGACATTGGAGAGATAGCAGCTGGCGGCTAGCAGGCCTAGAGCCGGCTGTTCGTCTCTGCGCCGGGGTGGAAGAGGGCAGCAGCTAGTGGCCGCGGTGAGCAGACAGGACCAGACGAGGAGGTAAATAAAAAAAGAAAAAATAGTGCGATCGTCAGCACGCTTGTTAATCAAAGACGTTAAATGAAAACAGGTTGAAATCAATGATCAGTTTAAAGTTAACGCCGTTTAGGTACCGAAACATGGTACCGTTTGATTTTACATGAATCGGTACTCTGTAGTACCGACGGAATTCGGTCGGTACCTATAAAAGTACCGAATTCGGTACCCATCCCTATCCATCCAGCATAGTGATTAAAAACCTTTTCACTAAATGTTGTTTCATATTTGATCACCATCATCCATCACACATCACATCGTGGACTGTGCACTAATATTGTACTCAGAATTTCTGGCTCAGCTTATAACAGCCACACTATTATTGTAGTGAACATTAAAGGGCAAACTTGTCATATAATAGATTTCTTTTTTTTTTTTAAATACATCCAAATATCTTAATTTCTTCTCTAAATACATCAGATAAAGTGGAAGTTTCTGTTTTCTTTCAGTGGAACTGTGATTGGCTTATATTGTTTTATAGAATGCACTAAAATGATGGTTGAGGCATTTACAGCCAGTAACAAATCTAATTTATAATTTTTTTTAACACATTTTCATTATAAAATAAGCTGCAGAATATGAAAGATTTTTAAGCTGCTTCCATTCAGTAAATTTCATTGCAAAAGTTATTCATCCTGAAAATCTGCAGTTTTGTGGAGCTGCATTCTTGACTAATAAAATAAATTAATTGGTTGCTAAAGAAAAGCAATAAGTGCAAATATTGTCTGCGCTTAATGTGAGTTGCGGCTGGATTTAATTATTTTCTTTGGACAGAATAAAAGCTTGTTTAAGTTTTACTCAGGTGCTGGTTTCACTGGAGCTTCCTGTTTGTTTCAGAGCTATAGCTTCAGGCTTGTCCTTGTCCTTGTTCTTGTTCTTGTTCATTCTTCTCCAGTTGCCTCCTCTCCTTTTTCCATCTGAACTCGAACCTATCAAACACAGGAAACATCAGAGACTTGTTCTGATCACTCTAGTACACATATGGTTAGGTTTAGTCAAATAAAACTACTTGGTTAAATCTCTGTGGCAGCAAAGAAACAAAAAGAGAGGAGGTCTGGACCAGATCTCTGCAGGCACGGGTAGTTTGTCCAAGATGCAAATCTATCTTAATCTTTTCTTTTAAAGTGTGTTATAATAAACATAGAAAGAACAAACTAAGAACTCAGGAGTTACATGTGTTGCATGCACATTAGGCGGTAGAACTCTTTTACTTACCGTTATCCTGATCTGGTGCTGTGGAAAATATTGAATATTGTTATAATGTGTTCTAATTAATAATTGACATATCTGATCCTCAATAATTCAGTAAATTTGTGCAGAATTGTGAAAAAAGCATAAATACATAACAACAACAAAGATTTATTATTGTTTGAGTGTTCACTGACCCATACTTTTAAAAGTTAAAGCATCGGTTTTGAATGTTGTAAGTCAATTAAATGTCAGTTATTCTCACTAACATTATAATGCTTCACATGGTGCTAACGGCACCTTCCTGCAGGCCAGAAAGTCCTAAGTTCAACGTTAAGAAACTGTCACAGTTTTCTGTCATCAGTTTGAAACTATTTGGTTAATTTTGGTAAAGATCATGGTTGGTTTGAAATAACATTACAATGTAATTTAATGTGATATAAATTAAGAACATTTCATCACTAAATTTGTAGTAAAAATATTGTCTTTTGGTTTCACAGAGGACAGGAACAGTGTTCTCCTGAGTTAAGGTCCTGTCTTTTTCACAGGAAGGTGAAGTATCGTCTTTGAACAACAGTGATAAACCTTTAAAAACCCGGCGTACACATGGCCACTTGACTTTGTTTTGAGACAGAATTAACTTGTGAACCTCTTTAAAATTTGGAAAATTAAGAGAGGAGACATTTGTGACTTACTGGGATTTCTACATTTCCATATGTATCCGCCTACGACACAAGCGATGGCGCCAACACCAATGGTTCCACCAATGACAATGTAAATCCATTGTCCTAAAAGAACAGAAGAAAATGTCAGCACTTGTTCCTCACTTTTTGGCTCCACGTTATCACTCACCCATCCATATTCCAAACCCACTTCTCCTGTTCAGGGTCACAATTCATTCTTGGAGTCTGTCCCACCAAAACTTTGTGTTTTATAGAATCTCTTTAACCGTCCTATTACTATCTTATCAGCTGCACGGGAAAAATACTGGAGTAACAAATTAAAATCTGTCAGTCGTGATATTGATTAATCGATTATTAATTGGATAAAAAGAGAAGCTAAATTTTGGTCATTTCCAGCATTTCTGTCAAAGAAACAAAACATATTCCAACCAATCAGTTCTATCCAAAATATATATTTATCATTGTTTTTAATTGATTTATTCGATTGCAGCACATTCAAATGATCAGATATTGGTTCATTTCTGTGCTTCAAAGTTCCCTGAAAAAGAATCCAAAGAAATCATCTGAGAAATATTAATAAATGAATGAAGGATGAATCATACAGGAGTTAGTAGCTAGTATCTACTTCATAGAAATTAACACATGAACTGAAGGAATAAAGAAACAAATTACTCAAGAGTTACATTTGCATGTAAATGATAGTATAGAACCCTTTTACTTACTGTTTTCACGCTGTTCTGATTCATTCCCTGTGTCTGTGGAAGATATTAAAAATTGGCATGTTATAATGTGTTCTAATAACAAATAAGCATTACTGGTATTCAAAAAATTCAGAAAAATAAATATAAAATAAATAAAAAAATTGGATTCACAGAGGGTGAAATTTCTGAGCATGAAAATAAACTTTCATTTATCAAATTCAGTGACATTAATAGATCATTTGTGTTGCAAAGTGCTTCACAGTTACCCAAAAAACAAACAAAAACATAATCTGAGAATTATCATCTGCAGTTACATTATAGAGCACAGTAACAATGGCACTTGTTTGTACTTACTGCTGCCCGCTGATTTTTCACCTTTAGAAAAAAAAATAGTTTTAATAAATGATCAAAATCAAAAAGAGTAGCAGTTTTCTGGTGACCAAATAATAAGGAGTCAAATTATTAACTTACTGGGGTCGGATGGCTCTGGTGACTTTTCTGAAAAAAGTGTGTTAAATGCTTTTAACATGTAAACATTTTTAATTATTTTACATTAACTTGTATTGGGTTTGAAATACTCACCAATACTGAGGGTGACGTTGCATTTCGGTCTCATTGAGGGTTGAAGAACGCTGCAGGTGTAATTTCCTGCGTCCGCTTCGGTTACATTGGTCAGCTTCAGTGAAACATTTCCTTTGTCCAATTCATCATGGAAGAGAGACGTTCTGCCTTTGAAGCGCTCGTCCTGATCTTTCCAATTGTCGGCCTTACTTCGAAAGACGTGCACTTTTTTGCCTTTCCACGTCCACTCAACGAACCCCGGATGGACCGGCGGCTCCAGCTGACATGGTAGAATGGCGTCATCGTTGGCTTTGACTTTCACTGTTTGATGGATCACATCAGTCTCTTCTGGGGAAACAAACATTGCATTTAGACTTCCTGTTGCAGCATCACTGAGCATTAACTCATCCAACCACAGGACGCCACAGTGATGAGTAATTAAACCAGGTAGTAAGTTAGCATGTTAGCACCCTGTCTCTCCTCTTAAACTCACTGAGGTCTGAATGTCTTGGTGGTTAGAAATAAGGTCTGTGGTTAACACAAGCTGGAGAGATGTTCACAATAGATGTGGTTCCACTGAGTACTTTCTGAGTACTATTAGGAAAGTGTTTTCCACCCACTGGTTAGTTCCCCTCGGCCTCTGTTCCCATAGAGGTGCTTTAGTAGCGGCTAACCAGCGGAGTTAATGTGACAACAGACTGACGTGGCAAGCAGTGTTGCCAACTTAGTGACTTTGTTGCTACAGTTACTGACTCTTCAGACCCCTCTAGAGACTCTTTTTCAAAAAAGCGACTAGTGACAAATCTAGCAACTTTTTCTGGTGTTATTGGAGACTTTTGGAGACTCGTTCCTGCTCTTCTTTACGAGTAGCTGGTTCCGTCCCAAAGCACTCACAAGCGGCCCAGTCCTCCTGCAGCAGTCTCTCCCAGCTGCAGTCAGATCTTAGCTTAGCTCCAAGCCTCGCGTCAACCTGCTTTGACACGTGTGTGTCTGTTGTGTCTGTGTTACGTAATCAATTCCTCCTCGTCCCTCTAAAACAGCAGTCTGCAGATTGCAGCACAGCGCCACTGTTTTAAGAGCTGATTTAATAAATTACGTGGCTTAACTCAAAATCCGTGGAATAGCCACGGAATCACTCAAATTTCTGTGAAACTGACACGGATTTTGCTACAATGCAAGTTAATGACAGTCATATCCCGTGGCTATTCCATGGATATTTGTTCCTATTGGTTTGTTCCAAGTCACGTGACTTTCAAGGTCCCGGTGGTCAGAACAAAAAACATGGTGGACAGTTCTCTCATTTTTAGTGAAAAAAATCAATATTTTGACTTAGTTTCTGCATACAAATTGATTTTGATCACATTTCTAGCGAGAAATATATTTTATTTTCTAAATATTCACTCAGTGAATGTACATAATCACTTTGTGGTGAAGATCAGGGTACAGTTTTTTATGCTGAATCTCAACCCGAAAAATAACTAAATCTGTCAGCTAAATGTAGTAGAGTAGAAGTATAAAGTCACATACAGTCATGGAAAAAAATATTAGACCACCTTGTTTTCTCTAATATCTTGTTCATTTTAATGAAAACAACAAAAATAGCTCATAAGAGTTTAATTTAAGATGGTTTTATTGATAATGATTTTGGTTATTATCAAGAAAACCATGGAAAATGTCTCGATATCAGCTCTTTAATTAAACTTAATTAATTAATAATAATTAAACAAGGGTGGTCTAATATTTTTTCCATGACTGTATACGGAAATACTCAAGTACACTGAAAAAAGTGTAACATGCAGTTCATTCGGTAGTAACTGCCTTTTAAAAGAGATAAAATTATTGATTTGATTGTAAAATTCATTCTTTTTGCATTTAGAGACATCAAGTTTGATTTATACTGAACTAAATACACGTCCTAAGGACCCAAAACAAAGTTTTTGATTTCTCTCAAGTATTTTTAATATGTTGCATATAGTTCATATGTTAAAGATTAATAAATACATTTAATGTAATCTGTTGGCCAAGGGTCTTTTTATAGAGTTTATAAGGTGGGAAACAAACATTTGTTTAGTTAAATAAAATGGGAAAAATATAGTTTGGGTATATGTCAATGCAAACATTAATTTAGTTAAAAGTGAATATATTAGGTTGGTTCAATTTAAATGTATTAGTTTGGTTCAATAACCAAAATGTTAAGAAATAAAAATACTTTGAATCAAGGCAAAGAATTAAGGTTGAGTCAAGAGCAGTATTATTGTTTACATCAACATAAAATAATCAGGTCAATAATAAGAAGTTACTCAATTTAGATTCTATGAAGTCAAATATTTTAGATGTGATATCATTGTTTTAGTTTGAGCAAGGTTATACTTTTTCAGTGTAAAGTACAGATACTTGAGTAAATGTTTACTTACATTCCACCACTAGCCTTATAAACATTATATAGCTTTATAAACAGTTTATTATCTGTGAATAAAATCCATGTCCGGTGTGATGACGTTTGTAAGTCTCATTTAGATTAGATGAGACTTTATTGATCCCATAATGGAGGAATTCACTTGTCTCATTGAGCCACTTGTTAGCAACCACCAAGCAACAATTGACACAACACATGACACCTTCAAGTGGTTTACCAAAACTATCTTCGAAAAAAAATAACATCATAACATCAAAAACAATTCAGAATACAGAGAGAATGAGTGTTTGGTCTAGCAGTGGCCTTCAGGAGAAAATACAATGCTACTTCCTGTTGTGGTTTGTGGATCACACAAAAGTGTTTAGGGCCTACTTTTTATGAATTTACTGGAGGAAATGTATTTTATGTCTGTAATTTGTAAATAATCACATAATGATTAAAAACTGAGATTTCTGAAGGATTCTAATCACATTTCAAGGTGAAGTGTAGAGCCAGAGAATGACTGTTTTTTAGTTTTTTAACATGACGGATCTTCAAACTGCAGTTACAGTGAAGAGCTCCTTCTGCTTGATAATATGTGTTATTATATATATATATATATATATATATATAAATATATATATATATATAAAACGTGTTATTCCTTTATTGAATAACATTTATTTACAGCCAGTGGTGGTTCTACCAGGGGCCTCCAGGGGCCACTGCCCCTGTGAAGAAGCCTTTGGCCCCTGCTGTGGCCCCTGTGTCAAATTAATAATAAAATGATCAATTTATAACGATGAACAATGGAACAATTCTAACCTTTTTTGTTGTTAAAATAATATCTCATTGTAGACAAAAGGAACCCAGAATGTTACATTGTATAATAGTTTAACTCTATGGAGTCTTATTGGGATATTTTGTCCATTTTTGAAGCCTTTTCATGTCTTTACGTGTCTTTTTTGGTCATTTGTGTCTTTTTTGTGTCTGTTTTAGTTATTTTGTGTCTTTTTTTTGTCATTTTGTGTCTTTTTTTGTCATTGGTGTCATTTATGTGTCTGTTTTAGTTATTTTGTGTCTTTTTTTTTTGTCATTTTGTGTCTTTTTTTGTCATTGGTGTCATTTATGTGTCTGTTTTAGTTATTTTGTGTCTTTTTTTTTGTCATTTTGTGTCTTTTTTTGTCATTGGTGTCATTTATGTGTCTTTTTTGTGTCTGTTTTAGTTATTTTGTGTCTTTTTTTTGTCATTTGTGTCTTTTTTTAGTTATTTTGTGTCTTTTTTTGTCATTTTGTGTCTTTTTTGTCATTGGTGTCATTTATGTGTCTTTTTTGTGTCTGTTTTAGTTATTTTGTGTCTTTTTTTGGTCATTTGTGTCTTTTTTGTGTCTGTTTTAGTTATTTTGTGTCTTTTTTTGGTCATTTAGTGTCTTTTTTGGTCATTTTGTGTCTTTTTCAAGACATTCAAAGATTTTGAATGCTTAAATATCATCTTTGCCATTTTTTCATGTGCTAATATGCCCCTCTGATTAAACACTGGCCCCTCCTTGGCCCCCACAGTAAAACTGGTCTAGAACCGCCACTGTTTACAGCGATATTAATTCACGTTGTCAGTGTTGAAATAAGTATTCAGATCTCTTACTGCAGTAAAAGTACTAATACCACACTGTGAAATTACATTCAAAACTTACTCAAGTAAATGTTCACAAGTATCAGCATCAAAATGAAGTTAAAGTTTTAAAAGTAAGCGATACTAATGCACGTCATTGTGTAAAACGGGAGCGGTCAGATCAAAGCCAGTATCGGTGAGTTCATTAAAGTTACCTGAGCTGCAGGTGAGGATGAAGAAGGAGAGCAGAGCCAGAGAGAGGAGCTTCATCCCGGCTGACACTCTGAACACCGGCACCATTAATCCCTTTATTAATGATTAAAAATCAGTAAATCCTGTGGTGGTGTTTGCGGGGCGCTGACCGGGAGAGAAGACGGATTTACTTTCTGTTTCTGTCCGGCTACGCAGGTAAGTATTATTGCAACACAGGTCGTTCACGTAACAGGTAATTCCACTACACTGTTGCTGTAACTATAAAAAATATATTATAAAATGCTGCTGCAGTCCTACATTGGGAACTTTATCTATCAGGAAAATGTAAATACATTATTAAAAGTATAAAAATGTCCCCTTTTGGTAATTTTGTGTCTTTTTTAAATAATATTGTGTCTTTTTTAGTAATTTTGTGTCTTTTTTTGTCATTTTGTATTTTTTAAAAATAATATTGTGTCTTTTTTTAGTAATTTTGTGTCTTTTTTGGTAATTGTGTGTCTTTTTTAAATAATAGTGTGTCTTTTTTAGTAATTTTGTGTCTTTTTTAGTAATTTTGTGTCCTTTTTTGGTAATTTTTTGTCTTTTTTAAAATAATTTTGTGTGCTTTTTTGGTAATTTTGTGCCTATTTTAAATAATATTGTGTCTTTTTTAGTAATTTTGTGTCTTTTTGGTCATTTTGTGTCTTTTTTGTCATTTTGTGTCTTTTTTTAAATAATATTGTCTTTTTTTGGTCATTTTGTGTCTTTTTTGGTCATTTTGTGTCTTTTTTTTAAAAATAATATTGTGTCTTTTTTAGTAATTTTGTGTCTTTTTTGGTAATTTTGTGTCTTTTTTTGGTAATTTTGTGTGTTTTTTAGTAATCTTGTGTCTTTTTTATAATAATATTGCGTCTTTTTTGGTAATTTTGTGTCCTTTTTTTGGTAATTTTGTGTCTTGTTAGGGCCTCGGGGCAATCGCACCGACCACTGGTCCCATACAGCAATAGCTGTAGGGACCAGTGGTCTGGGTCACTTCAGGTCACCTAAAAAGAAACTATTTCTGTTTTTTCTCTTGTCCCATAATGTTCCTTCCAACAATAAAACACTTAAATCCACAGTTTATTTTTTATATATCTGAAAATGTTTTATTATTTATTTATATTTTTATATTATTATATATATATTATATATTATTATTATATTATATATTATTTATATATTTATTATAGTATTATTTATGAATATATATGAAAACCTGATGGTTGCTTTTAACAAGCAGGAAATAAAGTCATTTCGATGTTCACACTGCTCTCACACACAAACATTCAAATCATCTGTGTTTGCATAAAAAAATTTTCACTCACACTACAAGGTCACTCTGTCTCCCCCTCTGCCCCCCTTTCACTCTCTGTCTCCCACTCTTTCCAATAAAGAAGAAAAGAGCCTCAGAAAAAAAGAAATAAGAAACATGTGTGTGTGTGTGTGTGTGTGAGAGAGAGAGTTTATTGTGCCATACATGTGTGTCCGGTCCTTTTGTGTCCAAGAAGACCACAGGTGCTATAAAAATTGATAAAACATGTAAAAATGTATGAGGAGAGTTGAAATGACAAAAAACACCATTGAAGTTTGAGTTAACCCACTCCAAGTTTGGAAGCCTGACTCTGTCATCAGTTTTCTGTTTTTTTCTGTTATCAGGCAAAAACACACAGAGGCCAACCTGTTCACCACACACACACACACACACACACACACACACACACATTTTGAGGTTAAAGGTCATAGGTTGCTGTATAAATAAATACTTGTAAAGGAATGTTTGTTGTAGGTGTGCTCCTTGTATATAATATAGTATCATAACATTACTAGTATTAATTGTTTGAAATCTCTGAAGAGTCTCATCATAGTGTACACACACCGGCAGTAGCCCCCGTGGCCCTTTCAGAATTTCCCCAGAGGAAATTTTCTAGTTTTAAATATTATTGTCTTTTTTAGTAATTTTGTGTCTTTTTTTGGTCATTTTGTGTCTTTTTTTGTCATTTTGTGTCTTTTTTTAAATAATATTGTGTCTTTTTGTCATTTTGTGTCTTTTTGGGTAATTTTGTGTCTTTTTTGGTCATTTTGTGTCTCTTTTGGTCATTTTGTGTCTTTTTAAAAATAGTATTGTGTCATTTTTAGTAATTTTGTGTCTTTTTAGGGCCTCGGGGCAATCGCACCGAGCACTGGTCCCTACAGCAATATCTGTAGGGACCAGTGCTGCACTACTGTTATACTGTGGATTTCTTCTTCTTCCTCTTCCGGACGCAATTTCGTCCCGCTACTAGTCCTACAACTTGAAGAGCTTGAAGTGCTATTACTTTTCTCTACAGAATATTAATTTTTCGCGATGTAAGTCGCGAAAAACTGCCCAAAATTTAGCATTGAAGTGAATGGGACAGCCGGAAAAAATGAGCGAAAAAAAAAACAATAATTGGAGATTTTTAAACGTCTACTCCTCCGGCATAATTTCACCTAGAGACTCCATTTAAACTTTAAACAGTAGACACAAGTCTTGTGTATCGGTGTATTAATCCACGTTTCGATAGGTCATATAGTTTTTTATCAATCCTTGTTCAATGACCATGATCATTTTTGGAGAAATTCTGAGATTATAATGGGTGTGTATTGCACGGAATGTTCGTGTCACAGTGTGTGACATCATCGCCAGAGTGTAGAGGGAGAGAAAAAACTGTCAAAAAATAAATTTGAAAACTGCGCTCCAGGCTGCAAATTCCACTCTACAGAAATAATTTATACATAGAAACGTAGGAAAATTAGTCTTCTCCCTCACAATCCTCTGGTAAAGCTGTCAGAGTTATAGTTTGGGCTTAGGACGCACAGATGATCCACCAACACCACCAACAGCCTCATTGGCTCCCATATTAAAAACGCAGGAAGATTTCTGAAAAAGGGAGATTTAACAGTTTTTTTAGATCGCTCTAACAAAGCTATTTTTTCATTTTTCTTAAAAAAAACATATGTAGACGTTCAGGAAGAACTCAGGACGCTCAAAGTGAAGTCGGATCAATGATAGGTATTATGGTTTTGCCAAAAATGCTTTCTGTTCGAGGCCAGAAATTTCACTCTGCCAGAAGATTCCACAGCTGTTAATGCTGTTGATTGCTCTGCTCTGATTGGTCGACCCCAATGCTTTGATGCTTTGATGCTTTGATGCTTTGATGCTTTGATGTGATTACAGTTACAGTTACAGATACACGCACGCACACACACACACACACACACACACAAACACACACACACACATATGCACACACATTTTGAGGTTAAAGGTCATAGGTTGCTGTATAAATAAATACTTGAAGAGGAATGCTTGTTGTAGGTGTGCTCCTTGTATATTATATAGTATCATAACATTACTAGTATTAATTCATTAATAATTAATTAATTAATTGAAAGAAGAATCTCATCATAGTGTACACACACTGGCAGTAGCCCCGGTGGCCCTTTCAAAATTTCCCCAGAGGAAATTTTCGAGTTATTATTATTATCTTTTATTTTTATTTCTTTTGGTGTATTCCTTGTCTGTGTGCTGTGCTATTTGTTTATTTTTCCCCCTTTTCTGTGGTTTGTCATGTGAGTGCTTAATGTGGGAAATAAATAAAAAAAATAAAAAAAATATTTAAAAGCATCACCTATGCTATCATATTGAAAATACAACATACAATGAAAACATTTAGAACTATAATAAATAAAAATATCTTGTGCATAAGAAGAAAAAAAGAAATACAAACCACTTTTTATAAGTAATGAAAGAGGTAACAAGGAAATGGTTTCAAATGCAAACATTCAATCTAATGCATAATTGTACATTTAGCTATTTTTAAAATGTTTTGCACAACATGTGACTTTCCATGCAAAAATAATAAAGAAGGTGATTATATTAGAGTTGGCTTCAGGGTGTGAATGTAGGTTATAATAACACACAACTAACTGAAAATATGCTGAACTAACCGAACCAGAAACATGATTTAACTCTGGAAGTATTTGTTCCACATTGTGGAGCCAGGCCCAGCCCTCAGGATGTTTTTCTGCTATTATTTCCTGTTACCTGTACCTTGGCCTATCACAAGTACTACTACTAGGTACTACAATTACAAATCAGTATTTAGAAATATCACCCACAACATCCAAACAAAGACAAGAAAAATCACTGTCAGCTTGACAAATTTCTCATCAAAATTGATTATTTTCCAGCACTTTTAATGTAAACATCGCTTCACTTGTATATAGAAAACTTCTCAATAGCTCATAAGCTATCATGCATAAATCTCAACATACACAGTATATCAATGTCATAATCAAAATGTGCAAAATAATTAGTTACTGATGTTATCAAATGAACCTTAAAAAATACCCTTAAAAATACAATAAAAAAACTTTTTATGAAAAAGGAAAGCAGCAAATCCTCCCAATTGAGCAGCTCATGATAAAATGTTTTTGCATGAAAAATGAGTTCATTTTCAATAATAATCAACTAATTGAAAATATGACTATGCAGAAATCTTAATTTGTTAAGTAATTAAAGTCTTCAAATTATTTTTGTGAAGTATAAAGTATAATATTTCTCTCTGTAGATGTAGTGGAGTAGAAGTAGAATGTTGCAAGTGTCAAGTAGAAATGACTCAAAATTGTACTCAAGTACTGTTGAGTACATTTATTTCGTTACCTTTCACCACTGCCCATTAAACAGGATGACCGTTTCTAGATTCGAGAGAGTTTTACAGAAACTAACAAGTGAAGTCACCTGATAAAGAACATTTGGATGGAATGAAAAACAGTTTATAACTGCTTTAACCTCCTGTGACCCTGCGTCCTCATATTTCATTTTAGGTTTTCTGGACCTTATAATTAAATCTGCTTTACTATAACATGTTGTCCTCAGTAGTACACACTCGAAAAAAAGCACAATACATCAATTAGTGTAAAAACCAGATGGCAGCACCTTGATAAAGTCAATCAACAGCTTATCCCTAGACAAAAGTGGACCAGGTAAAAAAGCTGATCAGATTTTGTGATTAAAACTTGTTTATTTGTGCTTAATTATGTTTGTAGTTTGATATTCTGTGCAAGTTTGACTATTTTTAGCAATAGCAACAAGCTACGACTGCTAATCAGGAAGTACTCATTTGAGAACGAATAGACTTTTACTATCGTTCTTCCAAAGAGAGGCTGTAGATGTAAGGAAATAAAAAGTATTAATTGTGTTATACAGTAAAATTAAAGAGATAAATCAAAGATAATGCTTTGTTTTTGTACTCATCAGGTCCTACAAATCCAAAATATCTAGGAGAAACAATACATACCAAACAAAAGCTTGGCTCTCAGGAGGTTAAAACAAAGCATTCAAATAGGGATGTACTTTTCTTTTTAAAATTTTTAAACGGATTGGCTCCAGCGTATTTGGCTGAACTCATACAGGTTCACAGACCGACCAGAGCTCTGAGGTCTGATGAGTCCTACCTGGATGAGCCTAAATGCAGCTAAAAACTAAAGGTGATCACTCTTTTGCAGTGGCTGCCCGAAGCTGTGGAACAGTTTACTGCTGCATATCCGCTCGTCAAAGACTTTGGACATTTTTAAATCTTCTCTTAAAACTCATTTTTTCTCCCAGGCTTTCAAACCTGCGTGAGAAGAAAGTTGTTTCTGTGCGTTGTATTGTACATCTCATGTCATATATTATTAGATGGAATTGTCTTTATATTTTGAATTTTGAGTTTATTGTTATTCATGTATGTATCTTTTTAATTTTTTTGCTGTTATTCAGTTATGTAAAGCACTTTGGTCAACCTTGGTTGTGCATAAGGTGCTCTAGAAAAAACCGTGACGTGGACCTGGACCTATTCCACACAGGATGTCACATCCAGCCTCCAGACATGCGGCCCCCGTTCCTAAAAAACAACAGGACAAGTGTCAGTGAAATGGCGGTGAGTGTTTTTCCATTTTCCACCACTCAGCAGTGACGAACCCACCCTAGAGGGCACTTCATCATGTTTTCTCTATATAAAGGTATACAGCTGCATCTTAATAAATCAGAATATGATGGAAAAGTCCATTTCCAGTTGTTCAAGTCAAACAGCCCCAACCAAGTATTGAGTCATATAGATGGAAATACTTTCAGAGGCCAATATTTCCATATTGGTCTTTTGCAATATTACATTATTTTGAGACACTGAATTTTAGGTCTTCATAAAATGTAAGCCATAATCATCATAATTAGAAGAAATTAAATACATTAAGACATGAAATGTTTCATTCTGTGTGTAATCAATATGATCTATATAATGTGTATGTTGAATTACTGACATAAATAAACTTTCTATGATATTCTAATTTATTGAGATGCACCTGTCTAGTTTTTGATTACTGGCCACATGCCACAAAGAAAAATGGAGAAGGCCTCTTAAATTATTCAAGAGACTCATTTTGTGTCTTTTTTTGGTCATTTTGTGTCTTTTGGTCATTTTGTTGGTCATTTTGTGTCTTTTTTTGGTCATTTTGTGTCCTTTTTTTGGTCGTTTTGTGTCTTTTTTGGTCATTTTGTGTCCTTTTTTTCGGTCATTTAGGGCTTTTTTCTGTCATTTTGTGTCTTTTTTGGTCATTTTGTGTCTTTTTTGGTAATTCATGTCTTTTTTGGTCATTTTATGTCCTTTTTTTGGTCATTTTGTGTCCTTTTTTGGTCATTTTGTGTCTTTTTTGGTCATTTTGTATCTTTTTTTGGTAATTTAGGGCTTTTTTCTGTAATTTTGTGTCTTTTTTTGGTCATTTGCTGTCTTTTTTTGGTAATTTTGTGTCTTTTGGTCATTTTGTGTCCTTTTTTTGGTCATTTTGTGTCCTTTTTTGGTCATTTTGTGTCCTTTTTTTGGTCATTTTGTGTCTTTTTTGGTCATTTTGTGTCCTTTTTTTTGTCATTTAGGGCTTTTTTTTCTGTCATTTTGTGTCTTTTTTTTGTCATTTTGATATTGCCTCCAGCGGCCCCCAGGTAATTTGAGTTTGAGACCCCTGCTGTAAAGCCTGAACCATGAAATAATTCCTAGAACATTATAATTTTTTTAACTGGAGTGTTTAATGAACCTGCTGACAAATTAAAAAAAAAACATGTAAATATCAATTTGCATTATATATGAATTCTAATTTGTATAATTTTTGCTACATCAGGTATTTTTGTGCAATGTGTTGCTCAGTTTGTTTATCTTCAACACATCTTCAACACAGCTCAATTTTTTTGCTAAAAATACACACCAAAAAAACGAATTATGTATTTCTTTGAATTGTTCGAGAGATATCTGAATTTACTCTAAATATACCTAATTATGTCAGTAAAACCTTTACTTAGTTTACCTAAATGAGAAAAAGACTGTATGTTGCTTTATTTAATGCATAATGTATGAAATGGTTTTAATATAAATTAAGTCATGAAATATTAATTAATTTTACATTACATCAGTCCATCAAATATTCCTTTTGAAGTATCAGTAACAATTTGAAAGTTTTTCTTATCTTAACTTTTTCAAAATTGACAAAAATATTCTTAAAAATGACATGTGGGTCACTGATTGACGGCAGCCATATTGGAATATCTCCAGTGAAGGCCTTCAGGTGCATTACTTCCTGATCCATAATGGATTATCCAGGTACTGCACACATATGCTTTTTTTCTCACTGTCTGACATGAAATCAGACAATCACTTTTCCTGTTTTAGGTCCGTTAGAATCACCAAAATTATTTCTATTTTCTAAATGCCAGAATAATGAGAGAAGGATTTTTTTAGACAATTTTTTATTACTTTCTTCAAAGTCAGAAGTTTACATACACTAACATTATTATGCCTTGAAACAATTTGGGAAAGCCCAGATGATGCTGTCATGTCTTTGGAAGCTTCTGATTGGTTCATTGACAACATTAGAGTTAATTGGAGACACACCTGTGGATGTATTTTAAGGCTCACCTGAAACACACTGCTTCTTTGTGTAACATCATGGGAAAGTCAAAAGAAATCAACCAAGATATCAGGAAGAGAATTGTGGACTTGCTCAAGTCTGGTTCATCCTTGGGTGATATTTCCAGATGCCTGAAGGTTCCACATTCATCTGTTCTAATAATTATAGCCAAGTATGAACACCATGTGAATGTCCAGCCATAGCGCTCAGGAAGGAGACGGACTCTGTGTCCCAGAGATGAACGTGCTTTGGTCCAAAATGTGCAAATCAACCCAAGAACAAAAGCATGAGCTTGTGAAGATGCTGGCTGAAGCTGGTAAGAGTGTGTTATTATCCAGTGAAACGAGTCCTGAGACATGGGCTGAAAGGCCACTCTGCCAGGAAGAAGACATTACTCCAAAAGAAACATAAAACAGCCAGATTACAGTTTGCAAATGCACACAGGGACAAAGACCTTAATTTTTGGTCTGACAAAACTGTAATCTGTCTTTTTTATGTTTCTTTTGGAGTAATGTCTTCTTCCTGGCAGAGTGGCCTTTCAGCCCATGTCTCAGGACTCGTTTCACTGGATAATAACACACTCTTACCAGCTTCAGCCAGCATCTTCACAAGGTCTTTTGCTTTTGTTCTTGGGTTGATATGCACATTTTGGACCAAAGCACGTTCATCTCTGGGACACAGAGTCCGTCTCCTTCCTGAGCGCTATGATGGCTGGACATTCCCATGGTGTTTATACTTGGGTATAATTATTTGAACAGATGAATGTGGAACCTTCAGGCATCTGGAAATATCACCCAAGGATGAACCAGACTTGTGCAAGTCCACAATTCTCTTCCTGGTATCTTGGTTGATTTCTTTTGACTTTCCCATGATGTTACACAAAGAAGCAGTGTGTTTCAGGTGTGCCTTAAAATACATCCACAGGTGTGTCTCCAATTAACTCTAATGTTGTCAATAAACCTATCAGAAGCTTCCAAAGACATGACAGCATCATCTGGGCTTTCCCAAATAGTTTCTAGGCATAATAATGTTAGTGTATGTAAACTTCTGACTTTGAAGAAAGTCATACAAAATTGTCTAAAAAATCCTTCTCTCATAATTCTGGCATTTAGCAAATAGAAATAATTTTGGTAATCCTAACGGACCTAAAACAGGAAAAGTGATTGTCTGATTTCATGTCAGACAGTGAGAAAAAAAGAATATGTGTCTTTTTATATAGTGTATGTAAACTTCTGGTTTCAACTGTATCTGATTGTATACATCAGGTTTTTCAGGGGGAAAAAAATCACACTATGACGGTTTGGGTTTTTATTTATAGTTTGGGCGCCAGCCAGGTTTCTCTCCTGGCAGTTAAGAGTCAGTGGTAAGTCCCCCAAAACACCATACTAGGATGCAGCCTAAAATAGCTACACCCTATTTGCTTTAAAACCTCACAAATATTTACTGGCTTTCACAACAAAGGAAAAAAAAAAACACATGCAACAAAATTACCAACCACAAATTAATAGACAAAACAGGTTCTGCTTTTTCAAAGAAAATTCATTCATTTAATTTCAGTTCATCAGGAAAAGGGAAAAAATATAATATTCAGTGCATTCAATGTCCGTTTCTTTTTTCAAAATAAAGTTCAGTTCCGTTTCTTCTTTTCAAAATAAAATTCTGTTCATTCACAAACAAAACAAAAGTTATTTTCTCATTCAACAAACAAAACAAAAGTTCTTTTCATTCACCAAAACAAATCAAAAATATATGGGGTGAAGAAAAAAACAGTCCTTCAAATAAAGTCAGAAAAAAAAAAAGAGAGAAAAAAAAAACGTCAGTCAGTAGTCACTGTCCGTCAGTATTGTGGTCGGGTGATGTGAAGGAGTGACGTGGATTACCGGTTCCGGGCTGTGTGGAGATGAAAGGTTGGATGCGGGTTGATGAGATGATAGTACGAGGATACGTGGTCGCGGTCCGTCGGTAAAGAAAAAGAAACACGGGCTAAACTTCGTGTCTTTTAACGCGCTGAGCCTTGCTCCGTTTCCGTGGTACACTCTCTCTCTCTCGCTCGCTCTCTCTCTCTCCGACTGCTGCCTCTCGGAAGTGCGCCCCGCCGGCTCTTTTTAAGATCTCCGTTTCCGTTTTCTATTAAGCGTCATCTTCCCAGCCACTTAACACCGTGGCAATTTCGGGTTGTCACACTCCCCCCCCCTTGGAAAAAGACGGAATTTGTGTCTAATTAATGGAGGCTGTCAACAATTTTCCTGGGTTTCATCTGGAGCAGAGGTAGGAAAGCCAAGAAAATCTTCTTCATCACTGTCTTCATGCAAAATATCAAGCACTTTTTGACGCTGCTTCCTGTCCAGCTCTTTAGCGCTGGGGTAGCAGGGTTTCAGCTGTGCCACATTAACGACGCGCAAGTCCTCTCCCGTGTCCTCCAGAACCACCTCAAAATTCAGAGGGCCCATTCTTCTGGTCACACGATACGGACCTTTCCAGCGTGGTGCAAGTTTGGCAGCATACGATCTGTCAGCTTTTGAAAGAGGATGAGTTTTGATCCATACACGGTCTTTTTCTGCGAAATTTGCATCTCTCCTCCCTTTGTCATAATAGTGCTTTTGTCTTGTTTTTGCTTTTTCCAGATTAATTTCCACCAGTTTTTTGAATTCCTCAATCTGTTTTGTAGTGACATATGCGTTTGTGTCAGGGTTACACAGCTTGGGCATGAGCTCAGCATCCAGGGGGCCCTTCAAAGGTCGACCAAGGTTGAGCTCTGCTGGTGTAACTCCAATGGACTCGTGCACAGCTGAATTTAGAGCAAAGCGGAACTCAGGTAAGTACTTGTCCCAGCTCTTGTGTTTCTCTTGTACATATGAAGCGATCATGGCTTTCACATTCCGGTTCACTCTTTCTGTTAGGTTTGTTTGTGGATGGTAGGATGAAGTCCTCTTCTGCCTGAGGTTCCAGCGGCTGCATGTTTCCTCAAAGACGGCTGAAACGAACTGAGATCCTCTGTCCGAGAGTATGTAAGTTGGCACACCCCAGCGGGTCAAAATTTCCTTTGTTAGGATCTGGGATATTGTCTCAGAGGTGGCTTTACGAAGGGGAAACATCTCAACCCATCTTGTGTAATAGTCAACGAAGACCAGGAGATATACGTTGCCATTTGAGCTTCGGGGGAAGGGTCCCATGAGGTCGACTCCCAACATCTCCCACGGTTTTTGTACCACTGTCTGTTGGAGTTTTCCAGGTGGCTTCCGGGTCTCAGGTTTGTAGAGCTGACAAACTTGGCAACATTGTACATAATTTTTTACCTCCAGGCTCATTTTAGGCCAATATACCAAAGCTTGTAGCCTCTTATAGGTCTTGTATCTTCCAAAATGGCCAGAGAGAGGGTCGTCGTGATAGTGAGCGAGTAACTGAGGACGGAGTGAAGTGGGGATGTATATTTGATACAGGGTTTTATGAGGTAATTTCACCACTCTGTAGACCTTATCTTCTAGAACTGTGAACTTCACAGCCAAATCTTCAGTTAATTCTCCTGTTTCCATGATTTTATTGTACAGGTGCCGGACATCAGAGTCCTCCTGCTGGGCTTTCCAAATGTCTTCGTCGGTAATCTGAAGGTGTTTAGAGGTATTTCTTTTTGAGCGTAGCACTGCAGCACACGTGGCATGGGGGTGTTGATCATCCACAGGAGCTCTCGATAAAGCATCAGGCACGGTGTTATATTTCCCTTTGCGATATTCCACTGTGAAGGAGAACTCCTGAAGGCGAAGTGCCCATCGGATGAGCCGAGTGCTTGGCTTTTGGGTTTTGAAAACCCAGACAAGAGATGAATGGTCAGTAACTACTGAGAAATGTCTTCCTTCCAAATAATATCTCCATTTTTCCAGGGCCCAGACAACAGCAAGACATTCCTGCTCTGTGGTTGAATAATTTCGCTCTGCTTGGTTCAAGGTGCGGCTGGCAAAGGCAAGAACCTGTTCGGTACCCAGACCAGTCTGTTGAGCCAAGACAGCTCCAAGACCAACATCGCTGGCATCTGTGTACACAGTGAAAGGCAGATTGAAATCCGGATGTCCGAGGATTGGAGGTGAGATCAGACACTGCTTTAAGGTCTCAAATGCTTCCTGACATGAAGAGGTCCAGATGAACTTTGCTCCTTTTCGTTTAAGGGCATTCAGTGGTTCAGAGACCTGGGAAAACCGGGGCACAAAACGGTGGTACCATCCTGTCATCCCCAAAAACCTTTGCAGTTCTTTGATGGTTTGTGGGACAGGGAAATCTTGTACTGCCTTGGTCTTCTCACTATCCACTGCTATCCCAGCAGAGGATACAATGTGGCCCAGAAACTTCAGGGAGGTTCGAAAAAACTGGCTCTTCTTCATATTTACTGTCAGGTTAGCAGCTCGTAGTCTGTCAAGCACTTTTTGTATGTCATTTCCATGTTGTTCCACTGTAGGAGAGTAAATGATAATATCGTCCAAATACACAAAGCATGTGTTTCCTCGTAGGTCTCCAAGAACTAACTCCATTAGCCGTTGGAAGGTGGCTGGGGCGTTTTTGAGACCAAAGGGCATTACTTTAAACTGGTAGAGGCCAAAAGGACTGATGAAGGCAGTCTTCTCCCGAC
Organism: Centropristis striata; assembly: GCF_030273125.1. Classification (NCBI taxonomy): domain Eukaryota; kingdom Metazoa; phylum Chordata; class Actinopteri; order Perciformes; family Serranidae; genus Centropristis; species Centropristis striata. The sequence continues at coordinate 34,562,143 of NC_081533.1, forward strand.
TCTCTCGATCCATCCTGACTTGCCAGTAGCCACTGTTGAGGTCCAAGGTTGTGAACGTGACCGCTCCGGCTAATGATTCCAGTATTTCCTGGATGTTTGGTAGGGGGTAGGCATCAGTATGCGTTGCAGCATTCAGCTTTCGGTAATCTACACAAAATCTTGGTTTTGGGTCTTGTTTTTTAGGTACCAGGACCACAGGAGCAGCATAAGGAGATGTTGATGGCTCTATGATGTCCTTCTCAAGCATGTCCTCCACATGTTCTTTGATCACCTGAAACTTTGTTGGTGAAACACGATAGGGTTTCTGCTTGATTGGTACTTCATGGGTAAGGAAGATTTTGTGAGTGAGAACACTTGTGCATCCTAAAGTTTCAGTGCAAACACTTGAATTTTTATGTAGTTGATTTAACAACTGACTCTTTCCAAAATCATCCAGATGAGCATTGTCAGTGGCAGCTTGCAGCAGATCTTGGCACGGAAGCGAAGAAACCAGACTGGCAGGAGCAACAGCAGAAAAAAAAGCAAGCTGAGGTGGGCATCCAGCTTCTGATGGATTCAGGAACTGATACCTGTGCTCCAGATTGTTTTTGAACCAGTAGCTGTTCTGAGAGACATCAAATTGCAGGCCGGTTAACGACATGAAATCAAGTCCCACAACTGCAGGAAATGCAAGGCTGCGTGCTGGCAAAATGACACAAGGTAATGTCACCATCTGAGTCTGTACGAAAAGCTTCAGCTCACTCCATCCTAATGGCTGTCTTCCCTCTCCATCTGCCAGATACAGAGGTCCTCTACTCCATGGTTTCAACACATGATGCTGCCGCTTTATTGTTGACCAGACTCTTTCATTTAGCAAAGTGTAAGATGATCCAGTGTCCATGACAGCAGTTCCCTTCCAAGATCCTATGCTCAGTGGTACAATTAATTGGCAAGGAGGGGGAGGTTTTCCTGCTGGTGATGAAGGAGACATTCCCCTCAGAGAACTGGAGTGACTGGACGATGTGAGTGACCCCAGGGTGGCAGGTCCTTCCTTACTGGGGCTCGTTTTCCCACCCTGTTGGTATAGAGGTCTTGAAGATTGAGCTCGATGAGGTGTCCACTGTGGGCAAGAAGCAGGTGCATGGCTTCCTTTGCAGCGCCAACAGTACACCGGTTGTGGCTGGTTATGACTGGAAGTACTTGAACGAACAAGGTTATTATCTTTATTGGGTGGTAAAGGAGTATTTTCAGAAGTGGGTTTGCTTGTTCTCCTCAATGCATTTTTCCTCTGTTCATATTGCAGCTGATTCTCCCGGTCCTTCTCCAGTTGCTGGCCCAGACGCACAAGTGCATCAACAGAAGAAACTCCACTACTTCTCAGCTGACTGGCCAGTTGGGGGTTAATATTTTTCAAAATCATCTTGATAATTTCCTCTTCTGTAATTTTTGGCTTCCAGCGTTTACATAAGGACTGATACATATATGCAAAATCTCTGACACTTTCACCTTCCTTCTGAACTCTGGTGCGCACTCTTTCCGCCAACTCATCTTCATAATCCTCTGACAGGAAGGCAGCACGGAACTGCTCATTAAATTCTTTCCATGTGTGTATTTTATGGCGTCCCACGTCCCACCAGTCTCTTGCTGTCCCATGAAGCACATTACGCAAGGTGGCAATAAGTTCATCATCCGAGAGTGGGTTGAGAGCCAGAAAATCATCACACCTTTCCAGGTATTGAAGTGGATCAGAAGTGTCATCTATTTTGCCGAAGGTTGGAAATGGTAACTTTATAGGGCTTTTTCCCATGAGTCTGCTTTTTACTTCCCCGTGAATTGTGGATCCTCCGGGTGAACAGAAATTTTTTTCTGGTATACCAGGTTGTATGGTGGATTGTAACCGGGGCCTGTGGAGGGATTTTTCTGCCAGATGAACCTCAGAGTGGGTTTGAACACCTGTGTGCCCACAAGCAGCAGTGAATTTAGTGGCTGTTATTTCCTCAGTCAGTGTTTGCATTGAGTTTTTGCAATGAGAGAGCTCCTCCTCCAGGTGAGTTATGACATTTGACATGGGTGTGAGCACAGAGCAAAGATCTTTGATTAGTTCAGTATGATGATGCTGTAACCTCCAGCCAAGTGATGCATTAAACTGTGTTCCCAGATATTCGAGTTGTTTGTCCACATGTTTAACAATTTCTTTTTGTTGGTTCTGTAGTAGATTTGTAAATGCTTCGGTTACATGTTCAGTGTGAGCGGTGATTTCTTTTGTGATTCTTTCCATGTTTTCCTTTAGTTGCCGTTGGTGATGTTGCTGTTCCTCAGCCATTTTGTGAAGCTGCTGCTGAATCCCAGCGTCAGAAATTTCCTTTGTGGAAGAAGCTGCAGGCTGACCTCCCTTTTGACTGTTATCTGTCAAAACTGTAGGTGGTGATAGTGGACTGACAACCTCAGAAAGTGCACAAAGATCCATGTCCAGCAGAGAGTAAGTTGTGGCAGGCGTTTCCTGTGTACGGATTGGTTCTGGTTGTGGATCCTCCATTTCCCACAATAAAGACTCGAAGTTGGTGGCCATTTTGTTTTCCTTTGTTTCAAACTTGATGGAAAAGTTTTTCCTTTAACACATGCGTGGGTTCGTTTTATTAAATTATTTCCAGTTTTATATTTTTCCTTCAATGAGGTTTTATTTCGTTCAGGGCCCCACATTGGGCGCCATTTTTTATATGACGGTTTGGGTTTTTATTTATAGTTTGGGCGCCAGCCAGGTTTCTCTCCTGGCAGTTAAGAGTCAGTGGTAAGTCCCCCAAAACACCATACTAGGATGCAGCCTAAAATAGCTACACCCTATTTGCTTTAAAACCTCACAAATATTTACTGGCTTTCACAACAAAGGAAAAAAAAAAACACATGCAACAAAATTACCAACCACAAATTAATAGACAAAACAGGTTCTGCTTTTTCAAAGAAAATTCATTCATTTAATTTCAGTTCATCAGGAAAAGGGAAAAAATATAATATTCAGTGCATTCAATGTCCGTTTCTTTTTTCAAAATAAAGTTCAGTTCCGTTTCTTCTTTTCAAAATAAAATTCTGTTCATTCACAAACAAAACAAAAGTTATTTTCTCATTCAACAAACAAAACAAAAGTTCTTTTCATTCACCAAAACAAATCAAAAATATATGGGGTGAAGAAAAAAACAGTCCTTCAAATAAAGTCAGAAAAAAAAAAAGAGAGAAAAAAAAAACGTCAGTCAGTAGTCACTGTCCGTCAGTATTGTGGTCGGGTGATGTGAAGGAGTGACGTGGATTACCGGTTCCGGGCTGTGTGGAGATGAAAGGTTGGATGCGGGTTGATGAGATGATAGTACGAGGATACGTGGTCGCGGTCCGTCGGTAAAGAAAAAGAAACACGGGCTAAACTTCGTGTCTTTTAACGCGCTGAGCCTTGCTCCGTTTCCGTGGTACACTCTCTCTCTCTCGCTCGCTCTCTCTCTCTCCGACTGCTGCCTCTCGGAAGTGCGCCCCGCCGGCTCTTTTTAAGATCTCCGTTTCCGTTTTCTATTAAGCGTCATCTTCCCAGCCACTTAACACCGTGGCAATTTCGGGTTGTCACAACACTGACGATGTAGAGGTCTCAAAAACATATGTATCAAATGTGATACACTTGAAATGTGGGAGGTGAAGACAGGAGGAATTCATGACTTACTGGTTCTGCAACATGTACTTCTCCTTGCTTTGATGATGCCAACAATGAAGGCAATCAGTAAAATGCCAGCAACAATGAGTCGTAAAGCTCTGACAACTGAAACGAAAGAGGAAAGATGCTAAGACTTGTAGTTAATTGCAGGTTTCCAGGCACTTATACATTACTGATCAGGGTGTGGCAGTAGAGGCAGCTGGAGGACAAATACTTCCTCCAGTTTGTATCCACTCACTCAAGTTAGTTCAAGTAGTTCAAAATACAAAGTAGGAATGTAAGAGGCACCATTCTCCCTATTACAAGTGAATGGGACGTTAAAGTTATTTGAAGCTTTTTAGGGTGAAATAGTTGTAGCGAGTGTTTTGTTTGTTCTGGCCACAGCCAAAAAAAATGTATTAGATATTTTATTTTTACTTACCAAGAATTGGTATCTTCCATTTGTTCACCTTTAGTACTTTAAAAAACATTTCAAAAAACAGTATGAAAACATAGGGTGATGGTATGATGCTGAACTGTTATTGATATGTATGTTGGCTTTTCTTGTAGAAGCAGGAAACAAGAAAAGAGGATCCCAGATCTGCTTGTTTTAAGTGAGAACATATTTACTTACCGGAATGAATAGCCGTGTTGCTTCCAACCCCTGGCACTGTTGGAAAACATGAAATAAGTTTCACAATGGTGCCCAAACAACCTGGGATGAATTGTAACACATGGTCAGTCGTAGTGGTATGGTCAACTCTCCACTGTATTGTTATATTTGTATGACAATAATTCTGTGCAGAGTAACTTGTAACTTTCCACTTTGCTGGTGATTTTATAATCTTTTTCTCACAGATTTACAAGGCAGGTACTTTCTGAAAGTACCTGCCTTGGGTAGGTACTTTCAGAAGGTACCTACCCGAGGCAGGTGCTTTCTGAGCCACTACCTGAGCCAAGCCACACCCAAAGCGGCTCACAAAAGGGAAAAGTACCTAAATCCTCATCTTCTGTGCACTTACCAACAATGAGATCAACATCACATCTGTTCTGCAGAGTGTGAGAGGAACATCTGTAACTTCCGGTGTCGGAAAGACGAACCGCGGAGAGTTTCAGGGACAGGTTTCCTTGCGTCAGCCCCTCGTGGAAGAGAGACGTTCGTCCTTTAAATTCCTCCCTCTGCTTTGCCAAGGAATCCTGTCCGTCTTGATACAGGTGTATCATTTCGTGGAAGAGTCCATGACTCCACTGGACTGTCTGATTGGTTGCGTCCAGTTCGGGCTGGAGGTGGCACGGCAGAATCACGTCGTCAGTGACTGACGCTTTAACGTGCCGAGGTGAGCAAACGACCTCTGGGTCTGTTGGAACAAAAGTTTCTTTGTTGTGAAACCTGAGTTCAAAATGACACACCACCACGTGTACTTCCTTTTTTCATTTTTCATGATACAACTTAGATATTGGAACAAAGTGATGCTTTTAGTGTTTTTACTCAATGAGAAATCAAATATGTGTATTTATTTTATGTGACTACAATTAAACATAATTTAAAGACAAATACACTTCATACGCGGACCAAAGTGACAAAAGTACAAGTATCTCAAATGTGTTGAGTCAATATACTTCATATACATTATCCCACTCTGCACAGGATGTTTGTGCTCAGTGGTGGAATGTAACTAAGTACATTTACTCAAGTACTGTTCTTAAATACAGTTTTGAGGTACTTGTACTTTACTTGAGTATTTCCATTTTATGTAACTTTATCCTTCTACTCCACTACATTTTAAGGAAAACATACTTTAAACTCCACTACATTTAGCTGCCAGCTTTAGTAACTTTTCAGGTCGAGATTTAACAAAAACATAATACATTTAAAGTGATTATCAAATCAAATCAAATCAAAACTTTATTTATATAGCGCTTTTCATACATAAAAATGCAACACAAAGTGCTTTACAAAAAATAAGAAAAAACAAACAATAAAAATGACAAAACCCACCCCTCCCTCCCCCACATACACATCTGTAAGTATACATACACAAACATGCACACTCGCATTTAGTCATGCACGCACACAAACACACTCAGACTCACACACAGCACATATTGATTGACAGTGTAGAGACATGGCAAGGCACCGAGGATCCAGATGAGGAAAAAGCAACCTGAGGGAGCATCCACACTGAGAGGTGGCAGAGCCCACAGCCATAGAGGACGCCATCACAGAGACCACCAGGACCCGGGGAGACCGAGGCGGACTCCACACATGGTGCAGAGCCGCCCAGCCCCCCGGGCCCCGGGAGTCCCCAAGACCACATCCCCATGGGCAGACCCAACACACCCCCCAGTGAGGAGGCCCCCATGAGGAAACACTGGAGCTAAAAACTAAAAGACTAAAAGACAACAGGACAGAATAAAAACTAAAAGATTAAAAGACAACAGGATAAAAACTAAAAGACTAAAAGACAACAGGAATTAAACTAAAAGACTAAAAGACAACAGGACAGGATAAAAATTAAAAGACTAAAAGACAACAAGACAAGATAAAAACTAAAAGACTAAAAAACAACAGGACAGGATAAAAACTAAAAGACTAAAAGACAACAGGACAGGATAAAAACTAAAAGACTAAAAGACAAGATAAAAACTAAAAGACTAAAAGACTAAAAGACAACAGGATAGGGTAAAAACTAGAAGACTAAAAGACAACAGGATAGAAAATAAAAGATAAAAACTAAAATACAATGGGAATAAATAAATAAATAAATAAATAGTAAAATAATCAGTTAAAAGCTAGACCAAACAGGTGGGTCTTGAGCCTCCTTTTAAAAACATCAACAGTCTCTGCGGTCCTGATGTCCTCTGGCAGGCTGTTCCATAGGCGCGGGCCATAATGGCTGAATGATCCTCCCCGTAGGTTTTAGTTTTAACTCTTGGAATGATTAAAAGGCCGGTGCCAGAGGACCTCAGGACCCGCGAGGGTTGATATGATAAAAGCATATCAGATAGATAAGATGGCCCAAGACCGTTAAGACATTTAAAAACTAGTAAAAGAACCTTAAAATCAATCCTGAAACACACGGGGAGCCAATGCAGTGATTTTAAAACCGGTGTAATGTGCTCCCGCCCTCTGGTCCTCGTCAGCACGCGTGCGGCTGAGTTTTGTAATAATTGTAGGTTGTGGATGCTGTTTTTGGGAAGACCAGAGAGCAGGGCATTACAGTAGTCTAAACGACAAGAGATAAAAGCATGCATCAGCACCTCCGTGTTGGCCTGGGAGAGAAACGGGCGGACTCTGGCTATGTTCTTAAGATGGTAAAAACCTATCTTTGTTGTATTTTTAATATGAGGAATAAAACTTAGCTCAGAGTCAAAAATGACGCCCAGGTTCTTTACACATTGTGAGGTTTTAAAATCTTGTAGTTTTGGTAAAAGTTTCTCTCTCTTGACTTCAGGACCGATGACTAAAACCTCTGTTTTGTCCTGGTTGAGCTGTAGGAAGTTCACTGCCATCCATGACTTGATATCTAAAATACAGTTTAAAAGGGAATCAATGGGCTCAGTGTCATCAGGAGACACGGCGATGTACAGTTGTGTGTCATCAGCGTAGCTGTGGAAGCTGATGCCGTGTCTCCTGATGACGTCCCCAAGGGGAAGCATATACAGATTAAAAAGAATTGGACCTAAAATTGACCCTTGGGGAACCCCACACTTGATTTCATGTGTTCTGGAGGAGCATGTATCCATACTTACAAAGAAACTTCGATCTGAGAGATAAGAACTGAACCAGTTAAAAACAGTACCAGAGAGGCCGACCAGGGTTCGGAGTCTGTTTAATAAAATGTGATGGTCTACTGTATCAAAGGCGGCGCTGAGATCCAGTAGAACCAAGACTGTTAGTTTCTGTGAATCTAAATAACACCTGAAGTCATTTAAAATCTTTAAAAGAGCTGTCTCGGTACTGTGGTTCATTCTAAAACCAGATTGATATTTCTCTAAAATGTTGTTTCTATTTAAAAAATAATTTAACTGGTTAAAAACCAGTTTTTCTAAAATTTTACTTAAAAATGGTAAGTTGGATACAGGCCGGTAGTTATTTAAAATGTTGGGGTCTAAATTACTCTTCTTCAGAAGGGGCTTCACCACTGCCGTTTTGTAGGCAGTGGGGAAGACACCCGTCTGAAGAGAGCAATTCACAACATTTAAAATCTGTTCCTCAAAGAAAGCATAAAATGATTTTAAGAGCGATGTGGGAATAGGATCTAAAAGGCAGGTTGTTGGGTTTACTTGGGAGAAAACTCGACCAAGTGTCCTTGCATCAACCAGGGCAAAACTCTCCAGTGTTTCCTCAGATAGGAGCGATGGTTCAGGTGTGTAAAAAGTTACATTCTGGGATAAAAGACTGGATCTGATACCATCGATCTTACTTCTGAAGTGGTCTGCAAAGTCCTCGCAGAGGGCCTCTGATGGTGTCATGTGAGCTTTATTAAAACTAGTGTTGGTTAAAAGATCGAAGGTGGAGAAAAGAAACCTGGGGTTGTTTTTATTGTCTGTGATGAGTTTCGAGAAATGGGAAATTCTTGCTTGTTTGACTGCGTTATTGTAGGTTTTGAGTTGTTCACGTAGTATTTCATGATGGACTGTTAATTTAGTTTTTCTCCACCTTCTCTCCGCACTCCTGCAGTTTCTTTTTAGTTTTTTGACGTTAGCGGTTCTCCAGGGTGGTACAGGTTTTGTTCTTACAGTTTTAGTTAAAAGTGGAGCCACTAAGTCCAGTGTTGATTTTAGTTTGGAATTAAAATTGTCAACAATAAAATCACAGGGTGCAGGTAAAACCTCAGCAGGGGTGTTCTGTAAAATCTCGATAAAATTTGCAGCCACTTCAGAAGTCAGGTAGCGTTTCCTCACTGTTCTCACCGGGGCCTCCTGAGGGTTAAAACTGGCGATGTTAAAATACACACAGTAGTGGTCAGACAGAGCCAGGTCCACAACAGAGGACACACCAGCGGACAGGCCGTAGGTTATGACCAGGTCCAGGGTGTGTCCTCTGTTGTGAGTTGGCTGTGCGACATGCTGTTTAAAATCGAGGCAGTTTAAAAGGTTTAAAAATTCTCTGGACATTGTGTCCGAGATGTTGTCAACATGTAGATTAAAATCACCAGCTATTAAAACCCTGTTGTAGGTGGAGTGGATGATTGATAAAAATTCAGAAAATTCACTGATAAAAGACGAAGAATATTGGGGTGGTCTGTAAACTGTGATGCAGATAATCGGAGGGCTGCTAAAAACAAAGGCGTGGTATTCAAATGATGTGTAACTGTTAAAAGAAACCTCTTTTGAGTTCAGCGTTTCCTTTAAAAGTGACGCAGTACCGCCTCCCCTCCTAACCCCCCTTGTGGAGAATAAAAAATTAAAATTAGGTGGGCAGGCCTCAGTGAGAACAGCTGGTGCATCGGTGCCAAGCCATGTCTCTGTCAGAAGAAAAATGTCCAGGTTATGATCTGTAATTAAGTCATTTATGATGTAGGTTTTATTGGAGAGAGAGCGCACATTCAGCACGGCCAGATTAATGTTCGTGCCAAATGTGCGCTCACAAGGTGTGGTGATGGGGACCTGCAGGAGGCAGGTCAAGTTGCTCAGAGTCTTATTGAGAGGGCCTGAGCGCCTGTTTGTTATCCTGACTGGAATGGGTAGGGGAGAAATAACAGGGAGTTTGGGCAGAGTAGTAGTAAGCCCGCCTCGCCACACGGGGGAGCCAGCTCTGTATGGGCTAGCTCCCCCGTGTTGGGAGGTTGGGGAGGGGGAGGCTTGCCTGTGGTGACCTGCGCTGACCAGGTGCGGATGATTTGGTGATGATAGTCAGTGCGAGGGAGGGATTAGACATTGTTTAAATCAAACCTCATAACAGCATGTTGAGTAGTTTAAATTAGCTCCACCTAGAGTAGATTCAAACACTGATTGTATAAATGCATCACTAATAATAACCTAATAATATATTTAAAATATATTTAACAATCAACAACGAGTGGGTTCATCCTGCATAACCAGTACTTTTACTTTTGATACTTTAAGTACATTTTGATGCTGATATTTTTGTACTTTTACTTCAGTAAGTGTTGAATGCAGGACTTTTACTGTAGTGTGGTATTAGTAAGGGATCTGAATACTTTTTCCACCACTGCTTGTGCTACAGAGCCACTAATACCTTTGAACTGTAGGGACACATACAGCAACTACATAAGACAACACATGACATTTAAGTGTTTTTTACTGAAATTATCTTTGAAAAAACCCCAAAACAATACAGAATACAGAGAGAATGAACGTTTGGTCTACCAGGAGACTTATATAACGCATTTTAATCAAATTATAGTGTTCACTTGATTATGAATTTCCTGGAGAAAATGTATTTTATGTCTGTAATTTGTAAGTAATCACATAATGATAGAAAAACTGAGATTTGTGTGTGGAGTGTGGAGTCAGAGAGAGTGGGCCTGGGCTACACATTTTCATAAAATTTTACATGACGGATCCTCAAACTGCAATTACAGTAAAGAGCTCCTTCTGCTTGGTAATATAACGTGTTATTCTGATTCTTTACGGTGATATTAATGCACGTAGCCAATGGTGGAAGAAGTATTCAGATCCTTTACTTCAGTAAAAGTACTAATACCACACTGTGAAATTACTCAACTACAGTAAAAGTCCTGCATTTAAAACTTACTGAAGTAAAAGTACAAAAGTATCAGCATCAAAATCTACTAAAGTTAAAGTAATTGTTATGCAGATTGTGTTATATATTCTCAATGTATTATTGGATTATAATTATCATTGGTGCATTTAAGTAAGCAGTGTTTTCATTTTGTCAAGATAGGGCTTATTTTAATTACTTAATGTACTTTTATGAGGCCTTTATTATATACACAACATTTCAAAAACAAAGACCAACAAAAGACACAAAATTATCAAAAAAGACACAAAATTACCAAAAAAGACACAAAATTGCCAAAAAAGACAAAATTTTTACCAGAAAAGTCTTTAAAAAAAAGACACAACTTAAGCTGGCAGCTAAATGTAGTGAAGTAGAAGTATAAAGTTGCATAAAATGTAAATACTCCACTACAGTATAAGTTTTAAAATTATACTTAAGTAGCAGTTGATGAAACTAACCTGAGCTGCTGGGGGCGGTGAGAGAAACCAGCAGCAGCAGAACGAGGAGCTTCATCCTGGAGCCGCTCAGCTCAGCCATCAAATGATTATGATGATTAAAGGAAGGCTGGATTTGTTTGCGGGGCGTGGACCACAACAGAGACGGTGAAATTTACTTTCTGTTTCTCTGCAGGAAGTCATCGCAACACAAATGATGTGACACTTAACCCTTTATTGATTTAATTACCCTGCTATAGTGTTGGAGTATCATTTAAATACTACACGGTTTACTTTAGTTAAACATCACAGAGTTAACATAATAAAATGCTGCAGTCCTGCATTGAAAACGTTAGCTATCAGGAAAATGCAATTAAAGTATTAAATGTATAAAAATGTCACTGCAGGCTTTGACTGTTCTGCTATACATTGTAAAAAATGTTTTAAAATGTTTTTTAAAAACCTGTAAAAGTCACCAGTCAACACTCACCATGAAATAACAGTAAATAACTTAATAGATATTTTACAGATAATTTCTTTAAAAAATATGGATAATATACAGTAAATAAAAAAAAAACATTTGTAGAATAACTAAAGTGTGATTTATTTTCAACAGTTTTTACATTAAAGGTTATGTTTTATTGTTACATTTGGCAACATGTATTTTTTTGTATTTTTACATATAGTTCACTGTAATTTAACATTCAAGACCATTGAGAAATGTAATAATACTAGTTACATAACTATTACTGAATGGAAGTCTATGAGGCATTTTTGGCCATGAAGGTCACCAGAGGGAGAATCTGGCACTACATAAAAAATACTAATGCCATCAAATCAATTTTGCTGCTAATCTTTGACATATCCAAGACTCTAATCCCCAGCTCCATACTATTTATTATATGGAAAATAATTCATTTTTTGTGTTTTTTTGGAAGAAATTGGAAGAAACTGAAATACTTCAAATATATAAACTGGCATATAAAGGGTTAAAATTCTGAAAATGATTGAATGTTTGGTAGTTTTGAACACATCTGAAGTTGTTCAAGAGATTTATGGAAAAAAAGCAGAAATAATATTGCAGTATGGTGATTTAATAGCAGTTGTTGTGTGTGTGGCCACAAAGGCCACCAGAGGCTAGTAAATGCAGCAATTGAGTATAAAAGACATGTAAGGGTTAAAAACAATGGATTTTAAAAGAAATACTAAAAAGCAAAAACCCATGCCTCAATCTGTAACACATCCAAAATGATCAACAAATGAAGAAAGAAAAAAAAGAGAAAAATTTACAAAAATGCCTGAAGAGGTCATAATGGTTAACCCTTAACCCTCTATGGTACGGTGTTGCCCTCAGGCAACATCCCCATTTTTGGCCTGTCAAATTTCTACAATGCATCTTTTTGAGTGATGCAATACTTTAAAAAAGAGGGAAGAGTATAGGGAACCAATAGCAATGCTTTAATTTGTCACATGACCTCCAGGCGGCCATATTGAAACACTTCTTTGCAGACTTTTCCAAAGGAAACAGCTTTGCCATTTTGCGCCAAAATGACTCAAAACTTAATTTTCTGGCCCTTTTCCATCTGGAAAAAATATTCCTACTAATAGGTGAATAAACCTTCCTTTTTGATAGTTCATACACTTAAACTGTTCAAGACATTTAAAAAAGTTCCTTTTATAACGTTTATTAAATAAATTATGTTAAAATCACTTTTAAAAATGTTCTTTTTCTCTTGTGCACCGTTATGGTACAATGTTGTCTACAGGCAACAAACCCCAAAAACTTTTTAAAAGAAAAGAATTATAAAAAAAATCTTAAAATTATGTTTATTTAGTCTATTTTAAGACAAAAAAACACTCCAAACATTTTTTTCTTAACTCCATCATAACGCGTACCATAGAGGGTTAAATGCATCAATAATGAAACTTGGTAGCATCGACAGTATATAATGCAGATTAAACCATTTATTATCATAAAACAACAACATTTCCACAATGTTTTTATTGAGAAAAGGCTTTATTACATAGTGTCCACAGGTCTTTGGTATGTTTTTGAGTGAACCAGTCTTAACCAGTCTTAACCAGGAATGTTTTCAGTTTGCAATCTTCCCTTTAACTTGTCACCTGTAGGTTTGATATTTACCCACATATCTGACGTACCAACTTATGTACCATCCTAACTACCTGTATGTATTATTATTATTTCTGTGTGCAGCTTTAGCACTTCTAACAAATGCCCGTAACACACATTGTCAACAACTCAACTATCAACAACTGAAGCTGGAGCTCACATTTCTATTGTCGTTTCAGAAGAGGAAAAGCAAAAAATGGAAAAATTGGTAGAATTTGTGTTTTTGGATCCAACATTTTAAATATCGTATAGAAATCATGTGCAGTAATTCAATTTGTCACATTGTTGTTCCATATAAACACATGTGTCTATTATATTACATTGTAGATACTTAAATTACTTCAAATTCATTGTATTTTATATTTCTCTTTGCACATACCTTTATTTACTTAAGACTTGCATTTCTTTTTATATTGTTGTGTATTTAGTGGAGTTTGCTTTTATACCTTTCACCATTTTATTGGCATAATGACTTCCTATTCTATTCTTATACAGCTGCAACTGTAACAAAGCAATGCCCCCCATTCCAGTAAAACATTTCTGATTCTGATTAAAGTTTTCAGTGCCACTTTCTTGTGATTGATTTGTTTACTTGCTGCCAATGTTCAGTCACACATATACAGCTGCATCTCAATACGTTAGAATATGATGGATAGTAGTTCATGTCAAACAGCCCCAAACAAGTATTGAGTGTCTTCATTAAATCAAAGCCATAATTAATAATTAGAAGAAATAAAATAAATGAAGACATGAAATGTTTCATTCTGTGTGTAATGGATCTATATAATGAGTTATTTCCACTTTTTGAATTAAATCACTGACAAAAATAAACTTTTCTATGATTATATTCAAATTTATTGAGATGCACCTGTTTACAATTTAATTGATACATTTCACATCATAGTACTACAACTGTAATGATGAGCACTGACATAAAGACTGTCTCCATAGCGACACATACCAAACCAGTGAGTCACCACGGTAACCTCTGATCACAGCTGCATATTGTGTGACTGTCTGTTCACAGTAAGAGGACGACAACAGCACCATCGAGAGGTCAAACAAGAGAACACAGCTTTACTATTACTATTACTTAAAAAATTGGGGGGAAGCTGCCATTTTGATCATTTTTTACCCTTGAATACTGTTAAAAAAACTCATTTTGAAATCACACGTCAAAAACATCACCAAAACATCTTTCATCTACCTTCGTAACATTTCACGTCTCCTTCATTCATTCATTCACACCTTCATAACCTCCAGAATACTGCATCGGCATTCTTTTCCTTGGACCTATCCCCATCCTTCACTGCCTCCCAGTTTAGTATTTAATTCACTTCAAGATCCTGCTCATCACCTGCAAAGCCCTCAATAACTTCGCCCTCCCCCCCAAACCTTAAAGACCTGCTCCAACATCACTCCCTCACTCACCTCCACAGATCATCCACTACCAACCTTCTGACCCTGATCACCAGGACCAAGCACTGCACCTTCCTGCCCCAACCCTCTGGAACTCCCTCCCTGCATTTACATTAGATCGTCTACTTTGATAAGACAGCCTAAATCCTCTGATAGAAAACAAAAATGGCTGAAAAGTTCAACGCCTCGCCAGCAGGCCATCACAGCACCAAGGTGTGGTAAATCGGCAATCTGGGTATATTTGATCAACCACAATGTTTAAAAAATGTTGATTGTTGATGTGATTGTTCTCCTGAGGTGTTTCCCCATCTTGTCTTGCACCTATACGGCACAAAACAGGTTATTAAAGCTCTGTAGCAGTTTTGATTAAATAAACGCCTCCATAACATTGGTAAATGGACCTGCACTTATATAGCGCTTTTCTAGTCTCTTTGCGACCACTCAAAGCGCTTTACACTACAGACTGCACTCATTCGCCCTTTCATAATGGTGGCAGAGGCTACCCTAAACGGTGCCACCTGCCACCATTGGGAATTCATTCACACGCCGATGAACACAGCATCGGCAGCAATTTGGGGTTCAGTATCTTGCTGCGACGGTCAGGGATCGAACCAACAACCCTTCGGTTGGGGGCCAACCGACTCTACCAACTGAGCCACAGCCGCCCTTTGCACATCTCCGTCCCGCTCTCTGCTTCTCTGCTGCAGAAACATTCATTCACGCCTTCATACTCTCCAGACTATTGCATCAGCATTCTTTTCCTCCTCACACCTCCATTCTTTTCCTCACACCTCCCCACACCACCAACAACTACATATGTCAAGAACTCAGCTGTCCGGTTGCTCACTCACTCCTGTTCCGGAGAACACATCACACCCATCCTTCAACACCTTCACGGGCTTCCAATACAGCAACAAATCAACTTCAAGATCCTGTTCGTCACCTACAAAGCCCTCACTAACCCCCCTCCCATCTTAAAGACCTACTCCAACGTCACTCCCTCACTCATCTCCACAGATCATCCGATGCCATCCTTCTGACCCTGATCACATTTATGGCACAAAACAGGTTATTAAAGCTCTGTGGCACTTGTGATTAAATGCAAGTCTACCTGACATTGCAAGTCTCCATCCCACCCTCTCATTCTTTTCCACCAACCTCCAAAAAAAACAATATGTCAAGAACTCAGCTGCCCAGTTGCTCACCCACTCCCGCTCCAGAAAATCATACCCATCTTTCAACACCTTCACTGGCTCCCAATTTAGTATCTATTTCACTTCAAGATCCTGTTCATCACCTACAAAGCCCTCAATAACTTCGCCCTCCCCCTCAAACCTTAAAGACCTGCTCCAACATCACTCCCTCACTCACCTCCACAGATCATCCACTACCAACCTTCTGACCCTGATCACCTTTATGGCACAAAACAGGTTATTAAAGCTCTGTGGCACTTGTGATTAAATGCAAGTCTACCTGACATTGCAAGTCTACCGTCCCACCCTCTCATTCTTTTCCACCAACCTCCAAAAAAAAATATACGTCAAGAACTCAGCTACCCAGTTGCTCACCCACTCCCGCTCCAGAAAACACATCATACCCACCTCCCAATTTAAAGTATCTAAGGCTATGTTCAGACTGCAGCCTGAAGTGACCCAAATCCGTTTTTTTCGCCCCTATGCGACCTGCATCTGATCTTTTAATGACAGTCTGAACGACACAGATCCGATTTTTTCAAATGCGATCCAGGCCACTTGGATATGTGGTCCTAAAACCGATACATATCTGATCTTTTGACATGCGACTCCAGTCTGAACAGCCAGGTCGCATTCATCATACATAGGCTTCCTGCTGGCGGCCATGTTTTCTGCTACTTCCGTAAACACTGAGCACGCTCGCTGCGTGTGACGTCGTCGTGTCCTCCAATGAGCATGCGGGACACTTTTGGTACGTTTAAAGTTCACACTGGAGATCACAGACAAGTCGCATTTAATTGGAAATGTGAACGACCTTGCAAAAAAATCCGAATTGAGCATTAAGCCCTGCTGTCTGAACGAAGCCTATTTCACTTCAAGATCCTGCTCATCACCTACAAAGCCCTCAATAACTTCCCCTTCCCCCCCATACTTTAAAGACCGGCTCCAACGTCACTCACCTCCACAGATCATCCGATGCCAACCTTCTGACCCTGATCACCAGGACCAAGCACCGCACCTTGCTGCCCCAACGCTCCCTGCAAACATCCACAACACAGACTCACTCCACTTATTCAAGAAAGCCTTCAACCCCTGTCTTCATTAGATGATATACCTCTGATTTACATTGGATCTCCTAGTTTGATATGACAGCCTAAAAAATTGAGTCAACTGGCCTCTGATAGAAAACAAAAAAACTAAAAAGTCCAACATCCTCGCTGGTGGTGCATAACAGCACTGAGGTGTGTTAAATCTACAATCTGGGTATATTTGTTCAACCACAATGTTTAAAAAAAAGGGTTTGGAATAAAAAAGTTTCTTTCATTTGGCAGCTGATTTCGGCTGCTGGTGTTGTTCGGTAGCGTTCTCTGATTCAATTGTTCTCCTGAAGTGTTTCCTTGTCTCGTCTTGCACCTGTACGGCACAAAACAGGTTAATAAAGGTCTGTGGCAGTTGTGATTAAATACAAGCCCTTTATACAATCTGTAGCAGGCCAAATGTGTGAATGCCTGATCTTACTATATTTCTTCAGTAGAACAGAGAATACAGCAAGGTGGATGCAGCCAGAACCAGGATAACTGAAGCATCCTGAAGTAAAGAAAAGATGTCAGGACGTGTTCTTCACTGCGGTATTCATGGATAAGTTAGTTATTTAGTTAGGATAAGAAGTCTTTAAAATAATCAGATATTGGTTCATTTGGGTTGCACTCTTAGAACTATGATAACTGATTTCTGAACATTGACACATCATTACGTTTTTAGTTGATATAAAGAGTTTGTTATCTGCTTATTTTCAGATCCAGCTGTTACAGAGCAAACCTAACGATCAATGAGAAGTCTTTGTGTCATCTGATTTTTAGTCCAATATTCTCTCTTTTAACTGTTTTTTGTCAACACCAACTCCCGAAGGAAATGTCTGTCTCTTTAGCTGCCAAATGCTGTTGTTTCTTTAACTTACCGCGATAGTGTTTTGGCCGTGGCTCTGTGTCTGTGGGGAACAAACAAAGAAAATACTTTTTTTTTTTTTTAAATACTTGAACTGTTATGTCAACCAATCACCAGTGTATAAACTACACAAACTGAATATTATGACAAATACAGTATGGGAATAAAAATGTATGTTTTTTTGTTTTTTGTTTTACTCACAGTTTGGTCCTGAGCTTTGTTGTGGGCATTACTTGGAACAACCGCTGCAAAAAGACAAAGGTGATTAAGTTTTCTACTTCTCACATTTTGAGAATTTATTACAAGCTTTGTGTTTTAAACTCTAAACATTTTTTTTAGGGGGAGTCAGCAGGTCAACAGTAGATGTCACATCGAAGTGGTGACATCATCTGAAAGCTGTGAACCTGAAGATTCATTTCAGAAACAGCTCAGCACCGTGACTCAAGTTGTTCTACTCTTAAATAACTAATATTAATTGTTTAATAGTGTTTAAGTGTTTAGAGCATTATGAGTATATGAAGTCTATTCCCATATTTGATTAAGTCTTGGAAGTTGTAGAAGCAGTCTTTGAGTTAATACCATTGGTTACATAAATTTGGTGCTAAATTTAACAATTTTTGACAACTCTAAAACACCACATCAAGACACCAAGACCTTGAGGAACACCAGAGAAAAATCCACGAAAAAGTGGCATTAAGCAGATTTCTGTATTTTCGGCGATTGTACCACGAGCACTTGTGATGTGTTTCCTGCTGAGAAAGCCTCTTATTGTGAATCTATAATGTGTCAGCCATCCGTCCTCTGAATGCTCCAGGTCTCTAGTTTGTGGTTGTAAAGTTTCATGAGGCTGTGATTATCCTAGAGGTCACAGCAGCTCATTTTATACACTGAGCTCAAGATTCACTCACTAACATCATCACATGAAGAAAATTGGGCTCATTGAATCCACAAGAGTCTCAGCTTTACACTCAGACCCGATTTATGCAGCTCATAGACTGTTTAGGGACCCCAGGATGCAGAAATACTGACATACAAGAGGCAAAAATAGCATGTTTAATGCATGAGAAAAACTGTGGTTTCTGCCCTGACCTGCATGGGATTCGCATAAAGTGGACATGTCTGTAAATTCATATATCTCGAGGTCAGAGGTCAAGGAACAGCTTTAAAAAGGGCAGGGTCAGTTTTTCCCTTGCTTAAATAAAGCCTAGATTTGGATTGTTATTTATATCATATGTAATAGCTTCTTTGCCTTATAATTGAGAGTTTAAATAGCTAATATGGGGACTAACGTCATCATACATTAATAAAATTGGGCTCATAAATCCATAAGAGTCTCAGCTTTCCGGCCAGACCCAATTTATGCAACTCACAGACTGTCTAGGGACCCAAGGATGCACAAATATTCACATATAATAGGCTAAAATAATACAGTTTTACTGTAGTTTCTGCCCCCAAACTGCATGTGGTCTGCATAAAGTGGGCATGTCTGTAAAGAGAAGACTTTGAAAATGGACTTGAAAATGGACTACTTTGGAGCGACATGGTTGGTACCAAGGATTCTTCATATCTTCTAGTTTGATACAAGCATCTCCCCTGTAGCTTTAAAACTGAGCCCAATACAGCTGAAGCTTATTTACAGTATTACTAATGTGTTTTCATCTTTTTTTTTAAATAAAAGGTATGACTTACAGTCTTTAATGTTGAGTTGAGTCGAGAACTGCATTCTCTTTGATCCATGTCCAACAGAGCAGCTGTATGTTCCATTATCAGCTTTTGTCACTAACGGGATTTTTACTGCAAGCTTTCCTTTGCTGATGTCCCAGGAGTCGTCAGGATTTACTCTGTCTTTGAACTGTTCGGCCTGTTCATAAGACGCAAAACCTCGACTTCTGTAAACAAGGACAAGGTCTTGGTTGTTGAATTTCCATTCAACAACGACGGCATCAAATCTCTCTCTCACATCAGCTTGAGGTTCGAGGTGGCAGTCCAACGTGACGCTCTCTCCAATGAAAGCCTCGTGGCTCTCTGGGCCAGTTAACTTCACATTTTCTGTAACGAGAAACAACATTTTTTTTTAAATAATCTCGTAATATAAAACTCAGGGTTGACATATCTTTGAAGAAATGCAGATATGTCCCTTGAACTATGACGGAGAAGTTTTTTGTGTTGTTAAAAAAAATGTCTTTGTGGAAAATGCTTATTTAAATGAATTTATTTTAACTATTCATGTTTCAGGATGTGCCAATCAGATATTCAGTCCCGGTATCGAGCCGATATTGGCCAAAATCACTGGATCGGATATCGGAAGAAAAAACAAGTATCATCCAATCTGACCCATATAGTCTAGACGGATTTCAGAATAAAGGCCTCCTATAAGAAGTGAGGAGCATTTATGGGTACAAGTCAGGAACCGGCCTACCTTACATATCTCAAGGCTGCTGAGTCCAAAAAAAATGGTTCCCAAGCGAAATTTTGAGTTTTTGACCTTCTAATTTGTATCAAATGGCCACCAAATTGCCCATCTTGCTCAGTCATTGGACCATTTCCTCTTAGTTTTTTTGTAAGTAGGCAATCAAGATGAGGAAATTAAGTTTCTGGATCTATAGTCTAGAGTCAGAGCAAGAATATAGTGGAGGCTCAGTGTCTTTTATATATATATATGCAAAATACCAACTGGAACATTTAAAAGCGATATTGATTGAATATTTATGTTGGCTTTAACAAATGACACAAATAATGCTTAATTTAACCTTAAAAGTTGGTATTTAGCATATATGTATATATATATATATATATATATATACATAAAAAGACACTGAGTCTCCACTATATTCTTGCTCTGACTCTAGACTATAGATCCAGAAACTTAATTTTCTCATCTTTGATTGCCTACTTACAAAAAAACTAAGGGGAAATGGTCCAACGACCAACGGCGGCCATTTTGTGAGCAAATCTTTTCCCAAACTGCATGTTATCAGCATAAAGTGGGCATGTCTTTAACCATTGAACCCATTTTCATTCAGATATCTTGGAGGCACAGGTCAACAGATTCCTTTGGGGACTAACATCATCACACTTGAATAAAATTGGGCTCATTGAATCCACAAGAGTCTGAGGTTTCCAGTCATACCCGATTTATGCAACTTACAGACTGTTTAGAGTCCCCAGGATGCAGAAAAAAATCGACCATAATCGGCGGAAATAACACTTTGCATGCTATGAGCATAAAGTGGACATGTCTGTAAGGAGGAAACTTGTGGGTACCCACAGAGTCCATTCACTTATCCTGAGGTGGTCAAGAGACCCCTCTGAAGATGGACTTGCCAATTTTTCCCCACGCAAAATAGTTTAGCCTTACTTTGGAGCAACATGGTTGGTACCAATGGATTTCTGCACTCTGTTGCTTTAACCCTCTATGGTACGCATTATGATGGAGTTAGGAAAAAAATGTTTGGAGTGTTTTTTGGTCTTAAAATAGACTAAATAAACATAATCTGAAGAAATTTTTGGGGGTTTGTTGTCCGTAGGCAAAATTGTACCATAACGATGCACAAGTATAAAAGAGAGTCGTTAAAATTAATTTTAACATTATTTATTAAATTAACATGTGTAAAAGATTCAGTAGCTTCGACAGGGTACAATACACAACATTTTAAATTTAAAAACATTATAAAATTAACATTTTTAACCGGTTTCTTATCTGAATGTTGCCTGTAGATGAATGTCTTGAACAGTCAAAGTGTATGAAACTATCAAAAATGAAGGTTTATTCATTCATCAGTAGGAATATATTTTTTGCCAGATGGAAAAGGGCCAGGAAATTACGTTTTGAGTGATTTTTTGTGTCGCAAAATAGAATTTCAATATGGCCTCCTGGAGGTCATGTGACAAATTAAAGCATTGCTATTGGTTCCCTATACTCTTCCCTCTTTTTAAAGTATAGCATCACTCAAAAAGATGCATTGTAGAAATTTGACAGGCCAAAAATGGGGCAACACCGTACCATAGAGCAGCTATTCTCAACCTTGGGGTCGGGACCCCAATTGGGGTCGTGAGATGATTTCTGGGGGTCACCAAATCATTTTGGAAGCCAACTCTGTCTCCACTGTGTTAAAGTGTTCATGTGTCAATGTGTTTTAGTCTTTTTGGTCACTTAATGTCTTTTTTTGTTCATTTTGTGTCTTTTTAGGTCATTTTGTGTCTTTTTTCGATCATTTTGTGCTCAATTTGTGTCTTTTTTGGTCATTTTGTTTCCTTTTTTTGTCATTTTGTGTCTTTTTTGGTCATTTTGTGTCTTTTTTGGTCAATTTGTGTCTTTCTTTGATCATTTTGTGTCTTTTTTGGTCATTTTGTGTCTTTTTGATCATTTTGTGTCTTTTTTGATCATTTTGTGGTCAATTTGTGTCTTTCTTGGTCATTTTGTTGACTTTTTTTGGTCATTTTGTTTCTTTTTTGGGGTCACGGACAACATACATGTTAAATTGGGGGTCGCGACTCAAAAAGGTTGAGAACTACTGCCATAGAGGGTTAAGACTGAGCAGTACAGCCAAAATTACAATATCCATGAGTAAAATTGGGCTCATTGAATCCACAAGAGTCTGAGGTTTCCAGTCATACCCGATTTATGCATGGACCCCAGTAAGAGACCCTTCTGAAAATGGGGTTGGCAGTTTTTCCTGAGCCCAAATTCGGAGCGTTGCTTTGTCCCCTTTCGAAGAAGATACCACAACATAGTTGGTACCAACAGATTCCTCAGATGTTTAAGTTTCATATGATTCCAGTATGTAGCTTTAAAAAGCCTCTGACTACATTATAAAGTGAAGGCAGCACTGTGTTCACTCACCAGGCTGCTGTTTGTTCTCTGGCCATATGTCTGCACAGAAACAATAGTGTCACATGACTGATTTGCATAAACAAAAATACAGCATCACTGAACACTTTACATCTGAGTATTGGTCAAAACAAAGACAGCTTTGTCTTTTGAAATAAAAGTACATATAACTGCTGTAGATGTGAAAACATCCCTCCAAAATCATGTCATATACACTACTGGTCAAAAGTTTTAGAACACACCAACTTTTCCAGAATTTAATTGAAAATGATGCAGTTTAATGTCTCAGTGTACTCTGAAATTAATGCACATTTGCAACATTTAAAATTCTTTATTGAGCATGATAGTGTTTTGAAAGAAAAAAAAAGATTCAAAATCACATATGTTGGACTAAAGGACTAAAAAAAGACACAAAATGACAAAAAAAGACACCAAAAGACACAAAATGACTAAAAAAAGACACAAAATGGCCAAAAAAAGACACCAAAAGACACAAAATGGCCAAAAAAAGACACAAAATGACTAAAAAAAGACACAAAATGGCCAAAAAAAGACACAAAATGGCCAAAAAAAGACACAAAATGGCCAAAAAAAGACACAAAATGACAAAAAAAGACACAAAATGACTAAAAAAAGACACAAAATGACCAAAAAAAGACACAAAATGGCCAAAAAGAAACACAAAATGACTAAAAAAAAACACAAAATGACTAAAAAAAACACAAAATGACCAAAAAAAGACACAAAATGACCAAAAAAAAGACAAAATGACAAAAAAAGACACAAAATGACTAAAAAAAGACACAAAATGACCAAAAAAAGACACAAAATTACTAAAAAAGACATAAAATGACCAAAAAAGACACAAAATGACTAAAAAAGACACAAAATGACCAAAAAAAGACACAAAATGACTTACAAAGACATGAAAAGAATTCAAAAATGGACAAAATAGCCCAAGACTCCATAGAGTTAAGTTGTTAACCCATTTCTTGTTCCCTGAAAAAGGCCTACTTGTATAATTCTGAAATGTACATTATTTTCCAGTTTTGGTTAAGCTTACCTTTTTTTATTTACCTCTGGCAGTTCACCACTTACCTTTGGACCCTTTCAAGCTGTTCATTTGACTTGAACTGCTTGAATTTCAGTAAAAAACTGGAAAAATTGGGGTGTTCGAAAACTTTTGACCGGTAGTGTATATATTACATTTTATCCTATAACTCCTGCTTTATTTAATGCTCATGTTAACTGCGTGTTTTTCTTGTTGTAGCAGCAGCAATGTTGGGGGAGAACCACAATTTAAACGACTGCTTCTCACAGAAAAAAGTTTGCAGGTAAAGTAAGATAGAGACAGAACTTTATTTTTACTCACCATGCTGCGCTCTTGGCTCTGGAACTGCAAAAAAATGACATTAAAAAAAAACAGTGTCATGTGACTGAATTTTCCACAAGAAATATATTTGTTTTTATTATTTTATCATTAACAATGCATGGTGGTTAAAATAGATAATTCCAAATAATATGGAATTGCAGAAAAAGGTACAAAAACATTGGTAACACTTTACAATAACCATCATTTATAGATGGTAAATAGATTTTTAATCATCATTTATAAACCGTATATAGGCAATTTAGAGTGGTGAATAGAAAATGTAATAATGTTGAACTATAATTTATAAATGCCAAATAGATTTCTTTACCATAAACAAACATAATTGTTACTTTATTAATAGCTTTACACTCATTATAACATTTTTAACACCATATTAAGTATGTAAATCATTTCAAAATTATTCTTATGCCTTTAAGAAATTGCTTGAAAACATTTAAAGATTAAATATGTATAGAATTTTGTAAATGGTTAATAATAATTGGTTTATAAACCATCTATAAACATCACTTAGATGGTTATTGTAAAGTGTTACCAAAACATTTTTTATTATTATTATTATTACATTTTGTTTTTTCATTATAAGGTTGAAAAAAAAATCTGTAATATCAATGTATAAAACAAAAATTGCATCGCTGGAAAAGTGATTAATGATGCAATAATTGCAGGATTATAATAATTCATTGAAATCTCTTCATTTGTATAAACTCCCTGCAGTTATTATGTTCACTATATCAGTTGACTGACATATTTGATATAATTACTTTTTTCAGAAGTGGTCACTTTCCTTAATGATAGAGTATATATCATTATTGTTATTGTATTTTGACTTCTGCTATATTTTGTCTTTTCTGTCTTTAATTCTCATGTTTGCTGAATGTTTTTCTTTTAATGGTCTCAGCCTGAGAATCTGAATTTTATGCCTGCAAATGACAGAAAAATGCTTGTTTGACAACAGAATCAAGAGCAGAACTTTATTTCTACTCACCGCTCTCCTCTCTTGGCTTCAGAACTGCAGAAAAAAACGACAAAAACGAATTAAAAACAGCGCCACATGACCAATCTCTCTCACTAATCTGCGCACAAAAACACGTCTTTACATTTTCAAACTGCATGCAACACACGCGACAAACACGTAATGTAGGTAGATATAAGCCTAATGTAGGTAATGTAGGTAGATATAAGCCTAATGTAGGTAATGTAGGTAGATATAAGCCTACTGTAGGTAATGTAGGTAGATATAAGCCTAATGTAGGTAGGTAGAGGCTTTATTACCTCTGGCTGCGACGATCAGAAGACACACACCGATAATAAGTCCGATAGGTGCGCAGAGTGAGATCTTCCTCTTCATCGCTGCAGAGAACTGATTCTGCTCTGACTTCCTTCTAGGAAAAAAGTTACATTCATAGTTAGAAATGTGGCAGAAAAAAGAATCTGCTGCGTCATTCAGCACCTACTTTCACTTTTAAATACTCCAACAAGCGATATCTCCCCTCTCCACACACACACACACACACACACACACAAACAGACACACACACACACAAACAGACACACACACACACACAGACACACACACACGCATTACCCACTCACTTTGTTGGGAGGAAGCGGAGAGAAGGAGCAGCTCGTCCGCAGTGAATGAATGACCTTTAAGAACAGGAAGAAGATGAAGATGGGAGGGATTAAAACAAAGGAGGCGCTTCAATAATCGGACAGATGACTAATGGACTAAAGTGCCTCTAGAGTGAAAACAGCAGTGGTGAAAACAGCAGTGCCTTATTGGCTGGCCTCTACACGTAGCTACAAGGAAATGATTGGGTGCCCCTTCATACAATAAATCATGATGATGTGCCCTCTAGTGCAAGGAAATTCGATAACGTGCCTTGATCAGTGGCCTTTTTTCCTGTTTGGTGCCTCTGTGGCACCAAAGACACAAAATGACCAAAAAAAGGAAATAAAATGACCAAAAAAAGACACAAATTGACCACAAAAGTATCAAAAAAAGACACAAACTGACCAAAAAAAGACACAAAATGACTAAAAAAAAACCACAAAATGACCAAAAAAAGACACAAAATGACAAAAAAAAGACATTAAGTGACCAAAAAGACTAAAACACATGAACACATGAACACTTTAACACAGTGGAGACAGAGCTGACTTCCAAAATGATTTGGCGACCCCCAGAAATCATCTCGCGACCCCAATTGGTGTCCCGACCCCAAGGTTGAGAACAGCTGCTCTAGAGTAGCTATCCTCAACCTTGGGGTCGGGACACCAATTGGGGTCGCGAGATGATTTCTGGGGGTCGCCAAATCATTTTGGAAGTCAGCTCTGTCTCCACTGTGTTAAAGTGTTCATGTGTTCATGTGTTTTAGTCTTTTTGGTCACTTAATGTCTTTTTTTTTTGACATTTTGTTTGTTATATGGTCATTTTGTGTCTTTTTTTTAATCATTTTTTGGTCATTTTGTGTCTTTTTTTAGTCATTTTGTGGTTCTTTTGGTAATTTTGTTTCTTTTTTGGGTCATTTTGTGTCTTTTTTGGTCATTTTGTTTCCTTTTTTGGGTGATCTGAACTGTGCGTGTGAGATTGTGTTCAGTGAGTGGGGGTCACGGACAACATGGATGTTAAATTGGGGGTCGCGACTCAAAAAGGTTGAGAACTACTGGTTTAGAGATTCTATAATACGGTATCACCCAACTGTGAATAATGTTATGTGAGATGTTTGCTCTCATTTAGCTCTCAAAGTGCACAAAATAGATGCATTTTACTTAAAAATGTACAAATTTTCTCCCGGGGGGGCCCCGGATCCCCCTAGATGGTTTGGTTCAGTACTTTTAATTGTCAGGACCATATCATTAATTACTTTGATCTGGATCTCCTTTTAACTTAATGCTAATATTTCATCATACATGATCATCATAGCTTTTTGCTGCTGGTGGTGCCCCGTGTTGTGCAGAATGGGCCCTTCTTATTTTTTCGCCCTTCTAACAGTCTGAGTCCACCACTGATGATATTTGCATTTAATGTATGTTTTTTTTCTACATTAAATGCAAATACCATTGAAAAAAAAGAAAAGTCAATTAGGCGTACTTTTATTACAATTATTATTACTGTTAAAAAAATGTTAATATACGTTGGTTTTTTTTAATGCTTTTTACTGCGGTAAAGGTTTTTTCCCTATTAATTTTTTATTTTGTTTTTGAAGAAAAAACATGCACACTTAACAACTCATAATTTTGACTTTTTATCTCACAATTATTACTTTTTATCTCATAATTTTGACTTTTTATCTCACAATTATTACTTTTTATCTCATAATTATGACTTTTTGTCTCATAATTTCAACTTTTTATCTCACAATTTCGACTTAATATGGGCAAAAAACAATTCTCAACAAAGCCAAGTTTTCATCCATAATTTTATAACTGGCAGAAATGGGTTTCCATCAGATTCATATGGGTAGTTCCTGTTTAAACTTGTGTTAAAGAGTAAATGCAGCCAGTAGCTGCTGGTCCTCCATCACGCCACTAGATGGCAGGTTTAACCTAAACAGATCACTTCCTTTTGTGACAGCTCCACTTGGACTGTTTAGATTTACAGACACAATTTTAACAATGTTAGACACTTGGATGATTAATTCTGGCTTCTGTCATGATTCAGTTCTTCTCTGGTTAAACATCAGCCTAAAGAGTTTAATTCAACTAAAGTATTTACAATAAACTGTCACCAGTCTGCAGCGAGCTCCTCAGTGAATCACAGTTTGATTCTTTTCATAAAAGGAACAAAACAAAAACTGTATTCACTATCTAACTTATTTTCCCTGTTAAAGCAGCATTCAATGATTGATTGATTGATTGATTGAATAGTTGTAGTTGTTGAGTAGTAACATAGATCCACATTCCTCAGAAAGGGAAATGAAATCAAGAAGTGAAAAGATGAGGCTTCTCCAGGTCGTGTGACGAGGTGTCCGCCTTGTGACTCTAGCTTACATTGAATCTAAAACCCCTTTTAGACTAAAGTTAACCTGGTTCTACTGGTTTTGGTTCACCGTTGGTTCAACTTGTAAACCGTCTCAGAACCAGTTTGGCGGACTACATTGTTTCTCTACAAATGTTGCTCCTGGCTTTGTGAGTCAACATTGGCATCCAAACACGACATGTACAACACATCTGTTCAGCTCATATTGAATGCTATGGATGGCAATTATATTCTTAATGGATGGATGGATGGATGGATGGATGGATGGTTGGATGGATGGATGGATGGATGGATGGATGGATGGATGGATGGATGGATGGATGGATGGTTGGATGGATGGATGGATGGATGGATGGTTGGATGGATGGATGGATGGATGGATGGATGGATGGTTGGATGGATGGATGGATAGTTGGATGGATGGATGGATGGATGGTTGGATGGATGGTTGGATGGATGGATGGATGGATGGATGGATGGATGGATGGATGGTTGGATGGATGGATGGATGGTTGGATGGATGGTTGGATGGATGTTGGATGGATGGATGGATGGATGGATGGTTGGTTGGATGGATGGATGGATGGATGGATGGATGGATGGATGGATGTCTTCATTTATTTAATTTCTTCCAATTATAATGATTCTGGCTTATATTTAATGAAGACCTAAAATTCAGTGTCGGGGGGGGAGGGGGTCTGCTAGAGCACTTGCTGATTTATACAGTTCATCACTGGATTTTGACAAAAGTCAAAACCACCTCCTGCATGCCCTGAAACCTGTGTGTCACCTGCGCAATGGCAATGTCTAGAGCTGCGTAACATACTGACACCTTGAAGTACTCCTCTGCTTCGATAGCCTTTCATCCTCGCATAACTCACCAAAGTGTCTTTTTGTGCGCCTTCCGCGTTTTTGTGGAAATGAAGGCGGAATACCCCATGACTGGACAAGATTTTGCGCATTTGCTTTAAGGCTTTGAAACTCCCCTCTGAGTGACACAAAGGTCTCAGATGCACTTGCTAGATATTTGATGCCTGCAAAATATCAATGTTTTGTTTTTGGAGACTTCATGAAACAATAGTTTCCAGAATTTTACCCTGTATCACTGTTTTTATTTGAAATATTCGTTTTATTTTATGCTCAAAATACAGACAATATCATGACCTGAACCCTATATGTTACGGTAAAAAAAAAAAAAAAAAGATATTTGTTTTACAGGCCCTATGGTATGGGGGGGTATACTTTACGGCCCAGTATATGACTCAATACTTGGTTGGGGCTGTTTGACTTGAACTACTGGAAATGGACTTCTCCATCGTATTCTGATTTATTAAGATGCAGCTGTATTTACGTTTATTGTTTGGTAGCAGGGGCTACATGAAGTGTGTGGGTCTAGTGGTTAGCAGTCTTGCCTTACAGCAAGAGGGTCGCTGTTTCAACTCCGGCCTGCAGCTTTTCTGTGTAGAGTTTGTCTGTGCACAGTCCAAAAACATTAATTGCCCGTAGGAAAGACTGACAGTGTGATTGTCTGTCTCTGTGTGTCAGCCCAAATGCAGACTGGGGGTAGGAAAAACTACAAAATGGCAACCGTTTATGGACTTTTTTGTGACGATGTAACCCCCCCCACGCACACACACACACACTCCTTTCTTTTTATTATTATTATTATATTTTTATTTATTTATTTATTTTTATTTTTATTTATTTTTTACTTCCTCCTCTTTCCCCTCTCTCTTTTATTTTTATTTATGTATTTTATCTGTTATGTTTATGTGGTCGGTTTATTCATTTTATACAGACTATGTCTAAATATCTAAATACTGTATAGTCTATTTGGTTCGGTTTTGTGTGACTGTTGTTTGTTCTTAAAATCATACAATTTAAATCTAAGGATGTGTACAACATGTTTAATGTCAACACCAATGTACCCTGATGTAGGTATGTCCCTCTGATTTTTTTTGTATACACATCAATAAAAATATGAAACACACAGAAAAAACTACAATAAGTTTATGGTCTCCAAGACAAACAGGAACAGGGTGAAAGACACGAGAAGGAATCAAGGGAAGGGAAGCAGGGGAAGAGGAGACGGGTGGAAACTGGCAAGTACTGGAACTGATTCATGGAAAAAGAATGTCAGCACGGGGAAAAACTCTGAGACGGAGAGATTAATCAAAGGAGAGGAAAACATTCTGGGGCTGAATGAATGAAGATCCAGAGGAGATATACTGCAGATACACACACACACACACACACACACACACACACACACATACATGTCTTTGTGTAGTTGTGAGGACCACCACTTCCCCTAGCCCAACACACACATTTCAGGGTTTACCATCTCTGTTAGGACCTTCCCTGAAATTCATACAGATGATTAATTAAGGCCTTTAGAGGCTATCCTAGCATTTTCTTTGTGAGGACTGGGAAAAATGTCCTCACAACTACAAATGTCCTCACAATGTTGGTATTCTGCCATGGGTTGGTCCTCACAACTATATGAAGACAAACACACACACACACACACACACACACACTCTCACACACACACACACGCACACACACACACGCACACACACACACGCACACACACACACACACACACACACTGTTATGTAACTCTCAGCTCCTCTGTCTCTCTGTCTCCAATAACTCTGTTACTTCTTCAGTTCAAATGTGTTTATTATAATTATTATTATATTACTGCACTAGAAAAAGATTTAACATGTTGAATGTAGAATGTGAAGAATAACAGGATATCCTGCTACATCCTGGTGCATTAACTAATAATTAACTAACCACCTTATTTCAGGCAGTTACATTTTTTATTGACTTTTTATTACTTTGAAACAAACAATGTACTTTCTTTCCTACTCTGACCTGAGGGAAGTTTGCCTAAACCAAACCAAACTGTGGCAGTTTCACAATTTTAACAACATCAACAAGTCTGTTCATGTTAAGGTTGGTCCCCATCGTTCAGAGCTATAGAAATATACCTGAAATAGTTTCCGGCCTGAGTTTTTTTTGAGTCTCTTCTCTCTGTGTGTGTGGCGACTTCACATCCTGTTTAGGTGAAGTGTGAAACTGTCATCTTTTGTGTTTCATCACAGTTTCCATTCCAACTTTATTACAGGGTTCATTCCCATGCGAATGTTACTGAAGCAGAGAATTTGGGGGTTATTTTGATAAGTACAGTAGAGAATCGTCAGCAAACTGTTGAAAGTGACGTTTAGCAATTACTCAAGCACAAATTTGAGGTATTTGCACATCACTTGAATATTTCTACCCTCATCTCAGAGGCAGAATGTACTTTTTACTCCACTACATTTATTTATTTATTACATTTAGTTTGCAGTTAGAATAATAATGCAGCGTGTTGTAATGATGAACACATCAATGCACCATTACACTGTGGAATTACTACTTTTACATAAGCAAATATCACAGCACAAGAATCATAACTTTACAAAGAATACTCATGTAATCAGCTAAATTTTGCAATTTCTGCATTACTTTAAATATGTTTTCAAAAGTTACATTATGAGCATGTATGTTTGTAAAATGTTTGAATTTCATTGCAGATAAAAGTTTTTTTGATCTGATTGATGATTTCCTGTCTGTGGTCTGTTTCTGTGTCAAACTGTGAAAGAGGAAGAGTGACAACATTGACAGGATGGAGGTCACCTCGCTCTGCCTCGTGCTCTGTAAGTAATTTTACTTTTTGAAATAATAATACCTATCTAATACCTATCATTTCATAAAAATCAGTGCTTGCTCATAGATAAGCACAGAACAACTAATTTGTTTTTGTATCTTAGAAAATAAATTAAACAAAGCCAGGAGTTACATCCTGCTCGCCCACGTACTGTGAAACACAAATGTATATTGTTCAAATACTCCTGACTTATTTCAGAGATGATGAGGAAGAAGCTTATCTGATGAACAATCTGGAACACACAGAATACCATTTTCATAACAATTAATGTTGTTTTTGTCCAACTGGATGATTATAAGTACAATATTCACTCTTATTGCTCTGTTTTGGTCTCAATCAACTTCTCTTTAACTTTCTTTACCAGATAATAATAATAACTAGAAAATTTCTAAAGAAATTTTGATTGTGTGCTTGCCTCTGGACCGTGACTCTCGTGGCTTATCAAAAGGGGCAGGGATTAAACAGGGACTTTCTGCTGAGTACACTCACACCTCATACAAGTCTCTAGGACAAACGGTTCACTAGTTAGTAAAAGGGGGCGTGGCTTATCAAAGGGGCGGGGTTATCAATCACCAGTTAAACAGGGACTCTATGCCGAGTAATCTGACACCTTATACAAGTTTCTAGGACAAACGGTTCACTAGTTAGTAAAAGGGGGCGTGGCTAATTAAAAGGGGCGGGGTAATCAATCACCAATTAAACAGGGACCCAGGTGGAGTCGACCAATCAGAGCAGAGCAATCAACTGAAATTAATTGACAGTTCCGCCACACTGAGCAGACAGAGGTGGACAAACTGAAAATTCTGGCCTCGAACAGAAAGCATTTTTGGCAAAACCATAATACCTATCATTGATCCGACTTCACTTTGAGCGTCCTGAGTTCTTCCTCAACGTCTACATATGATTTTTTTAAGAAAAATGGAAAAATAGCTTTGTTAGAGCGATCTAAAAAAACAGTTGGATCTCATATTTTCTGAAATCTTCCTGCGTTTTTAATAAGGGACTCAATGAGGCTGTTGGTGCGTTTTGTTTGTGCATCTGTGCGTCCTCCGCCCAAACTATAACTCTGACAGCTTTACCAGAGGATTGTGAGGGAGAGGACAAATTTTCCTACGTTTCTATGTATAAATTATTTCTGTAGAGTGGAATTTGCGGCCTGGAACGCAGTTTACAAATTTATTTTTTGACAATTATTTCCCTGCCTCTACACTCTGTTTGATGACATCACCACTCTAGACTCTCCATAGGGTTACATTGGGGGGATTTTTTGACGTGTTTTTGCCCAATAATTTGAAAACCGTTTGTCGAAACCCTTAGAAAAGTCATAGCACACTTGTCATGGGCGAGCCGGTCGATTTGATACCTTTTTTGTGTATGTGCGGCCAAAACTCTGGGAGGAGTAGTCGACCGAAAAACAACACGGAAGAAACGGAAGATTAAAAATAAGAACAGTCCCGGTGAATAACAATTAGTGTGCTTTTGCAAGCACACAAAACTAGAAAATTTCCTCTGGGGGAAATTCTGAAAGGGCCACGGGGGCTACTGCCGGTGTGTGTACACTATGATGAGACTCTTCAGAGATTTCAAACAATTAATACTAGCAATGTTATGATACTATATAATATACAAGGAGCACACCTACAACAAGCATTCCTTTACAAGTATTTAGTGTGTGAAGCATGTGTGTGTGCTTACTCGCCTATACACTACTGGTCAAAAGTTTTAGAACACACCAACTTTTCCAGAATTTAATTGAAATAATGCAGTTTAATGTCTCAGTGTACTCTGAAATTAATGCACATTTGCAACATTTAAAATTCTTTATTAAGCATGATAGTGTTATTTTTATGTTGGACTAAAGGACTAAAAAAAGACACAAAATGACAAAAAAAAGACACCAAAAGACACAAAATGACCAAAAAAAGACACAAAATGACTTACAAAGACATGAAAAGAATTCAAAAATGGACAGAATAGCCCAAGACTCCATAGAGTTAAGTTGTTAACCCATTTCTTGTTCCCTGAAAAAGGCCTACTTGTATAATTCTGAAATGTACATTATTTTTCAGTTTTGGTTCAGCTTACCTTTATTTATTTACCTCTGGCAGTTCACCACTTACCTTTGGACCCTTTCAAGCTGTTCATTTGACTTGAACTGCTTGAATTTCTGTGGTTCTCTCTCTCTGTGAGAGATAAATCAAAAGATGAAAGGCTTTGTGGTCGACCACAAGTAAGAGCGATCTGAAAAACTGTTAAATATGCTTTTCTACAGAAATCTTCTTGCATTTTTAATATTGATTCAGTGAGGCTGTTGGTGCGTGTTTGTCCTGCAACTCTTCGACTTGTAGGACTAGTAGTGGGACGAAATTGCGTCCGGAAGCGGAAGAAGAAAAAATCCACTGTATAACAGTATTGCTCGGTGCGATTGCCCCGTGGCCCTAATTAACCATGAGGTGGTAGTAAGGTTAGACCAGCCACTCCCTTGTTCTGCGAGTTAAAATTGCCGTTTCTGATGTGAAAGCTAGCACTAGCGGAGTCACCGTTAGCTTTGCTTAGCTTGTAAATCACAACAGAGGATATACAGCTGTGCACCATGTTAGTTCAGATCCAAATACCCACAATAACACGGAACATTAACCAGATGAGGTGGTGGTTAGGTCAAACCAGCCACTCCCATGTTCTGTGAGGTAAAATTGCTGTTTCTGTCAATGGAGTCCTGGTGACTTTGAAGAAAGCAAAGGTAATTGCTTTGGTTTCCTGTCAAAAAGGGCTGTATGACAAGGTAAAGCAGGGAAAATATTTGTAAAAAAGGGAACACTTAAATAATTGTTTTAGGTGGCTAAAACATGTTTAGCTGCGCCCAACTACAGCAGTATCCATTACTCTCTTTAAAACCAACAGACTCCATTGACAAAAACAGTGATTTTACTTCACTGAACAAGCGAAATTGTTGGTCCACCACTGCTTCGATCTGTCAGTTTGTTTGTGTGATTGTGTGACTTTCGGCTTCCGATGTGGAGTAACAAAAACTAGCGCTAAGTCATCAGAAGAGACTCATGAATCAACACAAACATCAACAGAATATAACACAGAAGTAACATCATAACTCACGGCTCAATAGACGCACACACTGCAGATCGGTCAGCCGATGTTTGCTCTGAGCCGATCAGCGCGCATGCGGTGCATTCAAGGACCGCGGCAGTGTGGGAATTCACACGTGCGGCAGAAATATGCACAAAGGGATGATCTTTTGTACAATCATCCAGAAACAAGCCTCAGGTCATGTGGGGAAAAGGTTTTCAGAAGGTCTTTTGATGCTAAAGGATGCACAGTTTAAGTAAAATGTAAATGTTTGGATTTATTTATTTTTATTTTTTATTTAACCTTTATTTAACCAGATAAAAAACCCATTGAGATCGAGACCTCTTTTACAAGGGTGACCTGGCCAAGAAGGCAGCAGCACACGTCAAAAGTTACAAGACAGACGAACAATAACAATAAACAGGCAGCGAAAAGTCCAACATATTAAAAATACTAAAGTGCAAGTGAATAGGCGGTATAAATAGGTAGCATAAATATGCAGTATAAAGTGCAGCAGTGATAAATACAGTAGCGAATTAGGAACATGAGCACTGTGCAAAAGATTTACATTGACGTTTTTTGAGAGTTGTGCGAAATGCTCCCAAAGGAATAAGTTCTGATAGTTTCAGCTCAGATTGAAGGGTATTTAAATACATGCAAAGCTACAGAATGATATAAAAATGTAACGTTAAACAGATAAATAATGCAGCCCGCTCTCCCTGCAGCCACGCTGACCATCACGCCTGACAGAAGTCAGTTCTTCCGTTATGAGCGCATCACTCTGATGTGTTCGTCCAACTCCAGCGGCTGGAGGGTGAGGAGGAACACCTCGTCCGCCGTGTCCGAGGTGTGCACGTACGGCTGGGGCATCCCGGGCGACTCGTCCTGCGAGATCGAGGCGGCGTACCCATCGGACAGCGGCGTGTACTGGTGCGAGTCTGAGCAGGGCAACCGCAGCAACACCGTCAGCATCCACGTCCCCAGTAATAACACACCACTCCACATCCACCCTCTGGGACATTTCTCTGTTTTGTCCTTCTCATTCTGTCTGATTATGAACATAAAAAATGTTTAGCTCACCTGTATGACCTGATCATTATTTTTTCACTTTTTTCCCCCATTCTTTTTTTTCCCAATAGAGTTTTTTGTTTGTTTGTTTAAGCTGTGGTCAGGTTTTTTTCCCCCAATTAAGTTTTTTTTTTCCTATCATTTTTTTCCGATTAAAGTTTTTTTTTTCCTATCATTTTTTTCCGATTAAAGTTTTTTTTTCCTATCATTTTTTTCCGATTAATTATTTTTTTTTTTTTTTTTTTTTTTTTTTAACTGCGGTAATGTTTTTTTTTATTTCAGTAACTTTTTTTGCAGTAACGTGTATTTTTACTGCAATAACATTTTTTTTACTGCAATAATGTTTTTTTTTACTACAATAAGTTTTTTTTTTACTGCAATAACATTTTTTCACTGCAGTAACGTGTGTATATTTTTACTGCAATAAGTTTTTTTTTTTTACTGCAGTAACATTTTTTTACTCTTTGTTAGCTTGTAAAAAACTTTTTTCCCCTTTTAAAGTTTTTTTTTACTGTTGTAATGTTGTTGTTTTTACTGCGGTAAGGTAAGGTTTATTTTTCTTATTACAGGTTTATTTTTTTGTCTTTTTTCTGCTATTAAAGTGTTATTTTGTTTTTGTGTAAAAACACAATCATGCTCAATGAAGAATTGTTAATGTTGGTTTCAAATCGAACACATAAGAGGTCAAATGAGGAGAACCTCTAGTTCTATATTTTATTCTAAGTAAATTTGATCTTATCTCTGGTTTTACTTGTTGTATCATCATCAAACACAAACGGGCCTCATGGAGTCTGACGGCAGGAAACACTGCTGAAGGTTTTTATTTGATTTGATTAATTTATAGAAATGTTTCCTTCTTGATTTCAGAGGGAGTTGTGATCCTGGAGAGCCCTCCACTTCCTGTGATGGAGGGAGACAAAGTGACTCTTCTCTGCTCCTACAAGGAGGACAACCAGGATAAACCCACCTCAGATTTCACCGCCGCGTTCTTCAGAAATAACAAATTCATCGACAGCAAGCCCGCAGGGACGTTGACCTTCCAGTCGGTGTCCAAGTCAGAGGAAGGCTTCTACATGTGCGAACATCCAACCAAAGGGAAGTCGGCACCGAGCTGGCTGGCAGTCACAGGTGACAATCTTTTTCATTTTTTAGGCTTTTTTATGTGTTATGTACAATGCACAACATGGTTAAAAATGACCCGCCTTCATTTCCCATGTTATATAATTCTTGCTGTGTGTTTCTGTGCTCTATCTTTTGATATCAACTTATTTTATGATTGGATATTCCAAGAATTCTTTAAATATCTTGTTATTGATAACAAGAGATTATTATTTCCATTTTGCCTCTCATACTTTATGAAGAAAAAACGTTTTTGTATTATTACATAGCTAACTACTTGGCTAAGTAGCTTGCTAAGCTAACTACTTAGCTAACTACTTAGCCAAGAAGTCAGCTAAGTAGTTAGCTTAGCAAACTACTTAGCTAACTACTTAGCCAAGAAGTCAGCTAAGTAGTTAGCTTAACAAGCTAATTAGCTAAATACTAAGCCAAGAAGTTAGCTAAGTAGTTAGCTTAGCAAGCTACTTAGCTAAATAATGGATACGGGTCATTTTTTCTTTTTCATTTTTTTATTATTTCAGAGATGATGAGGAAGAAGCTTATCTGATGAACAATCTGGAACACACAGAATACCATTTTCATAACAATTAATGTTGTTTTTGTCCAACTGGATGATTATAAGTACAATATTCACTCTTATTGCTCTGTTTTGGTCTCAATCAACTTCTCTTTAACTTTCTTTACCAGATAATAATAATAACTAGAAAATTTCTAAAGAAATTTTGATTGTGTGCTTGCCTCTGGACCGTGACTCTCGTGGCTTATCAAAAGGGGCAGGGATTAAACAGGGACTTTCTGCTGAGTACACTCACACCTCATACAAGTCTCTAGGACAAACGGTTCACTAGTTAGTAAAAGGGGGCGTGGCTTATCAAAGGGGCGGGGTTATCAATCACCAGTTAAACAGGGACTCTATGCCGAGTAATCTGACACCTTATACAAGTTTCTAGGACAAACGGTTCACTAGTTAGTAAAAGGGGGCGTGGCTAATTAAAAGGGGCGGGGTAATCAATCACCAATTAAACAGGGACCCAGGTGGAGTCGACCAATCAGAGCAGAGCAATCAACTGAAATTAATTGACAGTTCCGCCACACTGAGCAGACAGAGGTGGACAAACTGAAAATTCTGGCCTCGAACAGAAAGCATTTTTGGCAAAACCATAATACCTATCATTGATCCGACTTCACTTTGAGCGTCCTGAGTTCTTCCTCAACGTCTACATATGATTTTTTTAAGAAAAATGGAAAAATAGCTTTGTTAGAGCGATCTAAAAAAACAGTTGGATCTCATATTTTCTGAAATCTTCCTGCGTTTTTAATAAGGGACTCAATGAGGCTGTTGGTGCGTTTTGTTTGTGCATCTGTGCGTCCTCCGCCCAAACTATAACTCTGACAGCTTTACCAGAGGATTGTGAGGGAGAGGACAAATTTTCCTACGTTTCTATGTATAAATTATTTCTGTAGAGTGGAATTTGCGGCCTGGAACGCAGTTTACAAATTTATTTTTTGACAATTATTTCCCTGCCTCTACACTCTGTTTGATGACATCACCACTCTAGACTCTCCATAGGGTTACATTGGGGGGATTTTTTGACGTGTTTTTGCCCAATAATTTGAAAACCGTTTGTCGAAACCCTTAGAAAAGTCATAGCACACTTGTCATGGGCGAGCCGGTCGATTTGATACCTTTTTTGTGTATGTGCGGCCAAAACTCTGGGAGGAGTAGTCGACCGAAAAACAACACGGAAGAAACGGAAGATTAAAAATAAGAACAGTCCCGGTGAATAACAATTAGTGTGCTTTTGCAAGCACACAAAACTAGAAAATTTCCTCTGGGGGAAATTCTGAAAGGGCCACGGGGGCTACTGCCGGTGTGTGTACACTATGATGAGACTCTTCAGAGATTTCAAACAATTAATACTAGCAATGTTATGATACTATATAATATACAAGGAGCACACCTACAACAAGCATTCCTTTACAAGTATTTAGTGTGTGAAGCATGTGTGTGTGCTTACTCGCCTATACACTACTGGTCAAAAGTTTTAGAACACACCAACTTTTCCAGAATTTAATTGAAATAATGCAGTTTAATGTCTCAGTGTACTCTGAAATTAATGCACATTTGCAACATTTAAAATTCTTTATTAAGCATGATAGTGTTATTTTTATGTTGGACTAAAGGACTAAAAAAAGACACAAAATGACAAAAAAAAGACACCAAAAGACACAAAATGACCAAAAAAAGACACAAAATGACTTACAAAGACATGAAAAGAATTCAAAAATGGACAGAATAGCCCAAGACTCCATAGAGTTAAGTTGTTAACCCATTTCTTGTTCCCTGAAAAAGGCCTACTTGTATAATTCTGAAATGTACATTATTTTTCAGTTTTGGTTCAGCTTACCTTTATTTATTTACCTCTGGCAGTTCACCACTTACCTTTGGACCCTTTCAAGCTGTTCATTTGACTTGAACTGCTTGAATTTCTGTGGTTCTCTCTCTCTGTGAGAGATAAATCAAAAGATGAAAGGCTTTGTGGTCGACCACAAGTAAGAGCGATCTGAAAAACTGTTAAATATGCTTTTCTACAGAAATCTTCTTGCATTTTTAATATTGATTCAGTGAGGCTGTTGGTGCGTGTTTGTCCTGCAACTCTTCGACTTGTAGGACTAGTAGTGGGACGAAATTGCGTCCGGAAGCGGAAGAAGAAAAAATCCACTGTATAACAGTATTGCTCGGTGCGATTGCCCCGTGGCCCTAATTAACCATGAGGTGGTAGTAAGGTTAGACCAGCCACTCCCTTGTTCTGCGAGTTAAAATTGCCGTTTCTGATGTGAAAGCTAGCACTAGCGGAGTCACCGTTAGCTTTGCTTAGCTTGTAAATCACAACAGAGGATATACAGCTGTGCACCATGTTAGTTCAGATCCAAATACCCACAATAACACGGAACATTAACCAGATGAGGTGGTGGTTAGGTCAAACCAGCCACTCCCATGTTCTGTGAGGTAAAATTGCTGTTTCTGTCAATGGAGTCCTGGTGACTTTGAAGAAAGCAAAGGTAATTGCTTTGGTTTCCTGTCAAAAAGGGCTGTATGACAAGGTAAAGCAGGGAAAATATTTGTAAAAAAGGGAACACTTAAATAATTGTTTTAGGTGGCTAAAACATGTTTAGCTGCGCCCAACTACAGCAGTATCCATTACTCTCTTTAAAACCAACAGACTCCATTGACAAAAACAGTGATTTTACTTCACTGAACAAGCGAAATTGTTGGTCCACCACTGCTTCGATCTGTCAGTTTGTTTGTGTGATTGTGTGACTTTCGGCTTCCGATGTGGAGTAACAAAAACTAGCGCTAAGTCATCAGAAGAGACTCATGAATCAACACAAACATCAACAGAATATAACACAGAAGTAACATCATAACTCACGGCTCAATAGACGCACACACTGCAGATCGGTCAGCCGATGTTTGCTCTGAGCCGATCAGCGCGCATGCGGTGCATTCAAGGACCGCGGCAGTGTGGGAATTCACACGTGCGGCAGAAATATGCACAAAGGGATGATCTTTTGTACAATCATCCAGAAACAAGCCTCAGGTCATGTGGGGAAAAGGTTTTCAGAAGGTCTTTTGATGCTAAAGGATGCACGGTTTAAGTAAAATGTAAATGTTTGGATTTAAATACATGCAAAGCTACAGAATGATATAAAAATGTAATGTTAAATAGATAAATAATGCAGCCCGCTCTCCCTGCAGCCACGCTGACCATCACGCCTGACAGAAGTCAGTTCTTCCGTTACGAGCGCATCACTCTGAGGTGTTCGTCCAACTCCAGCGGCTGGAGGGTGAGGAGGAACACCTCGTCCGCCGTGTCCGAGGTGTGCACGTACGGCTGGGGCATCCCGGGCGACTCGTCCTGCGAGATCGAGGCGGCGTACCCATCGGACAGCGGCGTGTACTGGTGCGAGTCTGAGCAGGGCAACCGCAGCAACACCGTCAGCATCCACGTCCCCAGTAATAACACACACTTCACATCCACCCTTTGGGACATTTCTCTGTTTTGTCCTTCTCATTCTGTCTGATTATGAACCTAAAAAATGTTTAGCTCACCTGTATGACCTGATCATTATTTTTTCACTTTTTTCCCCCATTCTTTTTTTTCCCAATAGAGTTTTTTGTTTGTTTGTTTAAGCTGTGGTCAGGTTTTTTTCCCCCAATTAAGTTTTTTTTTCCTATCATTTTTTTCCGATTAAAGTTTTTTTTTCCTATAATTTTTTTCCGATTAAAGTTTTTTTTTCCTATCATTTTTTTCCGATTAAAGTTTTTTTTTCCTATCATTTTTTTCCGATTAATTTTTTTTTTTTTTTTTTTTTTTTTTTTTACTGCGGTAATGGTTTTTTTTATTTCAGTAACTTTTTTTGCAGTAACGTGTATTTTTACTGAATAACATTTTTTTCACTGCAGTAACGTGTTTATATTTTTACTGTAATAAGGTTTTCTTTTACTGCAATAACATTTTTTTCCGATTAAAGTTTGTTTTTTTTGTTGTTGTTTTTTTACTGCAGTAATGTTTTTTTTTTAACTGTAATTTTTTTCATTCATTTAATGCAATAACGTTTTTACTGCAGTATTTTTTTGGACTGCAGTAACGGTTTTTTTTAATTTCAGTAACTTTTTTTGCAGTAACGTGTATTTTTACTGCAATAACATTTTTCTTACTGTAATAATGTTTTTTTTACTACAATAACATACATTTTTTTCTGCAGTAACGTTTTTTTACTGCAATAATTTTTTTTTGCTGCAATAACATTTTTCTTTTACTGCAGCACATTTTTTCCTCTTGTAAAAGAAAAAAGCCTGTAAAAAATGTTTTTTCCCCTTTTAAAGTTTTTTTTTACTGTAATGTTGTTGTTTTTACTGCGATAAGGTAAGGTTTTTTTTCTTATAATAGGTTTATTTTTTCGTCTTTTTTCTGCTATTAAAGTGTTATTTTGTTTTTGTGTAAAAACGCAATCATGCTCAATGAAGAATTGTTAATGTTGGTTTCAAATCTAACACATAAGAGGTAAAATGAGGAGAACCTCTAGTTCTATATTTAATTCTAAATATATTTGATCTTATCTCTGGTTTTACTTGTTGTATCATCATCAAACACAAACTGGCCTCATGGAGTCTGGATGCAGGAAACACTGCTGAAGGTTTTTATTTGATTTGATTAATTTATAGAAATGTTTCCTTCTTGATTTCAGAGGGAGTTGTGATCCTGGAGAGCCCTCCACTTCCTGTGATGGAGGGAGACAAAGTGACTCTTCTCTGCTCCTACAAGGAGGACAACCAGGATAAACCCACCTCAGATTTCACCGCCGCGTTCTTCAGAAATGACATATTCATCGACAGCAAGCCCGCAGGGACGTTGACCTTCCAGTCGGTGTCCAAGTCAGAGGAAGGCTTCTACATGTGTGAACATCCAACCAAAGGGAAGTCGGCACCGAGCTGGCTGGCAGTCACAGGTTTTTCATTTTTTAGGCTTTTTTATGTGTTATGTACAATGCACAACATGGTTAAAAATGACCCGCCTTCATTTCCCATGTTATATAATTCTTGCTGTGTGTTTCTGTGCTCTATCTTTTGATATCAACTTATTTTATGATTGGAGATTCCAAGAATTCTTTAAATATCTTGTTATTGATAACAAAAGATTATTATTTCCATTTTGCCTCTCATACTTCATGAAGAAAAAACGTTTTTGTATTATTACATAGCTAACTACTTGGCTAAGTAGCTTGCTAAGCTAACTACTTAGCTAACTACTTAGCCAAGAAGTTAGCTAAGTAGTTAGCTTAACAAGCTAATTAGCTAAATACTTAGCCAAGAAGTTAGCAAAGTAGTTAGCTTAGCAAGCTACTTAGCTAAATAATGGATACGGGTCATTTTTTCTTTTTCATTTTTTAGGCTTTTTTATGTGTTATGTATCTCACTGTGACCAGTTGAGAGGAGTTTAAATTGTTACAAACCCCCAAAAAAGTGTGTTATCTTTAAGAATTTGCCAAAAATGCACTATTTATCATTGAAAGAAACTGTAAACACAAGCATTATGGTCAAAGTTTGAACTTTCCGACAGTCCGTGAACACGTTTCTGTGATAAAAAAGGTAACCAAACCAAAGCTTAAAATGTTGAATCTCTTTTTTCTACATGTGTCATTTAAAATAAAGCATTTGCACGAACCAGATCCTGTTAAAAACATTAAATTCTGCTCAGAGACACTGAAGACATGATTGATTCAGCTGAGAATCTGTTTACACAGAGCTGAGAGGAGAGGACAGGAGAGACTGTTTACACAGAGCAGAGAGGAGAGGACAGGACAGGAGAGGCTGTTTACACAGAGCTGAGAGGAGAGGACAGGAGAGACTGTTTACACAGAGCAGAGAGGAGAGGACAGGAGAGGCTGGAAACATGACAATAATTCATATGTTGAGAAAACCACAAACAATTTTGTAATTTTTAAAATATTTTTAAAATATTTTTAAAATATTTTTAGAATATTTTTAAATAAATTTACATTTTTAAAAACTTTTTTTTTTTAAATAATCATTTTTTTCCCAATATTCCTGACACTTGTGGGCAAAAATGTTTTTTCTTTCTTTTTTTTTACATAAATTTAATTTTCTTCAAAAAAAATGTAATATTAAAGAATTTCAACTTTATTAGCCCCTTTTTTTCTGATTTCTGTCATTCTAACTGTGTTATTCTGCACAAGAATTATTAAAGATTTATAGGGATTTTATATATTGCGGTGAAACACAAGGACACAGAGAGGAGAATGTAACCATTGCAACATTAACATTTAACATTTAACATTAAATGAACACGTTATGGATTTTTTTGGGTTTTATATT
Source organism: Centropristis striata (assembly GCF_030273125.1). Taxonomy (NCBI): domain Eukaryota; kingdom Metazoa; phylum Chordata; class Actinopteri; order Perciformes; family Serranidae; genus Centropristis; species Centropristis striata. Next base: position 34,605,718 of record NC_081533.1, read on the forward strand.
TTTGAAAGTGAGTGTTAAAAATGTTTGAAATGTTGTCCTTTCCCCAGAGCTCCCTGAGCAGCCGGAGCCTGACTCCATCATCCCGCTGCCTCGGCTGCTCTGCAGCATCCTGCTGTTGGTTCTCTACACCGGTGTCTTCATCCTCTGTGTTCTCACCTACAGACGGTGGGCTCGAGGTAAGAAAACACTTTGAGTTGCATTTATATGTATGAAAAGCGCTATATAAATAAAGTTTGATTGATTGATTGATTGATAAGAAAATTTTGCATTGAAATGAATGGGACGGCCGGAAAAAAATGAGCGAAAAAGAACAATAATTGGAGATTTTTAAAGGTCTACTTCTCCGGCATAATTTCACCTAGAGACTCCATTTAAACTTTAAACAGTAGACACAAGTCTTGTGTATCGGTGTATTAATCCACGTTTCGATAGGTCATATAGTTTTTTATCAATCCCTGTTCAATGACCATGATCATTTTTGGAGAAATTCTGAGATTATAATGGGTGTGTATTGCACAGTGTGTGATGTCATCGCTCAGAGTGTAGAGGGAGAGAAAAATACTGTCAAAAAATAAATTTTAAAACTGCGCTCCAGGCCGCAAATTCCACTCTACAGAAATAATTTTTACATAGAAACGTAGGAAAATTAGTCTTCTCCCTCACAATCCTCTGGTAAAGCTGTCAGAGTTATAGTTTGGGCGTAGGACGCACAGATGATCCACCAACACCACCAACAGCCTCATTGGGTCCCATATTAAAAACGCAGGAAGATTTCTGAAAAAGGGAGATGTAACAGTTTTTTTAGATCGCTCTAACAAAGCTATTTTTTCATTTTTCTTAAAAAAAACATATGTAGACGTTCAGGAAGAACTCAGGACGCTCAAAGTGAAGTCGGATCAATGATAGGTATTATGGTTTTGCCAAAAATGCTTTCTGTTCGAGGCCAGAAATTCCAGTCTGTCCACCTCTGGCTGCTGTCACTGTTCCGGAACATTCAGGTGGCAGTTAATTCTGTTGATTGCTTTGATCTGATTGGTCGACCCCAACGCTTTGATGCTTTGATGGGATTAAAGTTACAGACACACACACACACACACACACACTCACACACATTTTGAGGTTAAAGGTCATAGGTTGCTGTATAAATAAATACTTGTAAAGGAATGCTTGTTGTAGGTGTGCTCCTTGTATATTATATAGTATCATAACATTACTAGTGTTAATTGTTATAAATCTCTGAAAGAATCTCATCATAGTGTACACATAGTGTCACAATTCTGACAAGTCTTTATTTTAATTTCACAGCTTTATTTTTGTTTTCTAACCTCAGTAAAACCAAATGCAACCAATTGTTTTTACACAAACATGACTTCAACATGAAATGTTTCATCCTGTATGTATTAAACACACAGAGAGACATTTCATACCTTTTTAAAAAATCGTACTGTATAGCCACAAATTCTATCCATTCATAATCTGCCCTTTATTATTCCTAGTGCTACTAATAAAGTACAAAATAATTAAATGATATAGAACTCACATATTCAAATATTTTTGTGCTTTTATTCAGTTTGACTATCGACTTTGCGCAAGACAGCAAGGTTCTAAAAGTTATATAATTTGTATGCATATTAAATTTAATTTGGGTGTAAATGTTATAAATAAACATAAAAGTACTGATATGTTTAAATGAGAGGCTGAGAAAATAAAAACTCATATTCTTCTATTATTGTTGTGTTTATACTGTAATAGTCCAAAATTATGTGAATATGCATACTGCATAGTTTTAGTGAAATAACATAGTCTCTGCCTCGTTGCCTCTAGAAACATAGGGAAAAACAGCTTGACAGTAAAATAACACATGATACAGAAACAACAACAAAAAAAACCTGACGTACTTTTTCCCCACAGCACGCTGTGTGTGGTTATAACTAGCGGCTATAACTTGTCAGAGGTGTGTGCGTGCAGATTTTTACCACACAGAGGAAGCTCATTGCTCACTTCACCACGCTGTGTGTGGTTCACTTCGTCATCTTACAAGAAAACACCGTGCACAAACCAATACCGCTGCAAAACTTAGTCACCGGACCAGTTGTTTACTCCCTCGGCTCTTCTTCAGTTTCACGAGACTAGCAGTGGCCGTTAGCGACTAGCAGTGGCCGTTAGCGACTAGCAGTGGCCGTTAGCGACTAGCAGTGGCCGTTAGCGACTAGCAGTGGCCGTTAGCGACTAGCAGTGGCCGTTAGCGACTAGCAGCAGGACAGTGAGGTCACATTGTGGATCATGTGACCGAACAACGTAGATCTAAATTGTTACTATTTTGTTTTATTTATTATTATTTTGGGCCACACAGACGGACTTTTACACACACACACGCACACACACACACACACACATAAACACACACACACACACACACACACACACATAAACACACACAGACACACACACACATAAACACACAGACACACACACGCACACACACATGCACGCACACAGACACGCACACACACATAAACACACACACACACAAACACACACACACACACGCACACACACACATACACACGCACGCACACACACACACACACACGCGCACACACATAAACACAAACACACACATGCACGCACACACATAAACACAAACACACACACACACACAGACACACAAACACACACACACGCACACACACATAAACACACACACACGCACGCACACAAACACATACAAACACACGCACACACATGCACACACACACACACACATAAACACAAACACACACACGCACGCACACAAACACACACAGACACACAAACACACGCACACACACGCACACACACACACACACACATAAACACAAACACACACACGCACGCACACACACACACACACACACACAAGCACACACACACACACACACATAAACACAAACAGACACACAAACACACGCACACACACACACGCACACACACACGCACACACACACGCACACACACACACACACATAAAAATTTATCCACGCATTTATAACAAGTAGACTAGATTACTGTAATGGTTTATTAACTGGAATCTCCAAATGAAGCATTCAAAGGTTACAACTAATTCAGAATGCAGCTGCGCGTATTCTCACTGGCACCAAGAAACATCAACACATCACACCCGTTCTTAAATCTTTGCACTGGTTACCCGTTAGAACAAGAATCCATTTCAAAATGCTGCTCCTGGTTTATAAAGCACCTCAGTACATCACAGATATGCTCATCACCTACACCCAGCAACAACACTTCAGTCAACAGGCAACTTACTCATCCCTCACACAGATCAAAGAAGGAGGAGCAACTTTTAGTGTTTATGCCCCGCGAAAGTGGAACACCCTGCCTGACACAGTTAAACATGCCACATCAGTAGCCATTTTTAAAAACAGATCAAAAACCTCTTTTTTCAACCACATTCGTTTCTTTTTTCAACAGCATTCGGTTGAACTGTGTGTGTGTGTGTGTGTGCATGTGTGGTTGTGGGAGTGGGTGCACATGTGTGAGTATAAGTATAAGTATAAGTGAGTGTGTATGTGGTGAATATGGCATAGCTTGTCTACCTGCACTCTTCAATTAATTTGTAATTGATTTTTTCTAATTTTGTTTGTTTTTGTTTGTGTGTTTTCTGTTGTCTTGTTTTGTTTTTTAACTTTTTTAAACCTGCACGTGAGGTTAAAGGTCATAGGTTGCTGTATAAATAAATACTCTAAAGCAGGGGTCTCAAACTCAAATTACTTGGGGGCCGCTGGAGGCAGTATCAAAATGACCAAAAGAAGACACAAAATTACAAAAAAAAGACACAAAATTACAAAAAAGACACAAAATTACCAAAAAATACACAGAATTACCAAAAAAGACAAAATTATTTAAAAAAGACACGAAATGACCCAAAATGAAACAAAATGACCAAAAAAGGACACAGAATTACCAAAAAAGACACAAAATGACAAAAAAGACACAAAATGACAAAAAAAGACACATTATTAAAAAAGACACAAAATTACAAAAAAGAAACAAAATTACAAAAATACACAAAATGACCAAAAAATACACAGAATTACCAAAAAAGACATACTTTTTAAAAACAAAACAAAACATACAATTGTTTTTTTTTTCAAAAAAAAAAAAAAAACCAATCATTAAAAAAAGACACAAAATTATCAAAAAAAAAGACACAAAATTACAAAAAAAGTAATTAAAGGGACCTTCCACACACAACACGGTAAAGTGCCATTCATATAAAACTCACATTAAACTTTCATATCAAGGTGGGGGCCACAAAATATCATCACGAGGGCCACAATTGGCACGCGGGCCGCCAGTTTGAGACCCCTGCTCTAAAAGGAATGCTTGTTGTAGGTGTGCTCCTTGTATATAATATAGTATCATAACAATACTAGTATTAATTGTTTGAAATCTCTGAAGAATCTCATCATAGTGTACACACACCGGCAGTAGCCCCCGTGGCCCTTTCAGAATTTCAGAATCCCTCCCTCACTGCGCTCAGTCGATTCTGTTGTCACTTTTAGAAGCCAACTGAAGACATTTTTATTTGTTCAGGCTTTTGATTCATTGTTTCGGGACTGCTATGGTTGTTTAAATTGCTGTTGTTTTGGTCTTTTAAAACTTGTATGTACATTTTTATGTTATGTGTATGATTTCTATGTGAAGCACTTTGTGACTTCTGTCTGTGAAAGGTGCTATATAAATAAAGTTTACTTACTTAGAATTTCCCCAGTAGAAATTTTCGAGTTTGCCTTTGTTGTTTTCATGGCGGCTCCACTTCCTGTTTCAGGGGAATTCAGACCTGCTCTCTGTGGCTGGTGACGGCTTTGTTTCTGTGGCTTTCTGTAGCAGAAATGATCCGTATTTACGTTTATCAGCTCATGCGAGGTTTAGGTGGTGAAACAAAACAAAGAAGTGAAAGAAGAAGACGATGAACTGTTACAGTGAAATGCCACTTAACTCTTTTCATGTGATTTTTTTCTTACAGAATCTCGAGGTGGATGCTAAAGAGCAGCTGATCATCTTTAATCTGTAATCAAGAAGAAGAAATGAACTGTTTATATGCTGGACATATAATATAAATATTCTCTATTTGTTACTCATCTTATATTTGTGTATCAGTGGCTTGGATGTTTCACCCTTTTGTTGCTTTTACACATGAATTTGCAAAAAAAAACCTCATTAATATCAAAGGGAAACAGATTTTTACAAAATAATATCAATTAATAAAAATATATAAGGTAAAATAAATGATTGCATAAGTATTCATCCCCTTTAACCCTTTATAGGACTCCTGGAAGTTGAAAATGTCAACCCTGAAGTGTTATTGGAGGATATTACAAGACTTTTTGCAAAATGTTTCATTTCTATATTGCAAATCGAGGCCAATTGAGTCATTATTATTATTATATTTATTAAAGTCTCTTTCCCACAGCAACTAAATAGACAATAACACATCATCTGCATACATCACCACTTTATCTTTTACCTTTAAACTGTTTATTATCTTTTTAGACTACTTATTACATATGCATAATGTCTAAATGTCTTTTTTAAAGCACCTTATATATGAGAAGCACACAGAAATTTAGTTGTATACTGTTCTAATACAGTGACAATAAAGAGAAGCTTGAATCTTGTGTGATTTACTGATTGGTCAGAGCAAAAAATAAATTTAAAAAAAGTGCTGTTCTGTGAGAACCACTGGAGAGTATCTCATAAACAGCTGTTTTCAGCTTGGTGACTGAAACTTTTCATGTAATTTTTTTATATTTTCAGTTGTATATTTAAAACTCTTGGATCAGCTGTAAAATATATTAGAATAAAATAAAATAAAGACAAAAAAAATCTAAATTAATCAAAAAAGTAAAATAATTAAAAATGATTAGATGAATTAAAACATAAACACTTATATATTTAAAAAATTGATATTAATAAGCATTATTATTATTATTATTATTATTATTAATGCTATAATATTATTATTATATTTTTAAATATAATATTAATATATCCATATATATATGTGTGTGTGTGTGTGTGTGTGTATACATATATTTATATATATATTTAAGAATATAATTATTGTTATTATATATATATATATGGCACTTAAAAAATAAATTAAAATAAAATAAGTAACAATAAATATGAATAAGATATTCTTAAATATACATGCATACATATATATATATATATATATATATATATATATATATATATATATATATTAAAAATTATAAAATTTGTTAACACATTGTCTAGGATTAAAATATATTAAAGGAATCAAATAAATTTCATACAAATGTATTCATCTAAATACATATCAAGACTTATCTTTTCACTGTAGCTGTTTTCAGACTTGCTTCTCTTAAAGTTGCGAAGAAATTTAAGAAGAAATCTAAGAACTTTGTTTTCAAGAATCTCATTTGTTCTCAAGTATTATCTTAGGGGAAACAAATAAGAAGAAAGTTAAGAAAAAAAACTAAAGAAAAGATAAGAATTTCTTCACCAATACCAAATCTTTTTAAATGTTGTGTTAAGAGCAGAGTTAAGAAAAAGGTGTCACTTAAGAAGTATTTTCTTCTTAATAATGCTTCGTGAACCCAGCCCCTGGTGTAAAAAGATTATTTTATCACCTAATCATATATTAGTGGCTTTTACTTTGAAATCTGCTCTGTGGATGGATTGCAGGTTGAGAAACATGCACACAAATTTCAAAATAAGATCCTCAACAGGGTCGTGCCACCTACTGGAGAGAGATGGGAAATACATTACACATGGAGAAAATCAGGTTCATCATATCTACTAAAGAGGAAATCTTTTTTAAATTATGACAACCTTTTCTTGATTTAATGTCTAAAAACTGAATTAGTGTTATTCTGTTGCTGTGCCATTTATGTTATTCCCTTGTTTTGTTTGTCTAATGTCAAAAACTCTGTCAAAAACAAACAAACATGTATTGTTCTGTGTACACTACTGGTCAAAAGTTTTAGAACACACCAACTTTTCCAGAATTTAATTGAAAATGATGCAGTTTAATGTCTCAGTGTACTCTAAATTAATGCACATTTGCAACATTTAAAATTCTTTATTGAGCATGACAGTGTTTTGAAAGTAAAAAAAAGATTCAAAATCACATTTTATGTTGGACTAAAGGACTAAAAAAAGACACAAAATGACCAAAAAAAGACACAAAATGACAAAAAAGACACAAAATGACAAAAAAAGACCAAAAAAAGACACAAAATGACAAAAAAAGACACCAAAATGACCAAAAAAAGACACCAAAAGACACAAAATGACCAAAAAAAGACACAAAATGACAAAAAAAGACACCAAAAGACACGAAATGACAAAAAAAAGACACAAAATGACCAAAAAAAGACACAAAATGACTAAAAAAGACACAAAATGACTTACAAAGACATGAAAAGAATTCAAAAATGGCCAAAATAGCCCAAGACTCCATAGAGTTAAGTTGTTAACCCATTTCTTGTTCCCTGAAAAAGGCCTACTTGTATAATTCTGAAATGTACATTATTTTCCAGTTTTGGTTAAGCTTACCTTTTTTTATTTACCTCTGGCAGTTCACCACTTACCTTTGGACCCTTTCAAGCTGTTCATTTGACTTGAACTGCTTGAATTTCAATTAAAAAACTGGAAAAATTGGGCTGTTCTAAAACTTTTGACCAGTAGTGTATATATTTTTCTGTTATAAAAACACAAAAAATAAACTCATCCATTCAGCCATTTAACAAGTTTGTTTCCAAAACCCACAAAAGGAGGAAAACATATTAAACACATTTTTATTTGATGATGTTAAAACCATAAAGATTCAAAGATGATTTCACAGTAGAAGTCGCTGTGAGATCTCTGCACAACTTCATTATCCTTTAACGCCAGTTACACCTGAACGCACCATTTCAGTTTTAAGTGTTTGCCCTTAAAAAAAATCTTTATATTATTATTTGTGTGTCCAAACTGTTCATCATTTATTAGCATTTCATGTTTACACACTGAGGATGATTTCAGCTGCTTCAGCTTATTTTCCATTGGGCGTGCAGTAACCAGAAGTGACCAGCAGGTGTCACTGCTGTCACACTTAAAATAATACTTAATTTTGTGCCTTTTTGAAATAGTTTTGTGTCTTTTTTTTGTAATTTTGTGTCTTTTTTTTGTAATTTTGTGTCTTTTTTGAGTCATTTTGTGTCTTTTTTTTGGTCATTTTGTGTCTTTTTTGAGTCATTTTGTGTCTTTTTAAAAAATAATTTTTCTTTTTTGATAATTTTACTTTTTTGATAATTCAGTGTATTTTTTGTAATTTTGTGTCTTTTTAGGTCATTTTGTGTCTTTTTTTTTTAAAAGTAATTTTTTTTCTTTTTTAAGTAATTTATTTTTTTTCTGTCATTTTGGATGTTTTTTTTTTTAGTAATTTTGTGTCTTTTTGATGTTTTTGTGTGTAATTTGAGTTTGAGACCCCTGATTAAGGATTACTGGGTTCTTATGGGGTAAAAAAGACTGGCTGCCTCAGCCAACTGTGCCGTAACTGCACAAATAAACGCACATTTGAAAAAACAGCAAAATTAACCAATGGGACAAAAAACATGATGATTCCAGCTGCTTCAGCTTATTTTCCATTGTTAGTGCAGTAACCAGAAGTGACCAGCAGGTGTCACTGCTGTCACAGTTTTAAACCAATCAGTGAGCAGGATTCTGTGGAACGAGACACACAAACACTGACGAGTCAACTTTTACTTTCCTACATGTGACTCTGAGTCATCAGTGAGTGTTTTGGGAATCTCTGATTATGTAAACATGATAAAACTGTTTCATGACTCGTCATCTTCTGCTAAATGTGTTTGTTTTAGTTTTTATAGTTCCCTTTATTTCATGCAGCTTTAATATTCACTTCAGGAAATAAAGATTATATAAATAAAGTCTTTTATTTGGTCAATAAGACTTTATTCCATTTATTATATATAAAAAAAGAAAACAAAAGAAGACGGAAAACACAGAAAATAACTGTAAAATAAACCCCAGCAGTGTTAATCTACGTGGTTTCCTGTCAGCTTTCAGCTTTCACTTTTGTGTAGAAAGTCGCTGCCCGAGTCACATCTGGGGAGGAAAACACACAGAAAAACAAATGAAAATAATAGTAAATATTAAAATTTAAATTAGAATAGAATCGTTCAATTAATGCCAAAGAACAGAAACACAGTAAAAGGAGAGATTTTCCTCCAGTTGTATGGAGGAAAGAAGAAAAGTTCAGGTTTGTTTTGAAGATGAAATAACAGATTTTTAAGCTTTTAATTAATTTAAATAAAAACAAATATTACCTTCTTCGCTTTGTTGAATGCTAATTAGGTCTATATCAATTTAATAAATTCATAAATAAATAAATGAGTCTAATATAATGATATATTAATTTGCCTATGAAGTAAATATATATATATGTATATATATATATTAATAAATATAACACATTTTCAAATAATTATTTTTATTTATTTCAAATGGTTTTTATTTAATTTCACATTAATTTCACAGTTTTTTATGTCTATTTCTCTAATTATTTATTAATAAATTAAATTAGTTATTTATTAATTCATTCCTATTAACAAATATTACCTTCTTCGCTTTGTGGAATGCTAATTAGGGCTATATGAATTTAATAAATTCATAAATATATAATTGAGTCTGCAAAATGATATATTAATTTGCCTATGAAGTATATATATATATATATATATGTATATGTATATATATATACATATATATATACATATATATATATGTATATGTATATATATATATATATATACATATACATATATATATATGTATATGTATATATATATATATATATATGTATATGTATGTATATATATATATATATATATGTATATGTATATATATATATATATATATATATATATATATATGAATAAATATAACACATTTTCAAATAATTATTTTTATTTATTTCAAATGGTTTTTATTTAATTTCACATTAAATTCACAGTTTTTTACATCTATTTCTCTTATTATTTATTAATAAATTAAATTAGTTATTTATTAATTCATTCCTATTTATTAACTTAAATGCCATTAATAATACATAATTCATAAAATGTTCATTTTTCAAGACAACATTTTATTAAATTTCCATGTTATTTCAATTTTTCATATTTATTTAGTTTTTATTTAGTTATACATTAATTGTTTAATGATTCATCCATTTATTTATTTAATCATGATTTAAATAAACTTCAGTAACAACTAGTACTTTACTTTGAGTGTTTTAGGTTTGTAGGTCATATACAGAAGATAATAATTATATTTTGTTTATTTGTTTCCATGAGCACTATCTCATCTGTGTATTTTTCCATTTATTATTAGTTATTTATAGTTACTTCACCCATAAAACTAAAAATAGAAACTGGGTGTGTGAGCGGTTGGTGACTCAGAGGACCCGTGCCAACTGTTTTGTTTTGTTGCCATGGTGATTTTCTGTGACATCGAGCTGGACCAATGAGAGCGTAGTGACGTTTAGGGGGCGGGGCTTAACCTCGAACAGACACAACAAACCACAAACAGGCATTTGGCCCAGAGGGCGTTACACACACACACACACACACACACACTGGAGGCAGAAAGTAAGTCTACACTCTTTTTAATATGTCTGATAGTTTAAAATCTCATTTAAGGTTGTTTTTTTTTTTTTTAAATGTATTCTAATTTAAATTTTGTTCCTGTTTTATATATAGTTTCTCATATATTTTATATTGTTTCCAATTTTAATTTTGTTCTTAATTTTTATTTTTGTACCTATTTTTTTATTGTTCATAATTTTTTATTTTGTTCCTATTTTTTTATTGTTTCTCATTTTTGTTTTGTTCCTAATTTTTAATATTGTTTTCTATTTTTTTTATTGTTCCTAATTTTTATTTTGTTCCTAATATTTGTATTGCTCCTATTTTTTATTGTTCCTAATATTTTTATTGTTCCTAATTTTTTTTGTTCCTAATATTTGTATTGCTCCTATTTTTTTTATTGTTTTTCATTTTTATTTTAGTTCCCAATTTTTATATTGTTTTCTATTTTTTGATTGTTCCTAATTTTTTTTCCTAATATTTTTATTATTTATTATTTATTTATTGTTTAGATTTCTTGTATTGTTTATAACTTTTTATATTGTTCCTAATTTTTATATTTTCCTCTTTCCAACTTTAATTATTGTAAATAGTTAAAGAAAATGATCATGCTTTTTTCATATTTCTTCTTGCTGAAATTGTTAAAACTTTGTTCTTCTGGTTTATTTTGCTTATTTACTATTTAATGTTATTTTATTGATGCTTCTTTTATTTTTGTTGTAAACTTTTGCTGTTTTATTCTTGAAAGTTCCTCGTTGTGGGACTAAAAAATGAATATTTTATCTTAAAATAAACATCTTTAATATCACCTGTTGGTTGGTTGTGTGTGTGTGTGTGTGTGTGTGTGTGTGTGTGTGTGTGTGTGTGTGTGTGTGTTACCCCTCATCCTGTTTGGCTGCACGTCCTCTGTAATGGTCACGTCAGTGTAAGCGACGTCTGGGTCCTCTTTACCTGGAAAACAACATTTATTACTGTTACGCTGCAGCTGCATTTCAGTATTTATAAATACATATTTGTTTTGTGAATTATAATTGAGCAGAAACTGTGAGGAACAAAAGTAACCGCTGTGTTTCTGTGGAGCAGCAGGATGTTAGTTTAACCTACATTTTGACATCAGAGACAAACTATTATTTAATTACTCAATTAAAATGAAGTCTGTTAAGCAGTGGCGGTTCTAGACCAGTTTTACTGTGGGGGCCAATGATGGGCCAGTGTTTAATCAGAGGGGCACATTAGCACATGAAAAAATGGCAAAGATGATATTTAAGCATTCAAAATCTTTGAATGTCTTGAAAAAGACACAAAATGACCAAAAAAGACACAAAATGAGAAGACAGACTAACAAAAAAAAAATCCACAGAAGACATAAAAATGACAAAAAAAGACACAAAATATCTAAAACAGACACAAAAAAAGACACATAAATGACACCAATGACAAAAAAGACACAAAATGACAAAAAAAAGACAACAACAGACAAAAATATTACCAAAAAAAGACACAAAAAGATACAAACGACCAAAAAAGACACAAAATGACCAAAAAAGACACAAAATGAGAAGACAGAATAGCCACAAAAAAACACAGAAGACATAAAAATGACAAAAAAAAGACACAAAATGAAAAAAAACAAACACAAAATAACTAAAAAAGACACAACAACAGACAAAAATATTACCAAAAAAAGACACAAATGACCAAAAAAGACACAAAATGACTTACAAAGACTTATAAAGACATGAAAAGGATTCAAAAATGGACAAAATATCCCAATAAGACTCCAGAGAGTTAAACTATTATACAATGTAACATTCTAGGTTCCTTTTGTGTGCAATGAGATATTGTTTGAACAAAAAAAAGGTTAGAATTATTCCATTGTTCATTGTTATAAATTGATCATTTTATTACTAATTTGACACAGGGGCCACAGCAGGGGCCAGAGGCTTCTCCACAGGGGCAGTGGCCCCTGGAGGCCCCTGGGTAGAACCGCCACTGGTGTTAAGTTTTGATGATTGTTTAAAAAAGACTGGCTGCCTCAGCCAACTGTGCCTGTAACTGCACAAATAAACGCACATTCGAAAAAACAGCAAAAATTAACCAATGGGACAAAAAACATTTGAAAATGTAATATATATATGATGTGGATTATAATGCGGGTTTTAGCCTATTCCGTATAAAAATGTGTGAACTCTTTCCTTTGTACTTTATGGCTGCCACAGGCCCCCTTTACCGTAACTGCATGAATAGACGCACATTAAAAAAAACTGCAAAAATGAATTTTTCAGATATTTTTCCATCTTGAAATGTCCACCTCTGAAGTGTTTGACAGGACGAAAAATAGCTGTTTGAAGACATATTTAATATATGGTGTAGAATATAATGTGGTTTTATTTGGTGTATATATGTACCGTAACTGCACAAAGAGACGCACATCATCATTTTTTATATATTTTTCCAGCTTGAATTGCGATTTACTTTCACAAGTTTGGTTCCAAAATATCCACATTGTGAACCAAACATTTTGATGAATTGCTGAATTAAAAGTCTTTCCTTGTCCCCCTTGGGGACTTATACCGTAACTGCAAAAATAGACGCACATCAAAAAATATCAAAAATGAATTCATCACAGATTTTTTCCTTTTGAATTGTCTGCCTATGACATGTTTAACGGGACAAAAACAGACCGTTTAAACACATATTTAATATATTATGTTGTCTATAATGTGGTTTTATGTGGTATGAAATTGTACCGTAACTGCACAAATAGACACGCATCATCAGAATCCAAAAGGCTGGCTTGACCATGGGAAAAAAACAAAACAGCAAAAAGTGTACCTACATATTTTTCCATCTTGAATTGAGATTTACTTTAAGTTTGGTTCCAAAATATCCACTTTGTGAACCAAACAATTTGAAAATTGCTGAAATTTTGGCCTTTTGGCTGCCTCAGGGACCTGTACCGTAACTGCAAAAATAGACGCACATCAAAAAATATAAAAAATGAATTAATCACATATTTTTTCCTTTTGAATTGTCTGCCTATGACATGTTTAACGGGACAAAAACGGACCGTTTAAACATGTATTTAATATATTATGTTGTCTATAATGTGGTTTTATGTGGTATGAAAATGTACCGTAACTGCACAAATAGAATCCAAAAGGATTTCTTGACCATGGAAAAAGAAACAGCAAAAAGTGTACTTATATATTTTTCCATCTTGAATTGAGATTTACTTTAAGTTTGGTTCCAAAATATCCACTTTGTGAACCAAACAATTTGAAAATTGCTGAAATTTTGGCCTTTTGGCTGCCTCAGGGAGCTGTACCGTAACTACTCAAATAGATGCACATCAACTTTCCTCTTGAATTGTCCGCCACTGAAATGGAAAAAGGGCCGTTTAAACACGTATTAAATATATGATGTTGAATATAATGCGGTTTTATGTAGACTGTAAATGTACCGTAACTGCACAAATAGACGCACATCATCAAAATGCAAACGGTTTGCTTGACCATGGAAAAAACTTTTGACAAACGTTATTTTCACCTTCAGAAAGACAAAACATTTCACTGCTCTAGTTAAAATGAAAAGTAGGACTTAAAGTATGTTTGTTTTAGTTTTAACATTCTTTCATTCTTTCATTCTTTCGTCATTTCAATTTTTACTTTCCCTGCGTCTCGCGGCTGTCCGCAGCAGAATGCATTTGCTTGGTGTGAGTTCAAATTCAAGAACAAACTGTTTCAGCACTTTCGGTGCGCGACCTCCATACAGAAGTGTCGCTGAACCAGCAGGATGTTTTCATGTCAGGCTGACCTTTGTGGTTCCTCCAGAGGCAGAACAGAATCACACAGACCAGCAAGAGGCAGACACCCACCACAGGAAGTAGAAAGCATAGGAGGGGGGAGTTCATCGACTCAGGACGACCTGCTTCAAAACACAAATACCCACAGGTTGACCTCAATACAAATAAACACAGCCTGGATAAATATCTGAAAACACTAAAGAAAAGGTCTCTCTAAGAGTAGTAAGAGTAAGACGTTTTTACGGCTCCTGTCACCTCTGACAGCCAACCAGCCGTCTGGAATAGAACCAAATTTAATCATAAATATCAATTTATTAATTTATAATGCTAAGATTTATTTATATGATCATTTATTTAAAACAAATATTTTTGTTTTATTTGAGTATTTAAATGTTTGATTTATAATGAAGATGCATTTATTTCTTAATGATTTTTATTTAATTTTACTGTTATTGTGCTTTTATATGTTATTATTATTATTAATAATAATAATAATAATAATAATAATAATAATAATAATAATTATTATTATTATTATTATTAGTTATTATTATTGATAATAATAATAATAAAATAATAATAATAACTATAATTATTATTACTGTACATTTAATGGCTTTATTTTAAAGAATTCTGAGGTAATAAATCAAGTGACAAGTTTTGTCATTTTGTATTGAAATGAATGGAGCCAAATGCTTCTGCAGCTGCCGTCAGCGCCCCCTGTTGGAATTTTACTAATCTTACTATTTGTTGGATATTGTTGGAGTTTACCACTAATATAATGTGACTGAAAGGCCTCCTCACCTCTGACAGCCAACCAGCCGTCTGGAGATTCTCCACCTCCAGAGACGTTACACTTGTAGAGTCCTTCATCAGATTTAGAAACACTGTGGATGGTCATCTCTCCTGTAGAGCTGCTGCTGATGAAGAGGCCGTCTTTATAGAAATCTGCTGAGATGTTGTTGGAGGAGAAGGTCGACTTGGTTCTGCAGCTCAGAGTCACAGCGTCTCCCTCCATCACAGGGACAGCAGGACTCTCCAGGATCACTGGACCACCTGAGGGACAGAAAGACAAGGAGACAGTCAACACAGGATCATTTACAGAGCTGAAAACTCCAGCAACACTTTACATATAAAGAACAACTTAATTAAGCAACCTCCAGATCTGTAGCTGATGCAGAAGTGGGGCGACTCCACTGGCTGCAAAAATGGTAAAATGGTAAATGGACCTGCACTTATATATCGCTTTTCTAGTCGCTTTGCGACCACTCAAAGCGCTTCACACTACAGACTGCGCTCATTCACCCTTTCACACACACATTCATACTGGTGGCAGAGGCTACCCTAAACGGTGCCACCTGCCACCATTGGGAATTCATTCACACACCGATGAACGCAGCATCGGGAGCAATTTGGGGTTCAGTATCTTGATCAAGGATAATACAACATGTAGGCTGCCATGGTCTGGGATTGAACCACCAACCCTTCGGTTGGGGGCCAACCAACTCTACCAACTGAGCCACTTGTTTCTAAGATAAGATAAGATAAGATAAAACTAACAAGAGGCTGCTCCTCACTTGATGGCCAAAATGTTCCAGTTAACTTTAATGAAGTGAAAACGCACTGTGCCCTAAACCCTCCCCTGCTTTATAATCTATTCAACTCTAAATTGACCATAATTTACTGAAAATACATCATTTTGTATTGAAGAAGACTTAAAACTAACAATTAAGACCATAAACTCATTATGAGAATGTTTACTCAGGTCATTTACCAAGTCAGAAGTAGGGTCATTTTCTCTAAGACTTCTCTACAATCTGACTTCTTTTTGCAGCCAGTGGAGTCGCCCCCTGCTGGACATTAGAAAGAATGCACCAGGGTGGGAATTTCACGCCGCCGTTGCCCCACACTCTGGCCTTGATGCCCTGTGAAGAACAATTTACGGCCAAGGTGGCCTTTACGCCAGTAAACACAGTAAACACAACGCTAACCCGACCCACTCCCCGTCCTTCTAGAGGTGTGAGCATCAACACATGGCTAATTTGAATATTCTAATGAGCCATGTGTTGATGCAGCACAGGTAAGCTAGCTGGACCAGCTGTTTGATATGTTGTGACTGAAGTATGTGGTAGTATTTGACAGAACTTAACATTTACGTTTTTATAGAAAGTACTATTGATAGGTAATTACCATTGTATTCGCCTATTTAAAGTTGACTCATTAACGTTACATTTTTGCATCATGAAAACTAGCGATAGCTAGCTAGGTGGGATAGCGCTAACGTCTTCCCTACCTCAGGGACAAGGGCTCCACATTTAGCTGATGTAGATTTCACCTCAGCAGGTTCCTTTTTATGGCAGGAGGAGGCATTTCTCTTTCCTTACTCTTAGATGAACTCAGGCAGGAGATTCATTTTGCCATCTTTTCAAAATATATGCATTTGCCGTCTTTTCAAAACAGGTTAATTTGTCATTTTCCAAAAAGGTCCTTTCTAATATATTTAATATATTGTGCATTAATGTTTCTTGGTGAATGAGAATGTTAAGGTATTAATCTGAAAGGTAAAACCAGCGTAATTTAACCAAACGGCCTTTGTGCCCTTAAAATAAGTGTGAACAGGAAGGCCAAATGGCCTTGCCCCTAAAATGACGAAATTCCAAGCCTGGAATGCACAACGGAAATATTCTCCCTAAAGTACTACAGCTCGTCTTTTAGTTTGAACCCACCTGTCACCAAGATGTTGACGGCATCGCTGCACTCTCCAGCTGCAGATTCACACCAGTACACTCCACTGTCCATAGTGTAAAGGTCTTCACTGGAGCAATGGGATTCATTTATTGTATTCCCAAACATGGAGCAGTCTTGGTTGATGTATCTGGATGTGTTCCTCTTCACGCTCCACTCAGAAGAGTTTCCCTGATGCTCACAGCTCAGAGACACGGACTCGTACTGAAAGAACTGGGATCTGTCTGGAACAACTCTCAGAACGGCTGCAAGAAACACACACAGATTTTTTTTGGCATTAATGCACCTCAATAAAAAAAATTGTTGCACCATACACAAGCAGAGGCTGATGTGTGAACTCATTTTACTGCTTCCTCCTTTCACTACGGATGTTATTTTGAACAACAAGCGAGGCCTCTGTGCAGGCGGCAATCGTAAACAGCAATAATGCAATTATTTTAATTTGTGTTCTCTGCATGTCTACAGGGAAACTCTGCAGGCTGAAGGTGAACTCTAAGAAGCAGCAGCTGCAGGGCAGAGAACAGATGCAGTTAAAGGTTCTTGTCGCCCACAAACAAAGTAAAGTTGCTGATGCAAGTGTGAAACCACAAGATATCAAAAAGTGTGATTTCAAAGATAAAGCGGCATCTCACAGATGAGATGAACATCTCGCTGTGAAGCTAAATAAGTGGTTTCTCTGATCTTATGGGGACTTTTTATTGTCTTTCTGTGTTCCCTTTATGGTAACATAAAAGTTACTTTTTAGCATTTTAATACAAAAATCAACTTGTGGTTAATGTAATGAAGTTATGTCGTATTAAGATAAGACACCAAAAAAATGTTTGTTTGTTTGAACGCGTGGGAAGTCGCTAGCAGCTGCAGCACAATGTGGGACGGAAGGTGAGAGTGCTGATATAAAACCACGTAAACAGATATCTAAACACCTCCAACAGCTGCAGATTGTAAAAAAAAAAATATAAGCAAGTTAATGCTGAAGATGATCAACTCACTTCTGTAGTTGCATATAGATAGGTATGAGCAATAAACTAGTATTTGCCCTGGTTTCATAAGATCATTTATTTTAATAAGGCTACTTTTATATAATTTAGCAGTAACAGAGAAATAGTTAAGTACAGTTATTATTCATCAGACACCATGGTCAGGGGGTTAAATAGAGCTCTTGAGGGTTTTTTTTACAAGTAAAAAACTGACACGGCTATTTCGAAAGCGAATCCTTGACCTCCGACCTTTAGATATGTTGATAAAAAGGGTTCTATGTGTACCAACGAGTCTCCATTTTAAAGACATGCCTTTACTTTATGCTGATACCGTACAGTTAAAGGCACAAATCACAGTTTTTCTCGTGCAGTATTTGAATATTTCTGGAGTCCCTAAACAGCCTTGGAATTGCATAAATTGGGTATGTCTGCAAAGTTGAGACTCTTGTGGATTTGTAGAGCCAAATTTTATTAATGTGCAATGAATTATTCCTCAAAGGGGCCCCTGAACCTCTCACCTCAAGATATCTGAATAAAAAGTTTCTACGGGTTGCCACGAGTCTCCTCTTTACAGACATGCCCACTTTATAATAATTCCATGCATTAAAATGTATTTTTCTGGCATATTTTATGTGAATATTTATGTATATTGGGGTTCCCAAACAGTCTGTAAGCTGCATATATTGGGTATGACTGGAAAGCTGAGACTCTTGTGCATTGGCAATATAAAATAAAATAATGTATTTAATACTGAGACACAACAACACAACAAGTCAAAACAGGATAATTGTCAAACAAAATGTAGCAACATGAGTCCGTGCATGTCAGATATTTAGGAACAAAAATAAGGAAACCAAAATAAATCAGCATGTTATTCCCCCACTCTCATATTGAAACAGTTTGGAGATTTAGCCTGCAAAATAGCAATTTATGAGTTATAATTTTTTTATTTTGGTGTGCGACCCCAACATTTTTATCGCTCTTTGAAAATTTTCAGTCGGGGAGAAACATGAAGATTCAGATTCTAACAATGAAATTCAGCTCAGAGACACAGGTAAAAGAAACAAAAACAGTAACTCACCAACGACGGCACACAGCGCTGTTAGCGACATGCTGCTGACCTGACTGGCTGGCTGACTGGCTGACTGACTGGCTGGCTGACTGACTGACTGACTGACTGACTGACTGACTGACTGACTGACTGACTGACTGGCTGACTGACTGACTGACTGACTGACTGACTGACTGACTGACTGACTGACTGACTGACTGACTGACTGGCTGACTGACTGACTGACTGGGGGCTGAGTTACACTGAGTGTACGGAGTGTATTTCCTCGAGGCCACCGCTTCCTGCTGTTGTTTCTTCTTCTTTAACACCTCAAATGTCAAATGTGTGACCCAGCAGGACCTCCTTTCTCTTCCCTGACAACTTGTTTTTACTGTTTTTCTAGAATGCTTTAAAGGGCCGTGCTCAGAGGTGTTACTGTGTTTTTGTTGCCACTGTTTTTAAACTATTTTATGCTTTCTTGTAAAGTGACCTTGGGTGTTCTGAAAGGCGCTTATAAATAAAATGGATTATTACTGTTGGTGTCCCGGATATCCATAAGAGAATGGGAGCGCATTGGAGGAATTTCTTCAAATTTGGCGTAAAAACCGAATGAAAGATATTCAAATATGTTATCTCATATGAAACAGAGAAAAGGGGGGATTTCATATTTGAGAGGCTACAAAACAGCATTTTCTGCCATTTTTTCATGGAAAATTACTTTAATGAATTGTTTTCTGAGGGGGAGTCCACATTAGAAACAGAAAAGTTATTAACTGTTTTTCAAATGATCAAACACTTTATTTTTAAATCTCTGATACAGCATTGATGAAACACTCTCCAACTATGTAAAGTATCGGTTGTTAAGGTTTTTATAATGGAAAAATGGCCGTGTCTGCAGCTTCCCTGCGTGTGTTTTTGCTTGGCATAGGGAAACGGTCCAAAGAGGAGTTTGAAGGATGTTGCATAGCAAAAGTACTACTATGGTTTGCTGGGTAGCGACACTGAATTGTCAGCCTAAATAGAAAAAACTTACATCAACACTGTCGTCCAGTTTAATGCTATTGCTTTATCTTAAAAAGTTGCTGTGATGTCCTTAAAAAACGGCCAACAGAATTATATTACTAACTTTATTCTATTTATTCTATTGGTGTTGTACTGCTGCTGCTGGAATTGCCAATTTCCTGAGGGAACCTTCCCAAGGGATTAATAAAGTATCGATCTATCTATCTATCTATCTATCTATCTATCTATCTATCTATCCATCCATCCATCCATCCATCCATCCATCCATCCATCCATCCATCCATCCATCCATCCATCTATCTATCTATCTATCTATCTATCTATCTATCTATCTATCTATCTATCTATCTATCTATCCATCCATCCATCCATCCATCCATCCATCCATCCATCCATCCATCCATCCACCTATCCATCTATCTATCTATCTATCTATCTATCTATCTATCTATCCATCCATCCATCCATCCATCCATCCATCCATCCATCCATCTATCTATCTATCTATCTATCTATCTATCTATCCATCCATCCATCTAAAATAATAAGGAAAAAGTCACGTTTTAAAAAAGTCACATGACTTTATCAATAGTAGCCTATATTAACTGAAGTATATTAACTTAATAAATATTTATATACGTTTTTACGAAAAAAGTATTGTTTTAAACACAGAAAGTTCCAGAAAAATCTAGCCAGTAATGAAGTAATGGAAAAAAAAACAGAGAAAGTTGTTTTACATTGGTTACCAGGCAACAATTACGTCATTACGTTTGACGTAGTATGACGCAAGTGGGCGTCACCGTTCAATCAAAGCAATGGAGGCTACGGGTATGGCGCTCCTCATTCTTTCAGCGACAGTTGAGCTCTCAACAACCGGACAGTTTCTGTTCCTACCGGGGATTAAATGTTACATTTCAGGCTCTTCGTGTGCGGCTTCACTTTCCCGCTCCTCGGTGCCGCTCTCCTGACGTACGTTAACGGTAAGTTCGTGTGTTTTACCATTGTTCGCTTGTTAGAAGAAACGTCTGAGGATCTGCCCCAACATGTCTGCCTGTTTGATCTGTTAACTGTTGTGGAACTGTGAATGAATGGGGATGTTCCCGGTAGCTCACTCCTCTAAGGATCAGTCTTTGCTGCGGCGGAGCAGGGTTCGAATCCCGACAGTTACAAATCGGACAGTTGTGTTTACTTATAGTGAACAATAACTAGAAGCGTCTCATGGTAAACAAACAAACCCGCAGAAAAAAAGTAGTGTTTATGAATATTATTTATATTACAATGATATGATATTATGTCTTAAAATGTCTTGTTTTGTCCAAAGCTGAAAGATATTCAATTATATTATTATTATTATTATATTATTATCTGAAATGAAACGGAGAAAAGGGGGGATTTCATACTTGAGAGGCTACAAAGCAGCATTTTCTGCCATTTTTTCATTGAGAATTACTTTAATGAATACTCTTTGCATTTGTCATGTTGTTATATGATATTTTGCTGTTTAATGCATCAGATATGTTGATGTGCTGAGATGATCAGGTGATACTGGTGCTGATGATAACCAGGCTGACTCAATAAGTGACTCACAGGTGAAACCCATCCATGTGTGGTTTCTGAGGGGGAGTCCACATGAGAAACAGAAAATTATTAACTGTTTTTCAAATGATCAAACACTTTATTTTTAAATCTCTGATACAGCATTGATCCATGTGTCTGTTATCAGCCATCAAGTACAGTTTTAATAATGTGACACAGTAAAAGGCGCCAAGATCTGTTTTCATTCAAATGTTGGCACTCGTCCAACGACCTGATAAACAAGTTCACCTGCCATGAACAAGACTCTCATTGATTTGCAGCATTTAGGTGTGAAAATGTGATTCAATTTGAGGTTTTCTACAAATTAAACATAAAGCTATAATATAAATAACATAAACTATTAGTCGACTAATCAATAAAGACCTTCAAAAAAGTAACTTGCCAACTATGTAAAGTATCAGTTTCTCAATGTTCAAAGTAATTGCCAAAACTTAAATATGTTAAATTGTATCTGATATAAAATTATCAGTTTTATATTTTCATATTTGAGAGGCTGAGAAACAGCATTTTCTTCCATTATTATATGAAAAATTACTTAATTACTCTTGTTTGATGAAAACTAGCTTTTTTCAGATTTTTAAAAACTAAACTTGAAGTCAACTAATCAATTATTCCAACAACAGAATATTTTTCATACAGAAATTTCAGTACATGCTCATGAAGATTTCCTGTAATTCTCTGTTTAATATCATATAAACCTGGATGTCTTCAGGACTGACCAAACAAGACATTACCCCAATTGGGGTCCCGACCCCAAGGTTGAGAACAGCTGATCTATAGAGTGGGTAGAGTGGGTTCCCACCAGCCACAATGAAAAAAGTTAGTTTCAACCCTGATGACAGCCATTAGTCCAATATTTCTGGAATCGGTCCGGGAACTTTCCTATGAAAGTCCAGCAAAGTTTAGAAATACTTTAGACGTAGAAGTTCCAGGTTCCTTGTCAGCGGGTTTAAATTTCCCCTGCGTGTTTTCCAGGTCAGCCTCAAGTCGTCGGGTCAGATCGGCCAATCGTTGCCACTCTCGGTGATGATGTCATCCTGCCCTGCCATCTAGACCCCAAATTCGACGTGCAGGGTCTGACCGTGGAGTGGTCTCGGCCGGACCTGAAGCCGGACCCCCTGGACCGGCTCAGCGGGGTGGAGTACGTGCACCTGTACCGGGGCAGGAAGGAGGTCCCCGACATGAAGATCCAGTCCTACGTGGATCGGACGGCGCTCTTCACAGACCGCCTGAAGGACGGGAACATCTCGCTCAAGATCCTGAACGTCACGCTGGAGGACGGAGGCCGATACAGATGTTTCCTCCCAAAGCTGAAGAGCCGAGTCAAAGACTCCATCGTCTACCTCGTCGTTGGTGAGTTCCTTCCTGGGTTTCTGCTAGCGTTGTCACCAAGGTTATTATAGTTAACCAAAACTAACGAAATAACGAAAACTGGAATTGAAAAAACATTTTCGTTAACTGAAATAAAAATAAAAACTAGAGTTTTTAAAAAACGATAACTAACTGAAACTGTTTTTTGTGGTTACAAAACTAACTAAAACTAAAATTATAGTGAAAATGTCCTTAGTTTTCGTTTTTTTTTTCATTCATAATTCAGTGTTTCTATTTTAACATGCAACACATGGTGAATATGTTTACTGAGACTGGGATGTTTACACTAATAATTGTGTGTCTTTTTTAAATAATTTTGTGTCTTTTTTTAAATCATTTTGTGTCTTTTTAAAATCATTTAGTGTCTTTTTTAATAATTTTGTGTCTTTTTTGGTAATTATGTGTCTTTTTTGGTAATTATGTGTCTTTCTTTGGTAATTTTGTGTCTTTTCTTTAGTAATTTTGTGTAAAATTTTGTGTAAAATGTTCAACTCGATGCCGATACTCGATACCATTTTCGATACCACCAGGATAAAAACAAAGACCCCAAAATTTAACAGAAATATTTTTATTAACAAGAAAAATGCAACATGTAAAAATGAACAGAACCACAGGTTAAATATTTATAATAAAAAACAGTTGTGCAAAAAGAAACTGCAACTATGATAACAAGCTTCAGACACTCATTTGAAACTGTAAAAACAGGCATAATCGTCAAAAATTTGAACTTTCCGATGGTCCTTGAATGCATCATAGGTTACCAAAGTTTCCCTTCGACAAAGTGACCAAAACTTGTCTTAAAATCTTGATATTTGTGTCAGAATCTCTTTATTCTACATGTGTCATCTAAAATAAAGCGTTTTTTGTATATAAAGTCTAATTTATTCCAATTAAATAATAATAATGACAATAATCAGAGAATTCAACGTCTTTTCTATTTTTTTATGATTTGTTATTTTTCATGTTTGAGTTGTTTCCACTTCTAGCCGTGATTGTGCTGATTCCACAGAGCTGCAGGACTTTAAGGAGATTTATAGAGATTTTATTTTAATCTGAACTTGATGTGTAGTACACAGAAGCCACCACCAGAGGTCAGTCTCTCTGCAGCTCGGCTGAGAAACATGGCGACTTACAGCTCTAATAATACAATAATAAAACTGAGCTGGAAACGTTTCTACACAAACGCCGTATTTTATCATAAAACCTGGTGAAATGTGAGGTAACGGATGTCCTTTAATTGTTTTTAATGACTTCAATTTGTGTTTCTCCAGAACCGATCTCTGTTGAGACGACAGAGCCGCCGCTGGATCCCAGAAACCTCCCGACTCCAGATCCTAACGATGATCCCAAAGGTGGGAAAAGGCTTTATCTCTGGGTCCTGCCTCTGGTCTTGTTTCTCTTCATGGTCCTGGGCGGAGCAGCAGTCGCTGGATATTTACTGAGATGCAAGCATCAAAAGGAAAACGTAAGTCAAAACTTGTAGTTGTTTATGTGTGGTATAAAGCATGACAGACTTATTTAGAGCTCCGTATTTTCATTATTATCTTTATTATTATTAATAAACTTGTGTTAATTGTCGCTCCAGAAACCGAGCTATGAACTGGCTCAGTCCAAACCGCTTCCTGTGTAGCCGCCTCGCTGATAGTTGTCGTTAGAGGAGCTCAGAGCGTTTTACAATCAACCGTCCAGACCGAAGCGGAGCGACCGGACCTGCCAACAGATTATCATCAGCTGATTAAAGATTAAAGACGTCCTCTGAATGCTGCACGGCCCCGTATCTAACGGCCCATCGCTGCGGGAAAAGGTGACTTTCAAAGAAACCCCAGAAATCTTCTCCAGGAAAAAAACCGTTTGGCTCTAAAAAGAAACACTGTGCCAGAACATTACATCTTTTTTAGGACTCTCAACACGGACTTCTACAAGAGACTTTTATTTTGATAAGAAGAAAAAGACTACCGGACTTCCCAGCAGAAAGTTCTTCTACACGTTGCGCTTTGACGAGCTTTCAGTTTTCAGATGACAGCTGCGGGGTTTCACCTGTTCATTCTGATGAAACTGTTTCTGCTGAAAGATGAGACTGCTCTGATATTAGTATCATGTTCTAGTGGTGGCTTGACGGGAACATTCCCAATAATAAAGTCCAGAGTATTGGAATATTAATTGGAGGCAGGTTGCTGTAGTTCTTCTCAAAATGTTCTTCAGCACAATAAATGAACATTGAGTCAGGGATCTTCCTAATCATGAACGCTTATTTCTCTGATTTTACTAGTCAACAGCTCTGAAAATCAGAAAACATTCAGAAAAATATTCACATTGAAGCATAATTCAGTCTATCATGTTATACATTGTCACATAAATATTCCTCATAATTTATGGTACTCATTTAAAGTGTTGATCACTTTTTTTTTTTACGTGTTTAATCAGCGTAAAATCAGTCGTTTGTAGTAACGGCACCTTAATTTATTATAGAAAGACTTCATATATTTTTATACTTTATATATACAACTCTAGGATTCATGTTTATATCTTTATAAATGCATACATATCACATATCATTTTAAAGCCACCAAAAGCTTTGAAAGTAAACAGCTTGAATTAAGCTCTTTAGAAAGCAGGCGCACTTTATTTATGTCTGTATTCAGATAAAAATTGACCAAAAAAAAGACTTGCAATAACAAAAAAAAGTCTCTTTTTGTCTCTCAGGTGGTTCCATGCAGCTGTTTATTTATTTCCATGTTGCTAAAGTCTGTAAAAGCATAGACATTTAAGTTTTTAACGCTGAAACCTGATTTAGTGAGACGGTGAACCGTGTTAGAAGTACTGGCTACTTTATTTTAGTTTAATGTTTCTGTATTAGTCTAGACGGAATTGTCCAAAAAGTGAAAGTGAGGAGCATTTATGGGTACAAGTCAGGAAGCGGCCTACTTTACTTATTTCAAGGGTGCTGAATCCAAAAAAAAATGGTTCCCAAGCGAAATTTTTAGTTTTTGACCTTCTCATTTGTATATCAATATGGCGGCTGTTGGTCGTTGGACCATTGTCCCCTTAGTTTTTTTGTAAGTAGGCAATCAAAGATGAGGAAATTAAGTTTCTGGATCTATAGTCTAGAGTCAGAGCAAGGATATAGTGGAGGCTCAGTGTCTTTTATATATATATATATATATATATATATATATAAATATATATATGCAAAATACCAACTTTTAAGGTGAAATTAAGCATTATTTGTGTGGTTTTTTTAAGGCCGACATAAATATTCAATCAATATCACTTTTAGATACTGAGCCTCCACTATATTCTTGCTCTGACTCTAGACTATAGATCCAGAAACTTAATTTCCTCATCTTTGATTGCCTACTTACAAAAAAACTAAGGGGAAATGGTCCAATGACTGAGCAAGATGGGTAATTTGGTGGCCATTTGATACAAATTAGAAGGTCAAAAACTCAAAATTTCGCTTGGGAACCATTTTTTTTGGACTCAGCACCCTTGAGATATGTAAGGTAGGCCGGTTCCTGACTTGTACCCATAAATGCTCCTCACTTCTTATAGGAGGCCTTTATTCTGAAATCCGTCTAGACTAGAAGTGGAATTATAGCTGTTTAGCTGGTATTGTGTTAAAATAATGTGATTTGAGAAGAAGATAGCAACCCTGAGGGTTACTTTGTTTATGTTAGAATAGAAACTGATTTTTTTTTACTGAACACGAAACCGAACTCGAGACCTGTGTTAAAATTAAACTTATTGAAAATTGAAACAGTGCAGTTTTCTGCCACCTGTTTCCTGTTCTAAATGTTTAAAATTAAAACGTTCTCCTCCTTCATATCAGCTGTAAACGAGCCTCTGAGCCCTCGCTGTAGTTCTCTGCTGTTACTGTTACATTATTATTATTATAACATGTTATGTTATATATTATTCTGTTCAGAATTATAAAAAAACAATGTTTTTCTCCTTGAGCTTGAATATAATGTACCTCTATTACTGTTTCTAAGAGTTCGCTCTGGTATTATATATCATACAAATCTACAAATATACAAATCTCATCGTCAGTGGGATTGAATAAAAAATGTCTTCTATTCTATTCTGTTTGAGGTTATTACTATTCATAAAAAGTTAATATAAGATGATGTTTGCTGCACTTTTCTTCCCTGAATGTGACCTGCTGTGATCAGCTTGAATAAAGCAGCACAGCAGAACAAATAAAGTTATTTTTAACTGGAAACCTTGTGTTGACTTTCATTCATTCTTCCTGAATCAGCTGAGCAGATATGACTTTATGATAAATAAAGTCAACCAGCATGTGTGAATATCTGGGCTGATTATCTCAAAATGATGTCTTGAAAGTATGATTTTATCTTGTATCTGTCACTGTGCAGCAACGGTATAAAACGTGTTTCTTAAAGGTCAAAAAAATGTTTAAATGATAAAATCTGAAGGTTATTAGGGCCTCGAGGCAATCTCCCCAGCACTGGTCCCATCCAGCAATATCTGTAGGGACCAGTGCTGCACTACTGTTATACTGTGGATTTCTTCTTCTTCCTCTTCCGGACGCAATTTCATCCCGCTACTAGTCCTGCAACTCGAAGAGAGAGAAATACGAATTTTTCGCGACGTAAATCGCGAAAAACTGCTCAAAATTTTGCATTGAAGTGAATGGGACGGCCGACAGAAAATGACCAAAAAAGAACATTAATTGAAGATTTTCAGACGTCTACTTCTCCAGGATAATTTCACCTAGAGACTCCATTTAAACTTTAAACAGTAGACACAAGTCTTGTGTATCGGTGTATTAATCCACGTTTCGATAGGTCATATAGTTTTTATCAATCCCTGTTCAATGACCATGATCATTTTTGGAGAAATTCTGAGATTATAATGGGTGTGTATTGCACGGAATGTTCGTGTCACAGTGTGTGACATCATCGCCAGAGTGTAGAGGGAGAGAAAAAACTGTCAAAAAATAAATTTTAAAACTGCGCTCCAGGCCGCAAATTCCACTCTACAGAAATAATTTATACATAGAAACGTAGGAAAATTAGTCTTCTCCCTCACAATCCTCTGGTAAAGCTGTCAGAGTTATAGTTTGGGCGTAGGACGCACAGATGATCCACCAACACCACCAACAGCCTCATTGGCTCCCATATTAAAAACGCAGGAAGATTTCGGAAAAAGGGAGATTTAACAGTTTTTTTAGATCGCTCTAACAAAGCTATTTTTTCATTTTTCTTAAAAAAAAACATGTAGACGTTCAGGAAGAACTCAGGACGCTCAAAGTGAAGTCGGATCAATGATAGGTATTATGGTTTTGCCAAAAATGCTTTCTGTTCGAGGCCAGAAATTCCAGTCTGTCCACCTCTGGCTGCTGTCACTCTTTCATTAACAGGTGTCAGTTAATTCTGTTGATTGCTTTGATCTTTGATGTGATTACAGTTACAGATACACACACACACACACACACACACACACACACACACATTTTGAGGTTAAAGGGCATAGTTATAAATCTCTGAAGAATCTCATCATAGTGTACACACACCGGCAGTAGCCCCCGTGGCCCTTTCAAAATTTCCCCAGAGGAAATTTTCTAGTTTTTATTATTAACCTGTCTGGGTGTGATTTCACAGTTATTACTGAGAAACTTGTTTTTGTTTTTTTTTGTTTGCTTTGGGGATTTTTTTGTACACATAAAACAACAATAAAGAGGCTGAGAAGTCCCAAAGATCTGCTGGTAAATGTTTGACTCACTGTCTCTTCACTGGAACAGAAAGCTGCATCTCATCTCAGAACATGAAACAAGAAATTAAAGATAACAGCCAAGAAATAAAACTGTCTTAGAAAGAGAAATCCTTAGGTTTGTGCAAATCTTTCTATATTAATGTGAAGGAATATTGATGTTTAGTATCAGTAGATATTAGATATTGATGTTTGTCCTGTAGTGTGGCGCCCTCTAGTGGTACACAAGAGGAACTAACTTTCTGCTGTTTGGGTCAAACTCATGTTGGTTTATGGGCCTTGTTTATTTAAAATGGATAAATGGGATGACCAGTATATCCAACGTGTATTAAATTCAAAATAAAATAGAATTATTTATTTCATAACTAATAAACCAACAATAACATTACTTTATTTAAATCCCACAGACTGCCATACATTCTTAAGAGTGAAGTAAAACAAATCAGGTTGGAAAGTGATATTTAAAAAAAAAAATGCTGATTAAACAAAAATCACAACAAAAACAGAAACTAGACTATATATATGTATATATATATTTTTTTATTTTAATTAATTAATTAATTAATTAATTAATTAATTTATTTATTTATTTATTTATTTATTTATTTATTTACTTATTTATTTATTCATTCATTCATTTATTCATTCATTTATTTATTCACTTATTTATTAATTTATTCATTCATTTATTCATTCATTCATTCATTTCTTTCTTTCTTTCTTTCTTTATTCATTCATTTATTTATTTATTCGTTTATTTATTCATTCATTCATTTATTCATTCATTTCTTTCTTTCTTTCTTTCTGTATTTCTTTATTCATTTATTTATTCATTCATTCATTTATTTATTTATTCATTCATTCATTCATTCATTTATTTATTCATTCATTTCTTTCTTTATTTCTTTCTTTATTCATTCATTCATTTATTCATTTATTCATTAATTTATTCATTCATTTATTTATTTATTTCTTCATTCATTCATTCATTCATTCATTCATTCACTCACACCTGGAAATGTTTTTATCAGCTGAATTTAACGGACAGAAGTTTTAGCAGTTCCTTATTTGAGTGAATCGCCTACTTTCCCAGCTGCCCCTGAATGCAGCATTAGGAGCTGTCCGCGGTGCTGAAACCCTGCAGCCCCTGAACGCCTCTCCGCTCCTCATTATATATTCACGTAATGTTCAGGTCAGGTCACGTGACAACACGCCGTTATTTCTGTTATTATTAAAAGCGGCACGAGAGCACGGCGGAATGTCTCGTGCGACGCTGTGGAGGAGGGGGGGGGCGACGCCGTGACGTCACAGAAAACGTGACGCTCGGCTGCCGGAGATCGTTTGTTCCTGACAGATGAGTTAATAGTTAATGATCCAAACAAAAATTAGCAAGAGGAGGAAAAAATAAAGCTCGAAATTGGCTTTTAACTGTGAGACAAAAATAAAGATTTTTAATCATTTATAATCCAAAAACATTTAAAGTATGAAAACGGGAATTTTATTTTATATTTTTAACCTTTTTTTAATTTTCCCTTTATTTCCCTTCCTAGTTTTGCATTTTTTAAACATATTTTATTTTTTTAAAGCGTATTCAATCAGTTATACATTTATTAATTCTTTTTTATTATTATATATTTTATATATATATTTTTATAGTTTATCATTTTATTTAAAAATGCATTACATTAAAAAGTAAATAGGACATAAAATGAATGTGGATCCATTTATTTAATATTTACATATTTTATTTTTAAGCATATTTAAACATTTTTACATTCATTCATTTTTTTACTTTAATTATTATTGTTATGTATTTATTTGATATTATTTTATTAATTTATTATAAATAAATAAAATTAAAAAAGGTAACAGGAAATTAAATAAATGTGGAATAAAAACAGATGTAAAAGATAAAAGAAAAGGAAAACAAATATTAATGTATGTCACATCTTTCTTAATGAATTAACATTTTTATAATATTGAAAAATAATTCCTAATACACAGAAATGAATAGGTTTGGGGAAATAAATAGTGAGGGGAAAAAATAAAGAGAAAATAATACTAAAATAAGTAGATACATATAAAATAGGTTAAGGGAACAATGGAAAAAATCAAATACATTTGAAAAGTAATTAAAAATTAATAAAATAAAATATGAAAATTAATACATAAATAGGGAATTGAATACAAAGAAGAAAATAAAAACAGACACGTCCATTTCTGACACATTTTATCAATTAATTAATACATACATCTTTCATATGCATTTTGTTACATTTACTAATATTTAAATATGGAAATAGATTCAGTGTAGCAGCAGCATTACACACAGAGACAATAACAACACAATTAAATAAAAAGAACAACCTAGGCATACTTCAAGCAATAAAATATAAGAATACAATAAAAATACAATAAAAAATAAAGTGTCTAAAGAAGGAGTATGTATTAAGGAGTAGAATAGAATTCCAGTGCAGAATAAATATGAATATACAGTATAAAAATGTTGGTGCTATGAAACAAATAAGGTGCAATGAACAAATAAATAACATATAAAGAAATTGATAATTTTATATAAATGTAAATAGAAAAGAATACATTGGGATGATAAGTCACATATTTTGTCAGACAATTAAATAAATAAACATTTCTGTTCATATATGTTTATTTATGTATTTATTTGTTTGTTTTATGTTATAATGGCAGATTTAGTTATCCATAAATTTCATGGTATTTTAATTAGTTATCGACCGATTTATTTAGTTAGATAGATAGATAGATGGATTACTTTATTCATGATATGATGGCAACAATGCTATAGTGACTAGACGGTATATAATAATAATAATAATAATAATAATAATAATAGTACAGGATATAATATAATATATATAATATAATATGTAATAATAGATTATAAACAATACAAAAATAAATAAAATGAAAAATATGAATAAAGTAATTTTAAATAAAATAATATGATATATAATATAATAATAATAATAATAATAATAGTAATAATAATAATAATCATCATAAATAAGGCCGGTATAATAATAATAGTAGTATATTACTATTATTATTATTATTTAACCATTTATTTCCTATTTTATCATCTTTCTTCCTCCATATTTGACCTCCCCAGCGGAGCAGAAGTATTAATGTATTTTAATATGCAGTAACAGTAATCAGCCTGCTCCTGCAGCTCTCTGCTGCTCCTGCAGGAGTCAGTTTCCTCCTGCAGGAGACGATCTTTGTTGGTGTCAGACTGAAAATAGATCCAGCTGGGTTTGGTCTGGCGGTCCTCGGCATCAGATTGCACCAGCAATTTAACCAAAAACAGACAATATCAGCGTGTGGAGCCGTTAACCGGAGGATTTACCGCCTTTTCTGCCCGTGTTTACCTCCACATTAATATCTATATTTAATAAATCTAACCCAGCCTCGTTTTGTTTTGTTTTCCTCCTCCACCGAAGTGATGTCTGTCGCGGGCTTCAAGAAGCAGTTCCATAAAGCCACCCAGGTAAGAACAACCTGTTTATCTGTTTATTCATATCATAATACATCATGTCTGTTTATCTGTTTATTAATATAATAATAGATACTGTCTGTTTATCTCTCAATGCACAATTTATCTCATTTTAACACACAATTCTGTGTTAAAATTCAACAAAAAATGTCATTTTCTCTCATCAATTAGCGATGAAAAAGCAACAAAATCGTGATTGTATGCTTCAAAATCGCATTAAAACCGCCACATGAGAATATTTACATCTTAATTAAACATTAATCTGTATGTGTACATTTTTAAAGAATACATATTTTATTATTATCATCATTTCTTTTCAACATAAACGTGATGTGAAGATGAAAACAGGCCGTGGTGTTTGCGTGGGCGTGCGTTCAGAAGCAGGGTATACCCCCCCTCGCGCACGCACGCACGCGCGCACACAAACACGCACGCGCTGTTACGTAATAGAACATCTTAACGTGTGTGTGTGCACAGCTGATTGGCTGAGGCTGCACGCAACAGGGAATTCCCTCCATCACTCCATCTTTACCTCCATCCCTCCATCTTTACCTCCATCACTCCTCCTTTACCTCCATCACTCCTCCTTTACCTCCATCACTCCATCTTTACCTCCATCCTCCTTTACCTCCATCACTCCATCTTTACCTCCATCCCTCCATCTTTACCTCCATCCTCCTTTACCTCCATCACTCCATCTTTACCTCCATCCTCCTTTACCTCCATCACTCCATCTTTACCTCCATCCCTCCATCTTTACCTCCATCCTCCTTTACCTCCATCCCTCCATCTTTACCTCCATCACTCCATCTTTACCTCCATCCTCCTTTACCTCCATCACTCCATCTTTACCTCCATCCTCCTTTACCTCCATCACTCCATCTTTACCTCCATCACTCCTCCTTTACCTCCATCACTCCTCCTTTACCTCCATCACTCCATCTTTACCTCCATCCTCCTTTACCTCCATCCCTCCATCTTTACCTCCATCACTCCATCTTTACCTCCATCCTCCTTTACCTCCATCCCTCCATCTTTACCTCCATCACTCCATCTTTACCTCCATCACTCCTCCTTTACCTCCATCCCTCCATCTTTACCTCCATCACTCCATCTTTACCTCCATCCTCCTTTACCTCCATCCCTCCATCTTTACCTCCATCCCTCCATCTTTACCTCCATCACTCCATCTTTACCTCCATCACTCCTCCTTTACCTCCATCACTCCATCTTTACCTCCATCACTCCTCCTTTACCTCCATCACTCCTCCTTTACCTCCATCACTCCATCTTTACCTCCATCACTCCATCTTTACCTCCATCCTCCTTTACCTCCATCCCTCCATCTTAACCTCCATCGCTCCATCTTTACCTCCATCCTCCTTTACCTCCATCCCTCCATCTTTACCTCCATCACTCCATCTTTACCTCCATCCCTCCATCTTTACCTCCATCCCTCCATCACCTGTTATTATTCCTCTAAAGCAGCTGTTGTCAACCTTGGGGTCGGGACCCCAATTGGGGTCATTCATTCATTTTGTATCTTTTTTTGTGTATTTTCTGGTCATTTTGTGGTCAATTTGTGTCTTTTTTGGTCATTTTCTTTCATTTTTTTGGTCATTTTGTGTGTTTTTTTGGTATTTTTTTTCTTTTTTGGGTTAGTTTGTGTCTTTTTTTGGTCATTTTGTGTCTTTTTTGGTAATTATGTTTCTTTTTTGTATTTGTTTGTTTTATGTTATGTTATGTTTATGGCAGCTTTAATTATCCAACAATTTCATGGCATTTTAATTAGTTATCGACCGATTTATTTAATAATTTATTTCCTCTTTTATCATCTTTCTTCCTCCATATTTGACCTCCCCAGTGGAGCAGAAGTATAAATGTATAACATGTAAATACTGATGCAGTAAAAGTATTTTAAATGTGCAGTAACCAGTGGGCGGTCCTGCAGTGGACGAGGTCGTTGTCACGCCATTCAGTGGCTACTAGCTAAAAACAAAGTGGTTACGTTTAGTTTAAAGGATGCCGTTTTTTTATTTTTTAATTATGCTACAAAAATATTAAAAGTATATCTACACACATCATCTCTGTGTGCACGAGCCGAACTAAATCCTATCAACCTGTCTGGGCCGTCAGATTCCAAACACACTGTTGCATTGTGCAGTTTGTTAGCCGTGAGCTAACATTAGCTAACAATTAAAGTTGTTTTAATCACAAAAAGCTACTATTACTATCCTGTCGCTAAACAAATGCAGCTTTCAAAATAAGAGCACAGAATCCACCACAGAATTTACAAGGTTATTTTTTATTATTTGCTAATATTCAAGATTAAAGAGTATTTTTTTTGTATTTGGCAACTGTTGAGATTTGGAATTCACACTACATTTAGGTCTATGATTGATTTTTATCAATTTTTATTTATTTCTACAGACTAAGAAATCATTTTCTATACGTTTTTCTGACTATATATATATTTTTAAATGTTATATAACGTACGGCACAGGTTGCTGTTTCATATTTTTATACCAAGAATGGTCAAATAAAATCAATCAATCAATCAAGAAAAAATAAATCAAATCAAATCAAATCAATCAATCAAGAAAAACGTGTTTTGTTGAGATCTTCCCAAAAGAACCACACTGTCGTCATTTCAACATGTTTTATTAATGAAAACTAGAAAAATATGATCCAAAATGTTTCTACCATCTTCTTTGATCATCTTTATAAACAT
The DNA here is from genome assembly GCF_030273125.1 of Centropristis striata. Taxonomy (NCBI): domain Eukaryota; kingdom Metazoa; phylum Chordata; class Actinopteri; order Perciformes; family Serranidae; genus Centropristis; species Centropristis striata. Next base: position 34,640,976 of record NC_081533.1, read on the forward strand.
CCTTCATCTCCTCTATCTGTCTTTTCATCATCCCTCCATCCTCATATTAGACTCTCATCCATCTCTCCGTCTGACTCACCAAGCCTCCATCATCCCTCCATCTCTTCAATTTTGTGTCTTTTGGTCATTTTGTGTCTTTTTTTGATCATTTTGTGTCTTTTTTTAGTCATTTTGTGTCTTTTTTTGGTAATTTTGTGTCCTTTTTTAGTCATTTTGTGTCTTTTTTTAGTCATTTTGTGTCTTTTTTTTGTCATTTTGTCTCTCTTTTTAGTCATTTTGTCTCTTTTTTTGGTCATTTTGTGGTCAATTTGTGGTCATTTTGTGTCTTTTTGGTCATTTTGTGTCTTTTGGTCAGTTTCTGTCTTTTTTTGATCATTTTGTGGTCAATTTGTGTCTTTTTTGGTGATTTTGTGTCTTTTTTTGGTAGTTATGTTTCTTTTTTTGGTCATTTAGTGTCTTTTTTGTGTCAGTCAATCAAGAAAAAACTAGTTTTGTTGAGATCTCCCAAAAGAACCACCCTGTCGTCATTTCAACATGTTTTATTAATGAAAACTAGAAAAATATGATCCAAAATGTTTCTACCATCTTCTTTGATCATCTTTATAAACATCCTTCATCTCCTCTATCTGTCTTTTCATCATCCCTCCATCCTCATATTAGACTCTCATCCATCTCTCCGTCTGACTCACCAAGCCTCCATCATCCCTCCATCTCTTACATCCTTCTTTTATCTTCCTCTTTCTAGTCCTCCCTTCATCTTCCTCCATCTTCTTCCATCCCTCCTCTCTCTCTCTCTCTTTTTTTATCCCTCCTGTTGTCTTGTCACCAGTCCATCTTCCTCTCTTTCCGTCTGGAGTCATCCCTCCATCATTCATCAGACTAATTTTCCATCACTCCTTCCATCCTCCATCATCCCTCCATCTCTTTATGGAAAAACTCCCCCGTCATCCTTTCTTTCTTTCTTTCCACCCTGCCGTCTTTCATCTCTCTCTCTCCGTCATGTTTCCGCTCTCTCGCTCACATTTTTTAATCCCTCTTTCATTCTCATATTTTCCATTTTTCCCTCCGTCATCCCTCCATCTCTCTCTCCATCCCAAATTCATTTACATCTCTCTTATTATAACTAGATATCCCTCCATGCTCTTCTTCATCCTTCTATCATCTCTTCTTTCTTTCATCTAATCTGATTTCTGACTGTTTTTGATGCCGATATGAAGTGAAACTAGTTTATTTTGTTTTAAGAGGGAATGAGAGAAGCAGCTGACACGTTTTACAGCTTTTTCTGTTCAGGAAAGAATAAAAGAGTCTGACGGGAACAAAAAGATTCTAGAGGAATCCTTCCACCTGTTCGTCTCTGTGATGTACAAAAAACTCTCACTGAAGTAAAAATACAGTATTACTGTATATTCAGTACATACAGTACAGTATAAGTATTGGCTTCAAAACGTACTAAAAGTAAAAGTACTCTTTATGCTGAATGCACCTTCAGAATAAAATATATGATTTAATTATGATCATTGATGCATTCATGTGTAAATCACTTGTAAAAGTGGAAACAATTTTAATCTCTTTTTGAACTTCTGGGCAGCTTTTTCCTTAAAATTATTATTATAATTATTATAATTATATTATAAATATTATTATTATTTATGTTGATGTAATGCAGTTACTCCTGACGTTTTATTCCGCTTTTCTTTTTCTTTTCTTTTTTCTTTTTTTTTTAGCTTAGATGCTTTTTTCCTACTTCTTAACATTTTAGTTCTTTGTTCTTATCTTTATTTATTTATTTATTGTATCTCATAATTCTCAATATTTTCACACTGAAGTCTCTATTATGAAAGCAATTTCCCTCTTAAGATTATTTAAGTGATTCTGATATTTCCAATTATTTATAAAAATCTGGAAAGTAACTAGTTACCTACATATATAACCCCAGTCAAATTGCACAAATTTAATAATAATATCCCTGATACATGTATTAAGTGTAATGAAGCAAGAGGAACGATGTATCACTGTCTATGGGAATGTGTGAAAGTGAAATCCTTCAGGCAAGATATTATTAATATGATTGATCAAATATTAGCTAAGAAGTTGCCACTGGACCCCAAGCTTTTTCTTCTGGGCATATATCCAACTATCACACACTTACAAAATAAAGAATCTAGATTTGTGGATATGTGTATATTACAAGCTAAACGTATAATTTCTCTTAATTGGAAAAATGTTGATGGACCAAGAATTGGAAGATGGATCAAAGAGATGGCATCAAACATGACAATGGAAAAAATAACATACATTATTAGACGGAAACAACATGTTTTTGATAACATCTGGAGACCTTTTATGAGTTTTATAAGACATGATGCTAATGTTGGTAACTTGCTTCAGCAGGAGGCTCTGAGGGAGCAGAATGTTTATTTGGTGATGATGCTTTGAGAGAGACCCTTGAAATCTGTCAGTGTTATAACTATTTTCAGTATTTGTCTATATAACTAAACTTAAATGTGTATATATATATATATATATATGTTTTGTTGTTGTTTTTTTATTGTTATGTATGTATGTTTTTTATTTTTTATTTACTTTATTTATTGTTTTCATTTATTTATTTTTATTTAATTTTTGCTTTATTTACATCTTTTTTTTAATTTATTTTTTATATAGGTTCATTTAGGAGGGGATGGGAGGGAGAATAGGGAGAAAAAGTTTGCTTTGTTGCATGTAATAATGTCTTGTTTGACTAGCTGTAATCTGCAAACAAAAATCTAATAAACACATGTTTAAAAAAAAAGTAACTAGTTACCAAAGTAATCAAATTAACTTAAAAATCAACTAGAAATAAGCATAAACTAAAAAAATATATAAAAAAGAAAACATTTGAGAAGCTCATAATGATTTATTATTTTTGCCTGAAAAATAACTGAAATAATTCAAATGTTGCCAGTTAATTTCCACGTCAGTTAACCAATCGATTTTGACTTGGTATTTGGTAAAGTAACTAAAATAAATAGAATAAAAACATTTTACACACATTTTTTAGTCATTGTAGAAATATATGTATAGTGATTGCTTATATTTAAAATATTATTTTGGTAGTTGGAACCAGAATTTAGTATTAATTTCAGCATCAGGAAATCAAACTTTTTTGAAAGATTCATTATATTTTGAGCTTGAAGTAAATACAGAAGTATTGGCATCAAAATGTACTAAAAGTAAAAGTACTCTTTATGCTGAATGCGCCTTCAGAATAAAATATATGATTTAATTATGATCATTGATGCATTCATGTGTCAATCACTTGTAAAAGTGGAAACAATTTTAATCTCTTTTTGAACTTCTGGGTAGCTTTTTCCTTAAAAATATTATAAATATGTATTAGATGCAGGTATTTGTTTCTTTAGTTCTGATAAACGAGGTTTGCGGATCGATGGCAGCTTCAACAACAACAACAACAACAACAGATTTGAATAAACACAACAACTTGTTTTGTCTGCTTTGTCCTGCTGAACTCTCTGAGTCCAGATCGATGGAAATGTTAATTTAACACGTTGATTCAGAAATGTGACCCGATCGCTTCGTCAAAACTGAAACAGAAAACCGTTTTCTGGACTCCTCCACGTCTGTCTTTTCTCTCCTCCGACTGTCAGCGCCGCCAGATTCCTGCACATTTGTTGCGTTTTTTTGTCAGACGGAGCGATGCTGATAAAGAGGAGATGAAGTTTATTGATCCCCGAGGGGGAAACTGGGTCACTGCAGCAGAACAGGACAGGAAATAACAATAAAAACTACAGCAGAGAGACAGACAGAGGGCTGAAGGCCACACGGCAAACACTGTCTACTTCTACTCTACCACATGCCCACTTTATGCTAATCCCATGCAGTTCCATGCAGAAATCATGCAGTTTTTTTCCTCATGCAGTATACCATTATTTCTCATCCCTAAACAGTCTGTGAGCTGCATAAATCGGGTCTGATTGGAAAGCTGAGACTCTTGTGAATTCTAGGAACCCAATTTTCTTTGTGTGATGATGTTCGTCCCTCTTGACCTCTGACCTAAAGATGTCCGAATTGTTACCCACGAGTCTCCTCTTTACAGACATGCCCACTTTATGCTGATAACATGCAGTCTGAGGCAGAACTTGTGCAGTTTTTCTTATATAGTATGCATTTTTTTGCCTTTTTTTATTTGAATATTTACTGTAGTCCCTCAACAGTCTGCGAGCTGCATAAATCGGGTATGACGGGAAAGCTGTGACTCTTGTGAATTCTAGGAACCCAATTTTCTTTGTGTGATGATGTTCGTCCCTCTTGACCTCTGACCTAAAGATATCTGAAAAAAGGGTTTTATTGTTGGCCACGAGTCTCCCCTTTACAGACATGCCCACTTTATGCTAATCCTATGTAGTATGAGGTAGAAGTAATACAGCTTTTCTCATGCTGTGGAATTATTTTTCATCCCTAAACAGTCTGTAAACTGCATGAATTGGGTCTGACTGGAAAGCTGTCCGAATGAAAATGTGTTTTTTGTTACCCACGAGTCTCCTCTTTACAGACATGCCCACTTTATGCTGATAACATGCAGTCTGAGGCAGAACTTGTGCAGTTTTTCTTATATAGTATGAATTCTTTTGCCTTTTTTTATTTGAATATTTGTGCATACTGTAGTCCCTCAACAGTCTGCGAGCTGCATAAATCGGGTATGACGGGAAAGCTGAGACTCTTGTGAATTCTAGGAACCCAATTTTCTTTGTGTGATGATGTTCGTCCCTCTTGACCTCTGACCTAAAGATATCTGAAAAAAGGGGTTTATTGTTACCCACGAGTCTCCCCTTTACAGACATGCCCGCTTTATGCTAATCCCATGTAGTATGAGGTAGAAGTCATACAGCTTTTCTCATGCTGTATAATTATTTTTCATCCCTAAACAGTCTGAAAGCTGCATAAATCGGGTCTGACTGGAAAGCTGAGACTCTTGTTGAGTCTTTGAACCCAATTTCACCTCTGACCTAAAGATGTCCGAATGAAAATGTGTTTTTTGTTACCCACGAGTCTCCTCTTTACAGACATGCCCACTTTATGCTGATAGCATGCAGTCTGAGGCAGAACTTGTGCAGTTTTTCTTATATAGTATGAATTTTTTTGCCTTTTTTTATTTGAATATTTGTGCATACTGTAGTCCCTCAACAGTCTGCGAGCTGCATAAATCGGGTGTGACGGGAAACCTGAGACTCTTGTTGAGTCTTTGAGCCCAATTTTAATCATGTGTGATGATTTTCATCCTCAAAGAGGCCTCCTTACTTCTGACCGCAAGATATCTGAATTAAAATGGGTTCTATGGGTACCCATCATTCTTCCCTTAACAGACATGCCCACTTTATGCTGATAGCATGCAGTCTGAGGCAGAACTTGTGCAGTTTTTCTTATATAGTATGAATTCTTTTGCCTTTTTTTATTTGAATATTTGTGCATACTGTAGTCCCTCAACAGTCTGCGAGCTGCATAAATCGGGTCTGACTGGAAACCTGAGACTCTTGTGAATTCTAGGAACCCAATTTTCTTCATGTGTGATGATGTTCGTCCCTCTTGACCTCTGACCTTAATATATCCGAAAAAAGGGGTTTATTGTTAGCCACGAGTCTCCTCTTTACAGACATGCCCACTTTATGCTAATCCCATGTAGTATGAGGTAGAAGTCATACAGCTTTTCTCATGCTGTATAATTATTTTTCATCCCTAAACAGTCTGTAAGCTGCATAAATCGGGTCTGACTGGAAAGTTGAGACTCTTGTTGAGTCTATGAACCCAATTTCACCTCTGACCTAAAGATGTCCGAATGAAAATGTGTTTTTTGTTACCCACGAGTCTCCTCTTTACAGACATGCCCACTTTATGCTGATAATATGCAGTCTGAGGCAGAACTTGTGCAGTTTTTCTTATATAGTATGAATTCTTTTGCCTTTTTTTATTTTAATATTTGTGCATACTGTAGTCCCTCAACAGTCTGCGAGCTGCTTAAATCGGGTATGACGGGAAACCTGAGACTCTTGTTGAGCCTTTGAGCCCAATTTTAATCATGTGTGATGATTTTCATCCTCAAAGAGGCCTCCTGACTTCTGACCGCAAGATATCTGAATGAAAATGGGTTCTATGGGTACCCATCATTCTTCCCTTAACAGACATGCCCACTTTATGCTGATACATTTTTAGCAGTTTTTCCTCAGTTTAAATGTGTGACTTTCACCAACTGTATATGAATATTTGTAAACACTGGGGTCCCTAAACAGTCTGCGAGCTGCATAAATCGGGTCTGACTGGAACGCTGAGACTCTTGTGGATCCAATGAGCCCAATGTTTTCATGTGTGATGATGTTAGTCAGTGTAGAATTGCTCGCCGTACATTGCACAAAATACACAAATCTATTAAATGTCAAAAGATTCTAAAACCAAATCACATCATATTAATTCATGAAATACTGAAAGCCTGTACTTTAAATTCAGAGACATGGATCCCATAATAATCAGATATAGTTTTTTCTTTCTCTTTAATGCTGTGTAGGCCTGGGTGATTATATATTATATTATGTTATATCTCGATTAGTGACTGCGATACATTTGCGGTGGATTACAGTCATCAGCTGTGAGCTCATTTATTCGATCAAACAGGTCGGAAATGTGCGTGAAAACAGCCAATCAGCGTCGACCTTTTCCTGCTCCATTTGTAAGTTGCCGGAGAAGTAAACAGACCAAACGCAGAGCTGAGGGCAGAGAAATAGATGTCAGCCATGACTTGGAGCTATAAACCAGGGTGGAACAGGTGAATGTTGGGAAATTACAATCTTTCCCCCGCTGTATCGAGAGAAAACTAACATTCACAGCACGGCACTTCACACACAGATATGGTGCATTCAATAGTGTCGGAATGGCTATGATGCCTTCAAAAGTGTGGGGCATATGAAAAGTTAGAGAGAAACAAGTTATTACTGAATGGAACTTATTAGCAACATATCTATTTAATCATTCAAAGAAGTTCCACCCAAGTGACTATGTGTAAAGCATGACAATGCTAGCACACGTAGCATTAGCAGTTCAGTCACTACTATCACTATTTCTTTAGTTTTCAGTACAGATTAAACCCAGCAGTTAAAAAAACTAAAAATATAAAAATTGTGAAATTAATCGAGATATGAAAAAATATATTGTGATCATTTTTTTTGCCATATTGCCCAGCCCTAATGCAGCGACAAACATCAGGATTGTGTCACACAGGATCAGTAGATATTAAAGATAAAAGGAGCCAAATGTTTTGATCTGAAGCGGCGTCCCGGAGGTGAGACGTCAACAGTGTGATGGCGAGCTGAACGGTGGCAGAGAGAGAGGGAAGAGCGAGAGAGGGAGGAGAGAGGCAAGAGCGAGAGAGGGAGGAGAGAGAGAGAGGGAAGAGCGAGAGGAGAGAGCGAGAGAGGGAAGAGCGAGAGGAGAGAGCGAGCGAGAGAGAGAGAGGAGAGAGGGAAGAGCGAGAGGAGAGAGAGAGAGAGGGAGGAGAGAGGCAAGAGCGAGAGAGGGAGGAGAGAGAGAGAGAGGAGAGAGCGAGAGGAGAGAGCGAGAGGAGAGAGCGAGCGAGAGAGAGAGAGAGAGAGGAGAGAGGGAAGAGCGAGAGGAGAGAGAGAGAGAGGGAGGAGAGAGGCAAGAGCGAGAGAGGGAGGAGAGAGAGGGAGGAGAGAGAGAGAGGGAAGAGCGAGAGGAGAGAGCGAGAGAGGGAAGAGCGAGAGGAGAGAGAGAGCGAGAGAGAGAGAGAGAGAGAGAGAGATGGAAGAGCGAGAGAGGGAAGAGCGAGAGAGAGAGAGAGAGAGAGAGAGAGAGAGAGAGAGAGAGAGAGAGAGAGAGAATATACAGAGGAGAGAATCTGTTTATCTTTCTAATCTCTCAGTGAGATCTGAACCGGATTCGTCGTCTTCTCTGTTGGTTCTTCCTCTCCGGCCTGATCTAGTTCATCAGCATGCTTTATTCATGGACACACACACACACTCAGAGACACACAGACAGACACACTCACACACACACACACACACACACACACACACACACACACACACACTCAGGGCAGCAGGTGGATGTTTATGGATAATAAGAGATGATTATTTACACTTTCAGAGTAATTACAGGTCAGAGAATGAAAATAACTGAAGAAAGTCACAACCCTCTCAGGTTAACATTCATGTTCTTTGGAAATTAAAATTCTTGTTTTTCATTCGTTTTTTCTTCATATCGCATCATTTTTTTCAAACATCATGTATTCCTTATGATAATAAATAAGGAAAACAAAAGCTTGGATTCTAGTGATTTTAGCCTGAAGGGGAAAATATTTTTTGGTAGTTTTTTTTTTTTTAATTCAATTTAAAAATTACAAATTTCCGTGTGAAAAAATGCTTCAATCAGGAAAAATGACCAAAATCTGATTTTAAAATTGGGAGCCAAGCTCGATTCCAAAAAATGTTTGGACCCGAAGAAAAAATCAATTAATACAGAAATCAATTAATAAATAAATCACCAAAATGTCACTATTTATCACAGCCAGAAACTGTAAAAACAGAAAAAAAAAAAAATACAAATCTGGCTTTTTGTCCCAAATATTTTTTTAATGTAAATATAATATAATGATAATATATTATATTTTTTGAATTTATGTCGTTTCTGTTTATAATGTGTTTCAGCAATAAAAGAGCAGAAAAAATTATTAATTAAATTTAAATGTATTAATTAAAATGTATTAATTTCTGTGCAACATTTATGTCACAAGGCAAAGTCTTTTATTTTGAATTTTCCTGGGGGGGACATTAAAACTTGATATGAACGCTGACTTCCTGTCCGCTGAGACCTGAATGTAGGACACGTGTGTGTGTGTGTGTGTGTGTGTGTGTGTCTGTGAGTCACTCTGCCCTCAACCAACATGGCCGCCGCAGGGAACGGGACACCTGGGTCTCACCTGTGTGAATAAAACATGAAGAAGATCAATGATCAGACGACAGGAACACAATGAGCTTCTTCCCTGTCAAAATAAAAGCATCTTATTTATCAGAAACAAAAAATCTGCACAAAAAAAGAGATAATTTAATATTTGACTTTAACATTTTTTTTTTTAATAATCAGGTGAAAATATAAACAGTTCAGTTTTATTTTGAAAGGATGAAATCAGCCTTTATCTCTTCTTCTTCTTCTGTGTCTTTCTGAGCAAACACACCGAACCTTCGCCACGGTGTTGTCATGGCAACCAAACACACACACGCTGCTCAATAATTGATCAGCCTTGAGTCCTCTCACATGTTTCAGGTGTTTATAGATGAATCCTTTGACCTCTGACCTCCTCTCTGCCGTTTAATAATCCCACATTTTTAAAATGAATGACAGCTGAAGGATTGAGGCAGGAACGATCTCATTGGTCGGTTTTAACGTCAGGGGGCGGAGCCACAAAATTCATCATCATGATGTTCATAGATACAAAATGTTTGATCTTGTTTTTACTGTTGGAATAAAAAAATGTATATATTAAAATCAAGTGTTTTGAAAAAATATAAATTTCTTAAAATTTAATTATTCATTTTATTAATTTTTTTTTGCTTGTCTCGCCATTTTTAAGCTCAGATTTTGAGCCATTTAAGGACTGTCGGAAATGTGAAAATCCGACAATAATTCCTGTTTGATCTTATTTTTACTGTTTAAATAAAAATTGTATATATTAAAATCAAGTGTTTTGAAAAAATATTAATTTCTTAAAATTTAATTATTTATTTTATTTTATTTTTTAACAATAAACAATAATATAAATAAATAATAATAATAAACAAAAAAACAATATTAAATAAATACTAAAAAAAGAAGTAATTACTCAAGTAAATAAATAAATAAAAAGTATGTATTTATTTTTCTATTTTTGTGAATTTTATTCATTTTTAAAATGTTTTTTTTAATCAATCAAATAATGTTTTAAAAAAAAATAATTTAAAAGGCTGCCATTATAATAAGGAGGACATAAATGTAATTATTTATTTATTTATTTATTTTTTGCTTGTCTCACCATTTTTAAGCTCAGATTTTGAGCCATTTAAGGACTGTCGGAAATGTGAAAATCCGACAATAATTCCTGTTTTTACTGTGAAAAATGGTGTCATTTTGGTGGTTTTATTTCTTTATTTTGTTGGGTATGAAGGGGTTAACTTTGACCAACTGCCATAGTAAAAACAATAGTATAATTTATTTTTTTTACTGTTTTTTGACTGTGATAAATGGTGTATTTTTGGTGATTTTTATTTTGTTATTTTTTTGAAACATGACTTCAAACATGCTGGCAGATTGTGACATTCACACAGTTAAACAAAATTAAAATTGGTTACTATGGGAACACACAGTATTACAGTGTAGAAACAAAAATATATATATAGATATATATAGTTTAAAATGATAGAAAGTATGACTTAAATAGATCGGTTAAACCTTATTTTCAGATCTTATTTTGAGTTTGATTGGTGGCAAGTCAAACATTTGTTGATTTTAATGTTAATATTTCAGAAATCCTGCACAAAAAATAGCTAATGTGGAAAAGTGACAAAAAAAATAAAGCTCTGCTAATTTTTATTTCTTAAAAAGTGATTTTTAGTTATTTGTCAGTGTGTGGAGTTTTCCCAGAAGCCTTTGGTTTAGTTTCTAAACTCCCAGGATTGTGTTTGTCATTAAGAAGCAGCTGATTCTTTATCTTGGTGACTTTAAAAGGAATTTTCTCTAAAACCTCATCAAACACAGAAACAGCCTGACTTCCTGCAGCTCCACGCGGATGGATGAAGCAGGAAACAGACTTTATGATGTGAATATAAATGAATGGAAACTTTCACATCAGATGTTTTATTCAGATGAGTCGATCTCAATATCTCATCTCTCTGTTCTTATTTCTATCTACACTACCGGTCAAAAGTTTTAGTTTTTGTCATTTTGTGTCTTTTTTTGGTCATTTTGTGTCTTTTTTTGGTCATTTTGTGTCTTTTTTTTGTCATTTTGTGTCTTTTGGTGTCTTTTTTTGGTCATTTTGTGTCTTTTTTTAGTCATTTTGTGTCTTTTAGTGTCTTTTTTTGTCATTTTGTGTCTTTTTTTGTCATTTTGTGTCTTTTTTTGGTAATTTTGTGTCTTTTTTTAGTCATTTTGTGTCTTTTGGTGTCTTTTTTTGTCATTTTGTGTCTTTTTTTGGTCATTTTGTGTCTTTTTTTAGTCATTTTGTGTCTTTTGGTGTCTTTTTTTGTCATTTTGTGCCTTTTTTTTGGTCATTTTGTGTCTTTTTTTAGTCATTTTGTGTCTTTTGGTGTCTTTTTTGGTCATTTTGTGTCTTTCTTTGGTCATTTTGTGTCTTTTTTTGTCATTTTGTGTATTTTTTGTCATTTTGTGTCTTTTTTGTCATTTTGTGTCTTTTTTTAGTCCTTTAGTCCAACATAAAATGTGATTTTGAATCTTTTTTTTACTTTCAAAACACTATCATGCTCAATAAAGAATTTTAAATGTTGCAAATGTGCATTAATTTCAGAGTACACTGAGACATTAAACTGCATCATTTTCAATTAAATTCTGGAAAAGTTGGTGTGTCCTAAAGCTTTTGACCAGTAGTGTATCTCTCCTTCTCTATAATCTTCTTTCTCGCCTTTTTTCACACTTTCTCCCACCGCTGAGTCACCGAGTGTAATGTGACCTCCTTACTGTGTGTGTGTGTGTGTGTGTGTGTGTGTGTGTGTGTGTGTGTGTGTGTGTTACAGTAGTAGCTAGTGACCCTCGTTACATAACTCGAGAGAAGGAAACACAGAAAGCTGAAAGGGTTTTTTGAATGCACAAAAAATTGCATGCATGGGGTTTGGTTCATGGCGAGTGAATCTATTCTTGTCTGAGGAATATTAGCAGAGAGAGTCCAGTTATATAACTCACTGTCACTGGCATGTGATGTACAAGTTTGCAATTTTTTAAATTAAATGCACAGAAAATGTTATGGAGTTTGGTCTGTGGCAAGTAAATCTATTCTTTGATGCTTCTTTTTGGCTGGAAGAACAGCAGAAGAGAGTGACTCCTGTTATACACTGTAAAAAATGTAAAAAAAAAAAGGAGAAAAACTGCTGAACTATGACAATAAAAGAGCGTAAAATGATAAATGGGTTAATTCAGTTTCAGTAACAGTGAAACACTGTAAAGCAGGGGTCTCAAACTCAAATTACATATACATATTAAAATAATAACAGACCAAAGGACCTAAAATGACCAAAAGAGTCACAAAACGACCAAAAAAAGAGACAGAAAACGACCAAAAGAGACACAAAACCAACAAGAAAGACACAAAATGACCAAAAGAGACACAAAACCATCAAAAAAGACACAAAATGACCAAAAAAAGGACAGAAAACGACCAAAACAGACACAAAACCAACAAAAAAGACACAAAATGACCAAAAGAGACACAAAACCATCAAAAAAGGCACAAAATGACAAAAAAAAGGACAGAAAACGACCAAAAGAGACATGAAATTGTCAAAAAAAGACACAAAATGACCAAAAAAATATGTAAAAAAAATTAAATTATCAAATGAGACACAAAATTACCAAAAAGAGACACAATAGGGATAAAATGGCAAGTGATTGAGTGATGAGTGACTCCTGTTATAAAACTCATTATCACACATTCACTGGCAGGAAATACAAACATGTAATGATTTTTATTTTTTTTAAATACACCAAAAATTGTTTGGAGTTTGGTTTGTGGTGAGTCAAATATTCTCACATGGTTATAATGTGCTGGAGGAATAATAGCAACATGATGATGATGATGAGACTTGCCCCTAACAAGCCCTGACATAAAAGGGCATTTTATTTTGAAAGGGCTTCCAGCTGTACATGTGCTCTGTGAAGCTTTGAGCTGAAAGCTGCATGACGACATTAATTAATTAATACATGTGAGAAATAAAAAATATAAAAGTGAAATAAGACCAATGAAGTAGAGCAGTAAAATGGATCAAATAGATACAAGTTAATAAATAGATCAAATGCAAAAAAAAGGTAAAATAAAAACAGAAGAAAATATAATAAAAAGATGAAAAAAAAGTATTAAAATAGTAAAATACAATAAAACCGATATACTCTGATACAATATTTCAAATACAATAATAATAAAAAGATTTGGACAAAAAGTAGATAAAATAGAGTAAAAATAAATAAATAATTTAAAAACAAAAACAATATAAAAGATACGAAAAAAACAAAATAGATACAATAAAGTAGATAAAATAGAGTAAAAATAAATAATTTAAAAACAAAAAACAATATAAAAGATACAAAAAAAAAAAAATAGATACAATAAAGTAGATAAAATAGAGTAAAAATAAATAAATAATTTAAAAACAAAAAACAATATAAAAGATACAAAAAAAAACAAAATAGATACAATAAAGTAGATAAAATAGAGTAAAAATAAATAAATAATTTAAAAACAAAAAACAATATAAAAGATACAAAAAAAAAAAAATAGATACAATAAAGTAGATAAAATACAAAAAAAATATTTGGACAATAGTATATAAAATAGATCAATTAAAATTAAAATAAATAATTAAATAGATGAATAAACACATAAATGAATACATAGTAAAATAGACTGAACAAAGTATATAAAATACAGTATAATAATAACATAGATAAAGCCAATAAAAAGGAGGAAACAACTTTTTTTTTTTAATAATTAATTAATTTATAATGCATGTCAATGGGTGCTTTCAAAACAAGTTAAACATTTTTTTCTACCACTGATATAAAGTCTTTAAAACACAAGCAGTTTAGTTTGAATGATTCTTTCATGTTTGTTGTTGTTTTGTTAGTAATTTAACAACAGATGGAAACAGGTTTTATGGGAAATGTGTCACATTAATAATAAACGAGATGAAACAGCTCACATTCACAGAGAAAATACAACGATGTGTTCAGGGTCTTTAGAGAAACAGAACAGAGTCGTTGTGGATCATTATGGATCAGTTATTGATCAGTTATTGATCAGGTTTAATTTCTGCATCGACACGACTTCCAGAGGAGAATAAATGGAAACACCTTACATAAAGACGTGTTATTAATTAATTAATTAATACAGGCTATTCAATTTTGTGTCATTTATTGTTCATTTTTGCATCGTTTTTTTTGGTTGTTTGGTAATTTTTACATGTATTTTTGGTCAATTTGTGTGTATTTTGATAATTTTGTGTCATCTTTGGTAATTTTTGCATCTATTTTTGGTTGTTTTTGATCTTATAATGAAGCGTAGAGGAAGTTATCTTCTTGTTCTTGTATCATTTTTCCAGCCTGTGTTATGATGACGGGGTTGTGTTCACTCCACGCTCATTTAAATTTGCTGCAATTTTTGTTCAACGCAGCTCAAATATTATAACATTTTCCCAATCTGAAACCCTTCAGATTATTAGAGAGGCCAGGAAAGAGTACCAGCAGCCTGTGGTAAGTGCTGCTTAGTGCAAACGCTTTATTTTAATTAAATAACACATGTAGAATAAAGAAATTCTGATTCAATACAAGTTTTGGTCACTTTTTATAATGGAAACTCTTATAACTGATGATCCGTTCAAGGACCGTCAGAAAGTTCAAACCTCAACCATAATGCCTGTTTTAACATATTTTTTTCTTCGATAAACGGCATATTTTTGTTTTTGACGTTTTTGATGAAATGTAGAATAAAGGGAGTCTGAGGTAATCTCAGGATTTTAGGCTCAGATTTGGTTACTTTTCCAGATGCAAGTGTCATCAGAAATTTTACATTCATTTCCGTTTTTTGCAGTTTCTGGTAGAAAAAGTGTATATTGGTGCATTTTTTTAAACGGATTAGTGTCGGATTTTGAGCTAAATTGAGCTTGATTTGTTTTGTCTTCCTTTGTTTTGTTGTTTTAGTTAATCTTTCACGTCCAGCAACGCAAGTTAAACAATCTTTATCTCATCATGATGTTAACAAAATTCTGTAGCTGCAAACGTGAAACCTTGCAGTTTATTAGAGATGCCAGGAAAGAGTACCAGCAGCTGGGAGAAGTGCCGGTACTCCAATTTTTGTCAAAGAAATTCAACCTAATTTTTTTATTTTATTTTCCTGATTTCTGTCATTCTAACTGTGTTATTCTGCACAAAGACATGTTGAGTTGTTCACTTCCAGGCATGATTGTGCTGATTCCACAGAGCTGCAGGACTTAGAGATTTATAGAGATTTCACAGAAGTGTCACGAATGTTTTAAAAAAAAAAAAAAAAGACACAAAATTACCCAAATTTTACCGAAAAAAAATCACAAAATTATGGGGGAAAAAGACACAAATTACCAAAAATTCGGGGGGGGAAAGATACAAAATTACTTAAATTATGTACAAAACCAGTTTTCTGGCCATGATTGTTTGACTCCATAGAGCTGCAGGACTTATTCTAGACTCCAGACAGGCTGCAGGGCATTAATTTGCCTTTTTTTAACCTTTTTCTTCTCCTTTTTCTTTTTGTGGCAGTTCTTCAGACTGATCTGTGTCTCTACATGTCATAGAAACGATCCGTCCACTGCCTATATTTTTATTTATTTACTTCTTTCTTCTTCTGTTGTCAGAGTTCCTGCAGGAATCTCCTGATGAATTATAATGCAGCTCATTCATCTGTTTCCACTCCTCCTGCTTTATTGATCTCTTCTTGTTTCTTCTTCATCTCTCTGGTTTTCCGCCCTTCACCTCCTCTCTTTCTCTTCTTTTGTCTCGTACCTTCATCCTTGTCTCCTTCTCGATCGTCCCGTCTGGTCTCTTCAGATCGATGTATCCGTCTGTTTGATCTTTTTATCTGCTCAGATCCTGATTCACCTCAGAGAGGTTTCACATCAGATTATATGAAGACGATAACAGGAACAATCAGAGTTAATGTCCTCAGGAGACGGAGACACGTCTGTCCTTTGGGCTTTTTGCATCCTTTTCATTCCTCTTTCACGCTTTTTCTTCGTATCTTAACTCACTTTTTTTTTTTTCTATCTTCTGGGACGATAAAAGAAGGAAGAAAAGTACCAGCTCAGACAGTCTTTGTGCAGAATAACAGTTATAATGACAGAAATCATAAAAAAAAGAAAAAACAAGTTGAATTTCACTGATTATTTTTTTCAAATGTGAATAAAATGTAATTTATACGTTTAACACGTTTACAAGTGCCCACAAGTGAGCTGCAGGATTATAGATGTATCGATATTTTATACACTACTGGTCAAAAGTTTTAGAACACACCAACTTTTCCAGAATTTAATTGAAAATGATGCAGTTTAATGTCTCAGTATACTCTATACTATAAATACTATAAATTAATGCACATTTGCAACATTTAAAATTCTTTATTGAGCATGATAGTGTTTTGAAAGTAAAAAAAAGATTCAAAATCACATTTTATGTTGGACTAAAGGACTAAAAAAAGACACAAAATGACAAAAAAGACACAAAATGACCAAAAAAAGACACAAAATGACAAAAAAGACACAAAATGACCAAAAAAAGACACAAAATGACTAAAAAAGGACACAAAATGACCAAAAAAGACACAAAATGACTAAAAAAAGACATAAAATGACCAAAAAAAGACACAAAATTACCAAAAAAGACACAAAATGCCAAAAAAAAGACATAAAATGACCAAAAAAAGACACAAAATTACCAAAAAAAAGACACAAAATGACCAAAAAAGACACAAAATGACCAAAAAAGACACAAAATGACTAAAAAAAGACACAAAATGACTAAAAAGACACAAAATGACTAAAAAAAGACACAAAATGACCAAAAAAAGACACAAAATGACTTACAAAGACATGAAAAGGATTCAAAAATGGACCAAATAGCCCAAGACTCCATAGAGTTAAGTTGTTAACCCATTTCTTGTTCCCTGAAAAAGGCCTACTTGTATAATTCTGAAATGTACATTATTTTCCAGTTTTGGTTAAGCTTACCTTTTTTTATTTACCTCTGGCAGTTCACCACTTACCTTTGGACCCTTTCAAGCTGTTCATTTGACTTGAACTGCTTGAATTTCAATAAAAAACTGGAAAAATTGTTGTGTTCTAAAACTTTTGACCAGTAGTGTATATTACAGTGAAATACAAGGACGCAGAGAGGAAAGTGTGACAGGACAGTTAATCCAGACACGTTGCATGGCGTTCATTTGCCTTTTTTAACCTTTTTCTTGTCCTCTTTCTTTCTTTTTGTGGCAGTTTTCACTGTCCAGACTGATTTGTGTCATAAAACGATCTCCTGTCTCTCGGCCTTTCCGTCTGATTTACCGCAGGACTAAACCTTCCTCTCCGTTTGTGTTTAAATTAAAACTCTGCTGCGTCTCTTATTCTCTCGGACGAGTCAAATCCTCACATTTATAAATCTGTGTGTTTGTGTTTGTGATGCCGTAACTCTCCACGCTGCTGTTAGAAGAAGTGGAGCGCGTGAGGAAACCTGGCACACAGACCAAACTCTGTTATAAAATCACCTGAGAGCAGAGAGCAGGTGACTGGATCATGTTGTCCTGATTAATCACATTCAGATCAGACAGGAAGTGATGAAAGTGGAAGCAACAGATGAACCTCTTCACCTCCTTCACTCACTGAGGATTCAATCAATGATAAACAAACACGTCTGGAGCTTTTCTGTCCATTCTGAAGGACAAACGCACCATTACAGCTTTTTTTTTTTACTTCTTTTTATTTCCTTTTCTCCAGCTGCAGTCATACATTCACACATTCAAAGAAACAGCACAGGTGTACATGGGGTAGAGGTAGTCATGGAGTCTGGCATCCCAACAATATCCAGACCAAGGTTATTATAGTTAACGAAAACTAACGAAAACTAGAATTGAAAAAACATTTTCGTTAACTGAAATAAAAATAAAAACTAGAGCTTTTAAAAAACGATAACTAACTGAAACTGTATTGTGTGGTTACAAAACTAACTAAAACTAACTAAAATTATAGTGAAAATGTCCTTAGTTTTCGTTTTTGTCAACTTTTTTCATTCATAATTCAGTGTTTCTATTTGAACATGCAACACATGGTGAATATGTTTACTGAGACTGGGATGTTTACACTAGAACCAAAATACAAAACAGTTAATAACCTTATTGGGGCTGAGATGATAAACCAAAGGAAATAAAGGAAACATTTATTATGACCACTTTGAATCTGGCACCCAACACATAGCCCATTACAAAAAAACTAAAACTAACACTAAAACTAATAAAAACTAAACTAAAACTAAGCATTTTCAAAAACTAAAAACTAAACTAAAACTAGAAAACTCACTCTAAAAACGAACTAAAACTAACTGAATTTGAAAACAAAAATTCACAACGAAATTAAAACTAAAACTAATGAAAAATCCAAAACTATTAGAACCTTGATCCAGACAGAGTCCGAATTTAAAAGTGGGCAGTGGTGCTCATTAAGCGAGAAGATTAATATACAGTGTACAAACATTCATTATTCATATTTGAATGGAGAGGGAGGAAAAAATAAAATAGTTAAAGAATAATAAATAAATCAAACAAAAGCAAAACACATCAATCAGATCAAAAGTCATATCAGTTAGTAAAATGTGAGATAATTGGGCAGCATTTAGTCAGGAATACACCAGTTTCAAGTGTAACCTTGCGGTTATATTTTCCATATAGTAAACATTAACTTTCTCTCTCCATGGTGCTGCTGTGGGAGATCTTAATCATCTTCTTAGCAATCAGAAGAAGGATTCTCAGCAATGCCCTCTGATTATTGTTATCTAGATCTTCTGGCAGTATTCCTAACACAAATCAGGATGGTTCTAAGGGAAGATCTACATTTAAACACTTTTTAACTTCATTTTGTATGTTTAGCCAATATCTTAACAATTTTGGGCAATCCCAAAATATCTGTGTGTGGTCTCCTACCACACCACAGACCCTCCACCACTGATTTCAGGTGTCCACAAATTCTGATGTGATCTTAAT